>NW_006442484.1:52442155-52507043 GCF_000325575.1 Pteropus alecto
CATTATTGTTCACTCAAGTGCTTCTATGTGTATGAAAGAATATAGTTATTTAATATTAAACTAGGAAACACTACACTTGGAGAGTTTTTCCATGTTTACCTGCCCCAGTCCAGGCCACTTGGTAATACAAAGCCTACATGCCTAGCAGAAAGGATTCACCTCACCATGTGCAAATGATAAAAGGTTCATAGCAGCCTAGCAATGCATCCCAGCACCAAGACGACAACTAAGTCCTTCTAAAGGAGAGCATTTCAATGATGCTGGACTAAGGAAATGCTATTTCTTATGTCCACTATTGGAAATAATATCAAGCATAAACATATGTTCCCATATCAAAATAACATATTTAATTATATTTTAAGTAGAGAAATAATAGAGAAAATCTAGGTCATTTACTTTATTTTGTGCCATAATAATCATTGATTTGAGTGTTTTCCTAAAAATGATTGTGAAAGACTAAATCTACTATTTTGTGATTGACGAATAGAAGATAAAAATAATAAGAGAAGCAATTCTATTTCAAATGCTCTAAGATAACATGTTCCAAAAATGGGACCTAAAATTGAAACAGATTTTTCCCCCAAGCAAAATGTTTGAAACTATCTTTGAAAATAAAATAAATGGGAGTATCTACTGGGGAATGCTGACCCAGTTTGCTTTTAATCTTTCAGAGAAGGATTGTTGTTTCTGCTTTTTACAATCAAACCAAGTGTTTGACTTTAAAACACATTATCATCTTTTTTTTGTATCTTCTATTATCTCACTGTTCACCTCTTATCTCTTGTTCTCATTGTTTAATTTCTTTTTCCCTTGCTCTTTTTCTTCTTAATTCCATTGTAGATATTATTTGTGTGTAGGTGTCTCTTCCTCTTCTTTCTCCATGTTAGCATTCTTTTTTTTTTTTTAATTCTGTTACTCTCATATATCTTTTGGTTAAATGATATGGTTAGGTATACTTAACTTTTTAGTTGCAACAGAGTATACTTGATGGTAGATATATAATAAAAACTAAAAAGTCTGAGGAGAAATTTTCTCAGTTAAAGCTAATTAAAACTCAAATTGATAGATAAATTGATTATTTTTCATGGATACAAGTAGCTGGACAAGAAAAAGATGTTATTTAAGTATGCCAAAACCATTTTGATTATAAACAATTCATCCAGATATTTGATGTCTTTGATGAAATATTGATAACATATTTTGGGCATTTATTATATGTCGTGGATTCAAAATGAATGTATAATGAGACACTTGTTCATCTATTCTAATAAGAACCAAGGGAATCAGCTAATGGACTGAAGATAAAAAAGCAGAGCAATCAGACAGGTAAGTCAGCATGCACTCATCAATAGGGCTGTCAAAAGACCACCAGTCAAGCTTATATTAATGGCAGCAGGAGTCAGGCCAATGTAATAGTCATACTCTAAAAGTAAGTTTGGGCACTGGCTGATGGCTTGTCCACAAGTCCAGGGGCTAAAATATCATTCCTATCCATGTGTAAATTATTGTACATTGTAATTAATGGGAAATTTAAATAATCCTAACACTATCTCTTACCCACCATATCTAGATCTCTAGTCTGCTATTTACAGAAATAGCATTTCTGTAACATTTTTTTATTATAAAGATGAATGAATTGGAATATAGAATAAAACCTGAACATGGACAATAATAAGTAACTGTGGCCAAGCAACAAAGGATGACACTAAGGCAACTCATCCAAAACTTCTACTATCATGTCTGTCTATCTGTCTGTTTGCATCTCTCTCTCTCTCTCTCTCTCTCTCTCTCTCTCTCTCTCTCTCTCTCTCTCTCAGTTGAAGACCTGTATAAAACTGTCCATAGAGCATCTCAACCTGGAAATCTGCAAAGAATTTTGAACTCAAAACTCAACTTCAGGTACCACTGAAACCCGTTCTTTGGCCTGTGCATCTAAGCACGGTAAATGCCATTATTTAAAAACAAAAACAAAAAAATCTGTGTTATTCAATTCAGAAAACAGGTATTATATATCCACATCAAATCGATCAATGGATCATTTGGGCTCTATTTCCTTAATTTTTTTTCTCAAATTTTTTTCTGTCCATACACTCTATATAGTTCTTGCCCTAGTAGTCTATAAACTTAATTTCTGACTTGCTGTTACAAATTAATGTCTCTTTCCCCAATTTTCCATTCCTACAATTCATCTTCTCCACTGCTGTCAAGGATACAATTTAAAAATGTAACCGTATTATGACAACCCTCTACTTTAAAAGCTATTATAGGTTCTCAATTATTCTCAAGATAAACATCAAAGTCTTTAGCATGTCACGAAAAATCTATGGTGAATTAAGTGTCAGCCTCCCTACTCAGAACTATCCAACCTAGGGGTCCTCTGAGGCAAGCATTCTAATCTATTTAGTAACAGCCATCTTCGAGTTTGCGTGATCATGTTCTATTATCCTGCAATGCCGTCCTCATAGTTTTCTTCACTTAGATAACTATTAATGAATCATATTTCAACTTTAATGCCATTCTCTTTTAAGGATTCTTTCTCAGGTTCTCCCTCTCCCCAGATAAGTTAGCTTCCCATCTTTTATCCTTACACAGCATCCTATGTAGGCATTTTGTTATAAAGTACTCTCTGTGCTGAATATATTGTCCTGTCAAATTCACTAGATTAAGAGCTCCTTGAGTCAATGTAGTATATGACATATAGTAAATACTGAATAAAAGTCTGGAAATAAAATGAATTGGAAAAAATGTAATTAATTAAATCTATGCAGATTGTATTATAGTTTTCAGAACTGTTGTCCATTTTTATTCCACACTGGTCCTAAATCAGTCTAAATAAAAAAATCTAATTAGCCAAAATAATTAGGCTTTCATGAAGAACTTATATTTTTTAATCAAATTATGAATCATTTAAAGTAGAAGTCCATCATCAATAATTAAAGTGTAACTTGAACACTTTCCCCTGCCCCCGGCAGTTAGCCACAAGCTTCCCTGTATCTATCTCTAACTACTACCTCTGTCTCTCCTCTCTCTGTCTCTGTGTCTCTGTGTCTCTCTCTGTCTCTCTCCTTTCTCTCCCTCTCTGTCTCATCTATCTAATATCTATCAACATATCTTTCTATTAGTACTTGACACCAGACATTAGCATATCATGTGTCAGAGACTAACCTAGATAAAGAAATAAATAGAACACATCTACTACTCAGATATTTAAGTATAATAAAGAAGCTAGACATACATCATCTTATATTTAGCTACCCAAAGTTTGCTATTTCATTATTAGTCTATCAAAATAGATTGAACTTATATTCACCAACGCTTCTTTCCCCTCATTGTACTGTATTCTTCATTTCTTATTCTTGTTTTTACTTATTTTTCCCCTCTGCTATTTTGCCTAGCTAAGCCACTGGCCCTGGGAGTGAAAGTTGCCACCAGGCATACTTTCCAATAAGCTGTTTACTTTCTCTCACACATGAAATTAGATAAAAGCTTAAAGTTTACTTATATCATCAGTTGAGGCTCAAAGTCTTGCTTTAGAGGCAGTAAAAGACTATTGAATCTGTGTCGAGGTGTTGAGTATGACTGAAATCTAGCCCACTATCTGCCAGCCCTGTAGATTGTGTCTCTCCCCTACCTGGCATGGGCTGTATTGGTACTGAGAAAGAGCTTACTTTTCCTTCACACAAAGACACCTACCTGGGCTGTATTGGTACTGAGAAAGAGCTTACTTTTCCTTCACACAAAGACACCATTGTTTACAAAACCAAATGCCTAGAGCAAGAGCCTTTTATTTATTCATAGAGTCATTTTGTAGACTAGTACCTGCCTTGAGCTTCAGCCCTTAGAAATGTGAGCTTTCCATGGAATTTACTTGAGCCTGGAAGTTCCTGGCAGAAAACTCAAGCTTTTCTTCACTTTTAATTTCCTAAATTCTTAGTGTTAAATAATCTAATTATTTTTATTGATTTTATTTTTTGTGGTAATATTTTGTATAGAGGTATTTATATATTTTACTAATATTTTCTTTATTTAAGATTCTAGCTTTAACTACTACATTTTAAATTTTTGATAAATTACCTCCTAACATTTTATGGTGTATATTTTCTATGTATTTATTATCTTTATTTAGAGTATTATATGTTTTTTATATATATATATTTTTAAATGTCATTACATTTCAATTGAATTAATCCTCCTTTGTTGTTTAATATTGTTACCTTCCATATCATGTTTGTATTGATTATCCCTAAGACTTTTAATTTCTTCATTGAATATTAATTTTACTTTATTCTTCAATATGTTTATTGTTGCTATAAGCAAGAAGCATATGTTATTTCAGAGTGATCACATATTAAGTAAAGAACTTTTGATGACAGGCTTTCTCTAAATAGGTTCTCCTATTCTCGTCAATATTTGATCACCAGCAACTATACTTAGAACTGAATTTTCATCATACGCTTCAAGAACTAGGATTTAGTGAATTAGTGGAAAGATTTAATGCTCACATATGAAACAGCCCAGTTTCTCTGGTTTAAGTCAACAACTGGGCTTCTAACGGGAAAACTCTCTCAATGGATAAGGTACTTGGTTACTGCACTTACCACACCATCCCCTTTAGAACAAGACTAGATTTTAGGTTCCTTCCAAGCTTCCAGCAGTACTACATTGTGTTCTTCAGAATTTACCTGATGCCTGGTGTTTGCCCCTTTTGTGTTGCCCCATTTGATCCAATCTCTTATTGTTGCCTAAACTTGCTACCCGAACACTGTATCTTGATCTTCCTAGTTGTACTTATTGGAACTAAACTGTGTACTTAAGTTAATTATGTCAATCCTAAATGCTTATTAATTTACATTACACTTTACCTCCTTTTAACAATTTTCATCATATTTCTGCTTTGAACCTGACCAAGTCACAACATTTTAAAGTCAAGTAGAGTGAGTTTTAAAATTCCAACACTTCAGCTGCCTCAATCTTGTAGCCCATATTAAATTTCCCCCCACTTTTGAAAACAATTGTTTCAAATTAATGCTTTGTTTCAACTAATCTCTTTATCTTTTACAACTTATTTTTTAATCTAAATGATTTTACAGGTGGCTATTACTTTAACTTACATAAGTTAGTAGGGCATTAATCTTCACATTAAAATGATAAGCCTAAAACTATTATAGGTTTTATTAAATGGCTTTCATCTCCAGAACAGTTGTACCGAAACAAAAAAATAGAAATATTAATATGTTCTACTGATATGAAAAATCTATTTTCTGTCCTGAAATGCAATTATCCTGTCCATGACCTTTGTGAATCCATACTTAAGTAGTATAAAACATGATATAGTATTTTAAATACATTTTAGACATTGACAAATTTAATTACATTTGATATACCTGAGAATTGCCAATGTGCTTACCCCTCTGCTATGTTAACATATAACACTTGTAAACACAATTTTTCTAATTGCTTAACAAAGATTTATTTGTAAAATTGAGAATCACGATGTTTCTCTAAATTTCACATGATATAACATTAATCTCTCAAGGAGATAATCTTTGCCTAAACATTTCAGCATTGAAAGGTCTCTACAGAAATGCATTTGTATACAGATAAATGTAGCTACAGTTGGAGGTTGCTATTAAGCCAGTTACGGGTAGACTGTCAGGTAGTTAGAGTCCCCATCTATGTTAAAAACTGGTTTATGTATTTTGACTGAAATGAGAGTTCATTGACAGTAAAGATATTTTTAAAAAATGGCTATGAATATAGAGTGAACTACAAATAGACTGTAAAACTGAATATAGATGGACTATAAAAATAAAATTCTCTCTACACAAAAAATAATATATTATAATATTTCTGTACACAAATTTAAATTAAATCTACCTATAAACTATAAGCCCAGAGCTTAGTGAAGGAAAGTAGATTTAAAAATTTTCTTGAGATATTACTTGGAAGCTTAGAAGCTGTTTTACAGGACTGAATGCTTTCCCCTTTTCCTCCCAGAACCAGGGCTCATTGTATCGCATGCCAGTAACGTCCTACAACTCTTGGACATTGTTTCTTTGACAATGTATCTCTCTATTTCTTTACGGTCATGGTCAAGAGGTTGAGTGGAAAAGGCCACACTGCTCCTATGGCACACTGTCCCATAATACTTTCCAAGAAGAACCATGTTGAGACATTTGAGATGATAGAGGCATTACAGAGTGAGAGTGTAAATGCTAAAATTGGGCACCGAATACAACTTTTCCTGGTAGCAAACTCAGCTATTCATAAGGAGGTAATGTGTTTGTCCCTTACCAGGCTCACTTGCCTTTCAGTGTGCTGCTTTTCTCTCAGAGTCCCTTCAGATCTTCATCCTATTTTGATAGGTACTAACTGCCATTCTTGCTTAAGCAAATAACAGATTTTCTCAAACCAAATTATTCGATTAGGATTAGCACCCATGGAGGGCACTGACAGACTGTTCTCTGCTGGTCATCATTCTTAACTCCACAAGAGGTCAGAGCTTCAAATATTGGTATTTCAAGTCTACAGAGTGTGTTTGGTCTCTCCAGACACACTTTGTAGAACACAAAGACAGAAAGACAGACAGACAGACACACACACACACACACACACACACACACACACACAAATATGTCCCAAGGACTACCTCATGGCTACTGTCTGGAATTCCTGGCTGTTCCCAAGGAGGCTGCTCTCTGTCACTTCACAGTCATAGTCAAAAGGTGAAATAGAATATATTCTCAGGTACAGATAGTCTAAGATGGCAAAAAATTTCTTAAGTGCTTGGAAAAGTCTAAGATGTCTTCTTTTTCCATGTTATCAATAAATCTTAGGTTTCCTTAGTTCTTCCATAGAAAATGTCATAACTATTTTAGTAAATTGTCAAATAAATGCTTAGCCAAAGTTGTTTGTCCTTAGTTTTGATGCATGATGAGGGGAAGAAATAAACTATTTATGCCTAATAATACACTTTCGGTCTATGACTACATTATTCTCATCTTTTAGACACTCCTTTCATGTAATATCCTGTTTAGGCAAACTTATCTCTTATAATCATTTTATATAATCATAGATACTCTACTATATTACAGGGCTCTGCTAAGCTCTGGAGAGATAGAAATAGAAATAAAGCCTATCGAAAACAAGTTTAGAGATGAAAGGAAGAAATAGATTGTAAATGGTCAATTTTAATAAGACGGGCTGCATAATATAATAAATGTGATAAACAATGTATCATGAGAGGATATGACACATTAAAGAAACAAAAAGATGGAAGGAGGAATTTTCATAGATGAGACTGAGAGATAAGCAAGGCAAAAGACTGAATTATTAGGACCTTACAGTTAGGATGATAGTCATTAACAGTTTTTAAACAGTGAAATGAATGACCTTTATCAGAATTGTAGATTAGATATATTACTAGGATTACACAAGGAAGAATGTGAATTTGTTTGGGAGAGTTGAAGATGCCAGAAAAATAAAAGAAGTTTCAAGATGCATCAAGCAAATAGGTATAATGTTGATTACATAATCTGGAAGTTAGATAATCTAGAGTATTTCGGAGTTGACTTACACAGAAAGTTTTGGAAGAGGGTGAGAGAGGACTTAAAAGTGAATTTTAAGTTTCGGGACTGAGCAATTAAGTCGATTTGGTCATTCACAAATAATGAAAAGACAAAAGACAAGAGTAAAAGTTTGCAAAAGTTGGAGCACTTTTAGGGGAATGAAAGATAAAATGTTCAATTTTGGGGTACATTGAATTTAAGGCACCTAGAATATGTCAAAGTAGAGCTGTCCAGCAAATACATGAATATGTAGCAGCCATTCTCTTATCTGAAACAATCCAACCTGGTTTGTTGTCAGTTGTTTGATTAAAGTGAGAAAGCACACATTAAGTCACACACACACTGAAACAGTGTAAGCGTCATATATTAACTCACATCACCTTATTGCATATTAAATTTACCAATATAGTATTATAGGTCCAATGCCTTTTCTTTAAATAATTGTTTTCTTATTGAAGATATTGGTCATCTTTTCTTCTGTGATCCACATTCAAAATAAATCATTTTGACTTCCAGATTTACTTAAAATGTACTCTGAACAAATCAAAAATTTTTCATTGTTCATTTTCTCTAGTCTGACTATATTACCATACTTATGCTGTAGTTGACATAATTTATGTAGTAACCCACCTTAATTTAGAATTTCTAAAGCATTAAACTTTATTGTTATAGAAATAAACTCTATCTCTTTGCACTCATATTTCATCATTTTACTTAACATTGAATTAAATTGCATATTATAGTAATAAATACAACATGCACAAAGTGATTTGAGAAAAAAACTGAATCTTGGCATGCAAATTATTAACAGAAGTGAAGGTAAATATAATGGCATCCTACAGGATAGCCTAATAGCTTCACATCATGTTTTTAGATTCAGTTTGATAAGAAATAAAGAATTTAATCATTCTGAGATAGAAATGCAGATCATTTGAAAAAGAAACTATTGAACAGATATAAAGCTCAAAAGAGATATGTAATAAAGAAATGTATTTTGAAATCAACATTCTAATTTTAATTAAAATCTTAGAAGGTTTGAAATTAGCCCCAAGGAGAATGTAAAAAGAGAATAGTGGTTCTGAAAATAACAATCAATATTTAAGCTTGAGAAGAAGAGAAAGAAACAGTGGAAGACACAAAAGGTTCCACAGACCTAGAGTATAAACTAGAAAATTATAGTATGGAAATAATGGCAAGAGGTAGTTTTATTTATTTTTTATTTATTTTTATTTTTATTAAGTTTATTGGGGTACCATTGATTAATACAATTATATAATATTCAGGTGTACATTATAATTTGACATCTGTATATTCTATTGTGTATTTACCACCCAAAGTCCAGCTACCATATATTTGATCCTCTTTACCCACTTCACCCTCCCCCTACCCCTTTATATTTGACTGCCTTTACCCTGTCTACCTCCCCCCTCCTCCCCCACCCCACTAGTAACCACTAGTTTATAGTCCTCTGGTACCACCAGTCTATAGTCCATGTCCATAAATCTCTTTTTTGCTTGTCCTGCTCATTTGTTGCTTTTAGGTTTATATCCCACATATAAGTGATATCATGTGATTTTCAACTTTTTCTGTCTGGCTTATTTTGCTTAGTATGATTAAGAAAATACCTTTTCTTAAGCTTTCCCGTTATGGTTAGACCTCCTTATCCACTCCTGTTCCAGTTGGGATATGGATTTTCAAGTCTTTAAGGTAAATACCCAGTAGAGGTATTGCTGGATCACAGGGTAGATCAATTCTTAGTTTTCTGAGGAACCTCCATACTGTTTTCCATAGCGGCTGTACCAATTTGCAGTCCCACCAGCAGTGTATGAGGGTTCCTTTTTCTCTATATCCTCTCCAACATTTGTTATTATGAGGTAGTTTTAAGTAAAACAATATGTTAAGAGTTGTCAATAGCATTAGGTGGCAAGTAAGAACTATTAATTTTTCATTCAATGACATGTCATTTTTGTTTGTTCTTTTTGATACAGTGATTTCAATACAATAGTGGATCTAGAAACCATATTTCACTGAGTTAAAGAGACAATTGTGAGCAAGAAAGTATAACAAAAGTTTTTAGAATATCTATGAGGGGACAAAAGAAAAGATGAAACTATGCTTGTTAAGAGTATAAAAGAATAGTTTTAAATTTTATAATGATGTCCAAAGCTACTGTAAATAAATGAAATTTTGACTAGATATAAAACCAAGTATTAGTCAATTAATTATGTGCAACTTATATTCCTTACATACTTAATTTAGAGATTCAAATATAGGTTTGGAATATTCACTAAGATCAAATTCTATAATGTAATTTAATTTTAATGACATTATCCAGTTAAAGTGATAGGGAATTTTCCTAGTATTACAAATATGACTTTTGAATCCTTTAGTTTCATCATATATGGTACACTTGAATATGAAGAATGTGAGGAAACACCATTATATAAGATAACCTGGATAAGACTAACTTACTATACTATATAAAAGATGATAGTGAGTACTTATAAGTCTAAAAGATATTATTAGTTGAACAATACTAGAAATATGAGTTTTTTAAATGTCTAATATTTTAACTTTTATGGGGTATCTATTCTTTTACAATTTATAATATATGTAAATATCAATTATTGAACATATTTTACATAATACATTACTATAAGACTTAAACATTTCATGTCCCTTATCATTTAACATGCTTCCACTGAGATACGTATTAAAGTCATTCACAATTTATCAATTTCATAATTTTTTTTCATTTTCAACCTTAAATTATATAACTTAATGCCTAATATAATGTAATATGTTTAATAATATAACTTTATTTTCCCTTTTACTATTTTATTGACCAATCAAAATAATAAGACTAATTTCTGTGGGATAATTTCATATATTTGTTAGAAAATAGAGAATTTCCTTGTTCCCTTGTGTCCTTGTTGCTGTTTTATGCTTTTTTTAAATTAGTGAACTATAAGTTAAGACATGTTTATAATTTATAAAATCCTTTGTAATTGTTTTGTTTATTCAAAATAATATTAATTTTAAATAAATTGGGTTAGATATGGCGTTTAACCCAACATTTTGAACTTTCTAACTTTCTGTGGAACGGTAGCATCAGGATTAGACTGAAGAGTTTCTATTTCTTCTCTCATCTACACAGGAACTGTGAGAAAATAAAGCCAAGCTCATACTGAGAGTAGGAGGGAAGATATAAGAATCATTCATTCAGGCCTAGTAAAGTTAGCTGCTTATTAGTTTCAGTTACTTGCTGATGATACAAAGATATTACATCAAGAAATTTGCTTTTGTGTCAGTCTGGTGAGTTAGAATTTAGCAAAATATTCAGGTGCCTTTGGAAATGTAAGCTTTGCCTTGCAAAGTCTGTTCTTGGATCCTTTAGGGTGGCTCGTCTCTGGCCTCTACTCACAAAAGATACATCTATTGCAGCATTTGCAGAAAAGCTGGGAACTTCATTAGAGACTTTCAAATATAGGTTCGATATTCTACATTTTCTAAGGATCAGTTATTGCACCTCCAACTGAAATATATCTACATTAGAAATAGGAAAAAAGAAAGAAAAGGGCAATGAGAATATAGAACAAAAAAAGAAAACAATATTAGAATGTTATAATGAGTTTATAAGTATTTCATACCATACTACTATGTTATGATGAATCAATATCTATATTTTAAGTATTAATTGACTTTCCATAATTCAATTCTGTAGTGCAATTGCAGTTCCCTGAGCTGTATTGCAAACTTGTTGAATGAAACCTCTGGGCTTGAAACATATGGATCTGGGTTTTCTTTAAGCTTGACTCCATAATTCCTACCTCTATAGACTGAACAATTCTTATATTTCTATTCACCCTAACATTTTGAGGAACACTGATTACAAAGTTACTCTTAGATAATGTGTCTCCAAAAATAGAATAGCATCAGTAGCATCTGGGAAGCATTATCCATATGTGTATAGATAGATAGATAAATAGATAGATATAGATATAGATATAGATATATATAATCCCTGCTAAAATATCTTCATTGGCTGTATTCTTCAACTATTAACTTTTTAATCAAAAGTCTCATGAAAATGTTATTCAGAGCTGCTTTTTTAGTTCAAAAGACTAAAAGTTGAACTAGATTTCCTAAACTCTACAGAGGGAGGTTGGGAGGAAGGGATGGAGGGAAGGTGGAAGGAAAGAAGAAATGGGGAGAGAGAGAGAGAGAGAGAGAGAGAGAGAGAGCGAGCGCAAGTGAGAAATCTTGATCCTATCTTTCTTAGAATTTATAGTATAGTATTTAGAAGCATAGTCTTTGGATGGAGATAGCTCCAAACAGGGCTCTGACGCTTCACTGTCTATAGGACTTGGACAAGTTAACCTCTCTCAGCCTCTCTCTCCTAAGGGGAAAAGGAATGATAATATTTACCTCATACTGTTGTTATAAGGAGAAAATCAAGTACTTACATAGTGCTGGCATATAGTAAGAACTCGACAGTTTAGCTATCATTTTCTTTAATATTTCCTGCCTGTTTTCTCAGGGTTAACAAGAAACAAAATCTGAGAAGAATTTTTGTGAAAATGATTTATTTAAAGTGTGCTCTCAGGAGAAACTAAGTGATGGTTACACAACCATGAAAAAAAAAAAAAAAAAAAAAACAAAAAAACAAAAAAACACCAGAAAAGGAATAGAAGTCAAGAAGTATGTTATTTCCAGAAAGTTCCACAGAGGGTAAATATAGCCTGATCCCTCAAGGAAAACTTGGAAGTGCAAACTCCACTTCAGTGTTTGTCTTGATTAGAAATATAGTGAGCTTTCAATTCAAGCACCAATCAATCATTGACTAAGAGAGGCCATCAGGAAACAAACTCTCAGCCTCTTTCAGCTCTGCAAGTGTAGGCAAAGTGGCATCAGTATCCCAAGGGAAGTTCTCTAAAGGGAGTTACTAGTTCAGACCCTTAGAAATAAAATTATAAAGAAGCCAGGAGTGTGGCACTCAGAAAGAGTAATAGAAATTCCAGTGTCGGCTGCGCTGGCTTTATTTTCTATTTTTTTTTTTAGCTTACCTCATTAGAATCATAAAACAATCTTTTGTTTTTAAGTGGGATTTACTTGACTTTTCTTCTCTCCATCTCTAAAAGTTTCAAAAATTACTCTACCTTGCAAGGAGATCCTAAGAAAACATGTTTATAAGGTATAAAGTGTTGAAAGACAATTCTCCATGTGTCTCTCACATTTCTGCATGTTTTGATTTTGGTTCCAAATTATTTTTCAACGATGTTTGAAGAGTGAATAATCTTTGAAAAGAATGATAGCTTTTCTCTCTGGAGGAAAGAGTAGTAAACATGCTTGCTATCCATTATTATTTTTTTTTTTTTAAAAATCAGGTCCTCTAAGCTCAAGATTCTACTTCATCACTCCAACCAACTATGTGCAGATGTCATCTGGTTCTTTTTCACATTAATCTATTGGAATTGGGGCTCAATGAACCTGCATCAAAATGCTGATACTCAGACTATTGTTACTGCTGTGAATAACTATTGTTCTTCATCTCTAACCCAAGAGTCTCATGTCTTCCACCAGAATCTTTAAAACTCTGGCAGCAGGTTAAATCTCAGACCCTTCATAGCTCTTGATTAAAAGAATTTCATGCAAAATTGTTTACATGATTTATTGTTTGTTTACATTATTTTTATTTATTTTAGTCACTTTCTGTAATAGTCTTTGCTCTCTTTCCATGAATAAAGTACAGTTAAAATAAAGAACTAACCTAAACTTCTTTGTCTTAGGATACATTGTTTATTCACAAGAGAAAAACTTACAAAAAATAAATGTATCTATTGAAATGTATCTTTTTTTCTTTAATTGTATTTATGTGTGTATTGATAATGGGCATAATAATTGCAGTGTGTCAAGAAATGTTGAGGCTGCAACAAAGGCATTAATCCACGTAGGCAAATAAGACCCTGCTATCCACTACTATAGAGAGGCCAGCAGACATGAAGCAGAACAAGGTGTGTACAGGTCCTCTTCTATAACCATCACTTTTAAAATTCATTGAGGAGCCCTCATTTTTAAAATTCCAACAAAGACAATTAAGAACAGAGACAGACAGATGAAAGGGGAAATAACACAAAATATAGCAAAAGAAAGGGCTAAAGCCTTTTTAATTAAAATTCTCCCAACCAGTGAACAAAGACAGTTGAGGTGTTTGAAAAGTTCCTTTACAAGCCACTGACCACAAAACAACTTGTTTTCTTAATTCGTTTTGTAGCATGGTAGAATATCTTCCTGTAGGCTAGAAAAAGACTAACTTGGGAGTGAGGAGCATAATTTTTATTTTCTAGCTAATGTGATAACTAGGAATGTGATTTAACAAGGAAATCTTCCTGTGATTTAGGGATTTTTCTCATTATAATTAGAAAGCTGAATTAAGTGATTTTTAATTAAATGATTGACCATATTTTGTAAGAAATTATAATATTTGTTCTAAATTTTATCTCCATCTATCACTGTATGTCCTGGTTCTGGAACACTTAATAAGAAATTATGATAACTCTCAAAATAGTACTCAATTTAAAAAAAATTGGCCAAGTCTTTTAAAAGAGTACATATGTCTGGAATACCTGGTATATGATACATAGATCATTCCGTCACCCTCCAGATTCAAAAGATGGGGTATCTTAGATGCTTTGTATGCTGATTACCTGTACATAGTAGGTATTAAGTGATTCTCTGTTAATCTTTATAATTTACAAATTGTAAATATAAAATTTAATAGTGGTTTAGTTCATCTGAAATACAAATATGTTTTTCAAAATTCTAATTTATTAACTTTGACCTAAAGCAATTTCATACCTCGAGATTTAGTCTGGGCATAAAAATACATTGTAAATGAGTGGGAATAATAGCATTGTCATAATCATTTAGAAAAAGAAATATTTATAAGAAAAGCAATATAGCCTTTTCTCTTTTAGCCTAAGTCTTATCATGTTCTTAGAAAAGTGGAATGGATTTAATAATAGCATTCTGCCTTTGCTATAAATCTCTGGCACCCCCAACTGAGGTAGTGTGGAAATAATATGATTGAAAATCAGGTACAACTGTGTGTCAACAAAAACACTGTTCTTTCTTTGGAAGCAAAATATATAAGGAGATTAAATAAAGAACATTATAGACACTAACTCTACAAAGTTGTCAAGGAAGGGGCAAAAACATATTCATTATTGAGCCAATTTTAAAACAAATTATAGCAATAAGACTATATTTTACATAATGTCAAAATGTTGGATTAAACAAAAATTATTATAGGACATTTCCAGGATGTTTATTCAATAGTCATTTTATTTTTCAGGTGGCCACTCTTTATTTATATAACCCTTCGCTATATGAGATAATAAATCTTCCTTATTGTTTATATCTTAAGAAATTGAGGTTTTCTTTTGTTGTTGTTTTTTGGGTTTTGGTAAATTTCAATTGAATGAAATTCTCGGTAGAGTTAAGGCTGTATAATAAGGATATGGACATGTATGAAGTTAACATTAATTGTGACTTACTAATTTTGTATTATATTAATATATTTAGCATCTCTACATTTTCAGTTAGAACACAACCAAAAGCAGACAATAGAATGGTGATGCTAGGGTTTCCAAAGATAGGATTTATGAAAGAATAAGAAAAGAACTTCATTTATTTTTTTTTTTTAACAAAAAGAGAGTTATAAGGCAATTATCCAGCAATTAACATTTAAATGTGTTTTTTTTTTTTCCTTTTCTTTTTCTTACTCTGTAAGACATGAATCTTTCTATCTAATCTTTATGTCCATTCTTGGCTTCAAGTTCAGTAGGTATTCTTGCATTTGAAAGAATTTTGACTAAGTATTTTGCGGAATTCACCTTGATGAACTATAGATTTCTATGGCAAACACCATTGATGTTAGATCTACTATTGAGAAAAATGACGGTTGATTTTTAAGAAATAGGGTTTCCTCTGAGTATTTTAGAAATGGTAAGATTCCTATAATTTTACTGTGTACTTTTTTCCTAAATTATATTGTGTCATTGTAAATGTTTTGTAATTAGTTTTAAAGGTTTTTGCTAATGATTCTATGTGCAGTATATTAACTATATAATAATTAATAATAATAATAATAATAATAATAATTAAAAGGTTTACCTCCAAGCATATAAAATGTAGCTGAGTAATTTATAATTTTTTAGGTTTATTTTTTGTTAAAGTGGCTTTTTTTTTAAAATAAAGAAATAAAAAAACACTTTTAAATTAAAACACATTTTCTACTTAAAACACATAATAAAATATTCTTCTCCCTATCAAAACCTACCACGTTGTCAGGAATAAGGTTATTTTTGATATTTCTGTGCCTATGAAATTGTGCCTATATATCTGTATCTATATCTCTACACGCACAAACATACACACATACACTAATACAATCTCCACACAAAAATGCATTATTTAATTAATAGTACATTAGACCATAAATGTTTATTTATCTTTAATTTTATAACAATTATATTTTATATTGTGTAGATCAATTTTTATAACCTATTTAGATTTTTTAATTTATTGACAAAATGTTCTCATCTTATTCCTTCCTAAACCTTTTATTTATATACGTAGTTTTATCCTATTCTTTATTCTTATGTAATTTTTCTCTCCTCCATCTTTGATCTGTCATGCTTTCCAAGAAATGACATACTTTTAATGTAATCTCTGTATCTTTTTTACAACCAGCTTTAAGGATTTCTATCACTGTCATATTGTCAGTTCTTCTATATATTGTAATTTGTTGTTTTTCTATTTGTTATATTTTCTATTTCTTTCATTTACAATTTAATGAATTTATTTAATTTTTTTTGTTTAGTGATAAAAACACAGCTTTTACAATACCTTTAAATTTAAATTAAAGTACTTTAATTTCAAACTTCCATTTTGTATTTTTAATTTTGATTTACTCATTTATCTAGTAATTATTTTAGAATAATGATGTTCAATTTTTTCATATATCTTTAAATTGAACTTCACCTCTAGTTTTATTACATTTTGATCAGAATGTGTTCTGTAATGTATCTATTTAGAACTCACTAAATGTGTCTTTGAGACAGTATATTATCTTTAAATTATAAATTAAATATTAAATTCAAAACCTCTTACACAGATAACCAATTTATAAATATATGATGTACTCACTTCCAGGTCAAGTCAGGCAAAACAATGCTAGTGAAGGGACTGTTGCCATTGAGGGTTGAGAGGCTATTCGAACTTTGATGTCACCCCAATGGCATGAGGGTGGGGAAACAGCACAGAAGTGTAATCAGCATTTTTCCTTGGGTTTTCCTCATTGATGCAGTGAAGAATCAGTGATAAGAAAGATTTAGAAAAGATTTATTTAAAATATATTTTAGAAAGATAAAGCATGCTCCAAGGAGGAACATGGTTTTAGCAAATAGAGCTGAAACAACCCAGAAGGGGGAATGTCTGAATTATATATGGGCTGTGATGGGTGGTTCTAAAGGCATTCCTAGGTAATTGGCAAGTGAGGTCATTTCGATTGACACTTGGCTACTGTATAACACTGCTTAGTGCGCATGTACTTACCCAGAATTCAGTCTGTTATAATTAGATTCATGAACTTCCAGGCATAAACAGTATTATAATGACAGCATAATGAGCATTAGATTGTGGGAAGATTTAGGGTAGTAACTTCTGCTCAGGCAACTGTGGCCGGATTAAACCAGCTAAGATTGTGACCCTCCTGTCCTTTGTCCCTGGGGATGCAGGAGGGATTCTCTAACTACCAATAGAGTGTTCTTTGGGCAGTCTCTAGGCTGAGCCCCTGTTCCTCATGTTTGACTGGCAGTATATGAGGCTCATAACTCATAACTCAACTTTTATAGCTCCATGTTGGCCAACTAAAGTTTTTGTGTAAATATTGTAAATGTGAGAAATTAGGTGATGTTTTATAAATATTTGATTATTATTGTGAATTTAATATTTTCAGGAATCAGGTTATACATCTTAAAAAATACCTTTTCCCTGATTATGGCTGAATGTTAACATTTTCCCTTTTCTCTTTCACATATGCTTCATCAAAGAGGGACTCACTGCCAATACTAATAATAAAGATATCACTTGCTGTTTTATTTTCATTTTTTGGTAGATAAAAACAGTGATAATTAAGTTTAAGTTGTTTATCACCTCCCTTTCTGTGTGCCACTTCTCAAGCACCCCATTATTAGTTAACCACTTAATGCTGGAGGCTGAGAATTCCTGACACCAAAAAATATCTCATTAGCATGAACAGCTGGAGCCTGAAATGGAAAGCACCATAGGGACTAATTACCTGAAAAGATTTAAATAGCAAACACCTACCTACTGGAATCTTTTTCCACAGAAAGCAAAGCTTGGTTAACCCATGTATGAAAACTGTGTGCCTAAGACTAATATCTATTTGAAATTTAAATTTTTTAAAGTCTCTCCATTGTAATGCTACTTGTGACAAAATCAATCCAGGCCAGTTGCCTCATTCACTCTGTCTTTTCCTGTGGTATTATGAGCTTAACTTGGCTGTTGTATTTGATGTGACAGATCTCAGGGATATATGTTAGTGGAGACCTCAGAGAAGCACATGTGTTTTCTCATCACTGCTGCTGTGAGGCAAGAGGAAGCCATTTGAATGTATTTGACTAGAAGATAATTAAGCATTTGTTAGCCATATTTGAACAAGAGCTCTGATCCCAGGGTCCCTGGGCTCTATAGGCTCTGTGAAGCTCCTGAAATTATAGGCAATATGTACAAATGTACATTTTTTTCAAGAATACATTCTCTTGAATTATACACATTCCAAAGTATTAAAATCTTCCAAAGTAAGTATTACTGACACATACTGTCTCCTCCTCCAAGTATTAAGGCCACTCACTTTATTGTTTCTTATTCTTTCAAAGTAAAAAAAAAAAAAAAAATGTTTTTTTTTTAAATAAAAAAAAATAGATGTGGTGTATATCCTTGAGAGGAAGCAGCAGGATCATTTGACGTAAAGGAGAGAGCTAGAGCATATTAGTCACATAATGCAGAATTCACCAGTTCCCATGGGGGAATTTTTTAGCTATTTGTGATAAAATGAGAAATTTTAAGTATCGTTTTCTAATCTGAGACCATACTTTGCTATATTTAAAATTTAAACTCTGACATCTTTTATTGAATGGTAGCGGGAATAGCAGTTTGCGGTTTTGTTTTTGTAATCTTACATGATAAAATTCTAGAGAAAGACTATGCCCAGTATTTCCTTTATTCAAAAGCTATGACACTTTAAGCTTGGGTACTATAGCTCTATGTTCTCCCCACCCCTAATAACAAACCCCCATCCATATTGAGAGTCACTGTCTTAATCAGTCACTGATACTAGGCTGACAAATCTAGTTTGCCCAGGACTGAGTGGTTTTCCGGGACATGAAACTTACAGTGCTGAGAGAAGTAAGTTTGAAAACCACTAAAATCCACCGACATCAATGATAAAACATGATTAAAAAATACATATATTTGGTATACATGGCAATGTGCAGAATTATATATCAAAATAGCAATATTACATATGGTGTTTGGGATATTTTCTGAAACTTCTAATTCATGGTTTTACCTGAGACTATTTCCAGCAATTATCTTGATGATGGCGCAAATCACATTAGTCCTTGCACATTTTCCTAGGCTGAATCCTGGTGGTTATTGAAAAACTATAAAGTAGCAACAGTTTACAAAATGCCATCCCAATGTAGATCCTAATGGTTATATATCCTAGGTTTCCACTTCAGAGACTTCCAAATAGTAGATGTTTTTGTTTGGAGCATTTTCTTGAGAAGAGATAGAGAAGGCAGCAGTGTAATTTGCTAAAATCTCTTATCTGTATCACTACCTGTAACCTGCACATTCCACACAGTCTGCAGTCTAACACATGTAGATGTTTGCAAAACAACTTCATGCTCTTTGTAACATGTGGCTATAAACAAAGGGCCTTTGTCATTTTAAGATAGTAAAGATAAACTAATTGGTATGTCTTATATTTACCACTATTTGAACAACGAATGTGTGTAGATACAAATGATTGTAATATCTACTAAGCAATTTACATGGTTCATATTTAAGGTATAAAGAATTTCAAAGCAGTGTGAGTGTGATAGTTTTATATGTCAATTTGACTGGGCCACATTGCCCAAATATTTGGTCAAACATTATTCTAAATGTTGCTGTGAAGGTATCTTTGAATGAGATTAACATTTAAATTGGTGGACTTTGAATAAAGCAGATTATTTCCAAGATGTGGGTAGGCCTTATTCAACTAAGTCCAAGACCTTAACAGAGCAAAGATTGATCTAACCCACACAAGAGAGAATTCTGACTGCAAACTGCCTTTGGACAGGGACTGCCACTCTTCCCTGGATCTCAAGACAGTCAGAGTACCCTGAGGATTTTGGACTTGTACCTCCACAGTTGTGTAAAACCTCTCTCTCTCTCTCTCTCTCTCTCTCTCTCTCTCTCTCTTATTCTCTCTACATATCTAAGTATATACACATCCCATTGGTTCTGTTTCTCTGAAGAGCCCTAATACAGTGAGTATATCTTTAAGACGTTCTTGTTCAGGAACCACTTATCTTACCAGAATTTGTATTTCCCAATTTAAATCATGTTAAGGGGTGTGAGAATTTTTATATTCTATCAAATGTGCACCGTTATAATTAAGAAATATTTTAAATTTGCTGTCCGTTTACCTAAAAAATGGGAAAGATTATCTCTTAAGAAATGTGCTTGAATAGAACTCACAAAATTTGAAAAGATGATGATTAAAACTCAAATATAAAAAGATGGGAATCTCAAGATAAATAAGCAGCTGTTTGTTTGGCATGTTAAAAGCAGACAGGATTTATGGGGACTTAACAGAGGTGTGATTATTGAACTGCAGCAAAGATTAAAGTTAGTGTTAATCCATGTGAGTCCTTAGTAATATGAAAGAAGCTGAGAATAAGAAAAATACAAAAAAAGAAAAGTATTGGATTCTAACAAAGTTTAAAAAACAATATATTTATTAGTTATAAAAATGAAGGATGTTATATTTAAAAGATGGGCATTCTTAATGATTATTTTTGAGGGTAATGAACTGAAAACTAATAAAACAGAAATTGATGCTAAAACATAAATCTAAAAATAAGTAGCAATAAAACATTCCAGATAAATAATCTGCTCATATAATTTTATAAAATAATGACTATCATATTTTGAAAAATTTAAATATTGTTTTTTTCATCACCTTCATCATAAATTTCATTTCCCTGTACCCTGCCTATCATTTGGAATAAGATATGAGGCTTAGTGCCAGCAGAGAAAATGCGTGTAACCTAAGAGAATATCAAGCTGAAGAGTAGAGTTAATACAGGATAGGAAGAGGAAGAAGTAGATTCTTTGGAGTGAAGGAGAAGAATTAAAAATTAATTTCCTTTTTTCCTTACAGCTCTGTAATCCTAGGGATGAGCCTGGAGGATGTGACTCAGGGAGAAAAAGAGAGGGGGAGGGAAGAAAGAGAGAGAAGAAAAGAAAAGCAAAATTAGGGAAGATTTGTCCAAGGTTTAATTTGGGGCCCAAGGATTGGATGGGCGTCATGTTTACTTTAAAAAGACCTAAGGGCCACCAAAAATTGTAGGAGGGTCTAATCAACTTGGAGAGATGATCAATATCTCTGGAAGCATCAGAGAGAGAATGTGCCTTGAATTGTACCAGTTATAAAATAGGGCAATGTAGGTTGTGGAACACTTAGGAAATTAAATACATGTATATATACAACTCAGTCATCCTCAGTATCCACAGGGAGTTGGTTCCAGGAGCCCCGTCAGATATCAAAATTCATAGGTGCTCAAGTCCTTATATAGAATGGTGTAGTATTTGCATGTAACCTATACACATCCTCCCATATTACTTTAAAACATCTCTAGATTACTTATAATACCTAATACAAGGTAAACGTCATATAAATAGAAATACTATATTCTCTAGGAAACAATGACAAGAAAAATGTCTGTACATGTTCAGTACAGATACAATCATTGTAGGCCTACCTATATAGTATATGTCAGCAACAACATAACATTTAAAAAATAAATTAGATCTGTGGTTGATTGAATGCCTTTGTCTCTTTTTTTGTTTCAGAGTAATCCTGGTTTCATAAAACGAGTTTGGAAGAGTTCCCTCCTTTCCTATTGTCTAAAAGAGATTGTATAAATTGTTATTAAGAGAGGAGGCATCCGAAAAATGCAAAGGAAAGGGCTTGCAGAAATGACCAACTCAGCTGGTTATAGATTAACTACATCTTATAGGTCTCTAAATGGCCTTCTGGCAACATGTCACACCTACACAGGAAAGGATCTGTAAATAGATAGGACTGGTGGTCCGGAAATTCCTTCTCCCTTGCAGCCCCTACCTGATACTCCCTGACCCAGCCTGAGTTAGAAAGTGCAAGTAGATCCTGAGACAAAGCCCCTTGCATGGACACTGCTAGGGTATATAAGCTATAAGAAATCTAACTGGAACGACGTTGTCTGAGCATCCAAATTTCCTCCATTGGGTGTCGCTTCCTGCAACAACATTATTTCTTCACTTGCTGGTTTCCAGCCCTGTCCTGACTTTTCTCATGAGAATACAATGGAGTTCTGAGGAAAAGGGACTGCGAATGACTGCAAACTCCCCTTTGTCTCATTCCCATGGGTGCCATACTATCAAATTAGCCCACACTTGGCCTTCAGGTGTTTGTTAGCATTTCAGTTCATTTTAACCTTGCTTATTTGTTGGCCCTGTCTTCTTCTGCCACTATTGAGAAAGTACAAGCATGACATTTCTTCTTGGAGGAGGGAATTGTTACCTCCTTGGATTTCAAACTATTTAGTTCCCTGCAAACTCAGCTTTCTTATGGTTTTAACAAAATTTACAATTTTTTTTTTCTGGTTAGTTCTCATTATTTGAGTATGCTTGTTCCAGCTAGCTACAAACTAGGCAGAAGTGAAATCATTATTTGACATTTTCTTCAAACACATTTACTCATTCATCAATTTATTCAAATATTCAATAAATACATTCCAAAAATCCAAATCGTAGACAATATTGACAGATTAACTATAGAATTGCCCTTAAGAGTAACACATTTAGGAAAGAAATTTTAAATGTTTGTCCTACAACTCATTCTGTCTTTCACAACCATATTAAGAATCTTAAAATTAAACTTTTATCATGTAATTAGCTGACTTAAAAAGTCATTATTAACACCTAGCAACATCTAACCATTGATTTATTGACCTGATTTTCAACTATCACTAAATCGGCTTTCTTTTTTATGCTTCCACAATGAAATATTTTTCTCCATCTTCTTTCCCTTTCAAAGAGTTACAGCTTTCAGATTGTTTTACCAACTACTCCAGTTCGCATCAGTCTTGTGTCTCTCACCACTTTTATAACACTAATATTCTGGACCATGCAACTTGCATAATTATAAAAAATGCATGTCTGCTATATGTCTCCTTAATAATATATATGTTTTTAATATTTGTTTTTTCCTCTAGCTCTTGTCTTCATGGGGGAAAGGGAGACAGTAGTAATTCCTTATAGTACTTTAACATCTCCTATGTAGCCTAGCAAGTTTGGTTTTATATTTTTATTACAAACTAGAATACATTTCCAGTAAATTCATGAGCAGGTCAAAATATTCTTAAGTACTTTAGTTGAATAAACATGAAATGTATTTAAAATTCTGAGGGGAAAATACATGTTTTCTTATGGTTAGGTATCAGATTAGTATACTGTGCAAGCTTAAAGTTTCTAAATAAGGAAAAAATGACTTTATGGCAAGATTAATGCTTTTCCTTGTAGCTACATTAATTTTGGGGGGGCTTGCTAGAGTGATCATGGTCATAAATGTTGTCATTTCAATATATACGCAGATTGTAGGCAAACATGCTAATTTTGACAATTTTAAGCAAAGACCTATTTATATGGTTCTTGTCTCCATGTTATTTAAATGTTCCGATGATCTAATTATGCTGATCAGTGTGAGAAGGGAAATAATTGAGATCGCTATAGTTTCTCTTTTCTAGAGTAATAACTCTCTCCAAATAGAAGGATTTGAGTATTTCTATGATGGTACTAATTCTTTACAAGTCCAGTCAGTGATGTCATTTATTTTTTTCTGAAAATAATGATATTCAGGAATAAATGAAAAGTTACAAAAAACAGACTCTTTAACTAGCAACTTTAAATCTGAATGTAAGGACATATAGCAGACATATATATGTATATATTTATGACTTCTTGCCTTGATAAAAAAGAGGTAGTGTTAAATCATTTCTACAGCACGTATGCTGGGAGATTTGCAAACAGAACCAACTCCTAATATATCTGTTGCCAAATAGTAGTCTTAATTGTGAGATTATTACTTTGTTACTTATAAAGAAGTTGAAATGGATTGGGAATGAGACAATTCATGAATTTGGAATATTCATCTAAATCTTCATTCCAGGCACAATGAAGGGAGACTGACAAGGGGTAAGAGAGTATAACCGCTGTGTGATTAGATACATTGCCTACTTTGCTCAGAGTACCCAATACATAACCTTAGCTAAGGCAGACTTAATTTACTGATGCATTCTGACAGATTTTAGTAGTTTATTCCTTTTAAAAGCCCCTTAAATATTTATCTTCCGAGTAAGTTATAATTTTCCTTAAGGCCAAAGAGGCCCACCCGTAAGTAAATTATTGTGTTAGTCCCAGAGAATTCCTGTTTCTGTTCAAACATATGTTTAAATCCTTAATTTCAGAATCTTACTCCCTTGCTTATAGCTAAACTTAAATATTGGTTGTTTTTAGCAGGTGCGTATGCGTATGCGTATGCATACGCATTGCAGTGAATATTTAATCTCATGTACATGTTATGAACTCTTTGACTCCCAGGACAAGAATGGATGGTTGGGGGTGTTGGGGATGGTGGGAATGAAGTTGTGTGGGAAAACCGATCTTGATACCCTGTGGCAATAAGCAATTTTTAATTTCTCTAAATAAGCCACTTCATTTAATGCCTCATATATGCACACTGAGGAAACAAAGGTCAGATGTCTCTAAATCTTTTTAAATACCTACATATCACATCTCATATATTAACAAATGCATTTTCTTTGGTTGGCTATTTTTTGTTTCAGCTTTTATTTTGACTTTTTCTAAATCCATTCATGTTTTATAGCAATTATAAGTAATAGGTAGCATTTAATAGTGACTCCTGGTGAACTAAGATTTTTGCAACAAGAATTTTGAGGTGGATTCTCATTGATTAGCCCAATATTTCCTATAATTTAAAAGATTTCACATTTTATCTCTCTCTTTCTCTCTCTTTTTTTTTTAGCACTTGAGGATTGAAAAGAACATACACAACACTAAACAAATCGATCAGGAAAATCAATTGCTCAAGCTATTTTTCTTGTTTCTACACAGAAGAATATTTTCCATAATGTTGCATTTGTAGATATTGATAGCAGAATCTGTTGGATGCCCTTTATTGTTTTCTAAATAACTTCATAAAATTTTTGATTTCATGCCATCTTTTTACTTTACTCTCATATATTATTAATTTATTGTTATTATTAATTACAACAACTATTGCTTTTAAAATATTTGCTATTGGGGGAACATACACTAAATCCTAGAATTAAAAAAAAAAAAAAAACAGAATAAATTTCGAGTCCAATCACGGAAGTAAATAGTTATTTATATTACTAGATCAAAAAATTGATTTTTCTTTAAAAACACATTGATAAATGTATATACATATTTATTGATGTATCTGTTGTAACAGACATGTAACACAGTGAAATGTTCTGTCTCTCTTTGTCTCCATCTTGTTCAAGTTTGCTTTGTTCCCATGGCCATCACACTAATAGTTTCCACTTAGTTTTGCATATAGACACATTAATCATTAGAGGAATTCTGCTTGCAGCTTCAGTTTTATAGCCCCTCTCATTTCCCCTTCCCTTGACATATATAAAGCTTGCACTCTGTACTTTCTTAAGATGATTTGAGGAACTACTAAGGCTTCCATCTATTTCGTTGGCAGCTTCTCAATCGATAAATCTTTACTGCAGACTCTGAAGTTTTGAGTTTCGGCCTTTTGATATGTCACGCACAGACTTTGGACCAGTAATTATTATAAGCAGTTTTCTGGAGGAAAGTATATAATACAATTCTTCTTCCAAGTAAGTTATAATTTTGGTAATAGCTTATATTGGTAATTACTAAAGTGTAGAAGAGGATAGCTTATATTGGTAATTACTAAAGTGTAGAAGAGAATCTTATGATAGCATTTTATTTGCTTTTGTGAATTTTTAAAAAAGTTTTCTTGAATTAACATAATTTTACTTCAAGTAGAGAAAATGGAAATGCTTTATTTTCTTTATCTTTATTATTTGTCTTGAATATCTCTAAGTAGTATTCCAAATCAGACGCAGAAAATGTAAAAACTAGAGATTTATGTGTCCATTTATTTCTGGTTGTCCAGAAGCCTGTCAGCCTTTGTGTTCAAATATAAGTTGTTTTAGTTTTACATGAAAACAATGGTTACTTTTGGATTTCAACTATGAAGCTGCTCATATCAATTATAAATCTGCAACTCACCAATTGAAAATACGTTCCCAAATTACATAGTTACACCCTTGAAGCACTCAGTTAAAGGAAAATGAGACAACTAAATTTTGCGACAAAGTTGAACAAACTTGAGAAAGTGTATATTTATGAAGTGTTCCTATAAGATTAACTTCCACTAGATTTTAAGAAAAACAGAAACATATACCTGTTTGGTTAATATGATCAAGCTATTCAAGTAAACAGGAGCACACTTTAGGGTTATATATCTAGTATATCACTAAACTTATTTATCAGATAAAACAACTGTGGAAACTTTGATCTGAAACTCTGTGACTTAATGTTGAACCAACTTTGAATTCTGTGAAAAATATCTAATATGGTTATAATACATGTACCTTTATGCATTTTAAAATTTATTTTACTGGTCTATGCTTATGATTATTTTTAATCCACAATTATTTATGTTTGCTATTTGGGGAAGATGTGATTAAAATTCATTGCAGTGAATTTTTCTGCATTATTTTTCTACATTCTAGAGAATCACCAAGATGCTAATTCCATTGTGCATTTCGTAGAGGATGGGAGTTCTGCCAAAAGACAGCCCCTGTTACTTCCCTTTACAGATTGCCTCAGTCAGAGAAAGCCACTTTTGCCAAGTTTACACCTCTTCCCAGGCTTCCCATTTGTAGTAACTGATCAACAGGAGTATAAAAACATTATCATATGGGCCTTGGTCTTCCGTTGAGACACACCTTTCTGATACCTACAGCCCACCACTCAGCAGGCACCATGTACTTCACTTCAGCCATTTTTGCCAGCATGGTTACATTCATTTCCTCTGAGGGCTTTCAAGACTCTTGTTCCTCAAAGCTAAAAGACTCTTTAAATCGATATCTCCTCTTGACTTTGATAGGTGACACTGTTCTCTCCCTAGTCAGACTTAAGCTTTGTCCAGAAGAGGAATGGACATTTATTCCTCAATGGGACAACTGTTTTTACTCAGCCCAGAGCTACTCAACTATTATCCTTGATAAAATGTGAAAGGGTAGGGTGTGGTCATCACTGAAAAATAACATTCTAGAAATAAAATTATCCTGGCCCGAAGAATTGAAAAGAAAACATGGTTAGAAGATGTGTTGTTCTATGTCAACACTGTAAAATTCTGAATGGTAAATTTAACATGACCAGAAAAGGAATTTTCATTCATATTTTCCTGCATACTCTTGGTGAGATGTCCATTTGTGGTCATCACTGAGAAAGCACAGTAAGGACATTTGAGAAAGTCACTGGAAACCAGTATTCATGATGGATGATGCAATGTCAAGAGTAATGATATAATCAGCAGCGGCATGAAATGAAGGCTAAAAGGAACTAAGGGGGCAAGAAAATATATTATATAATTTCAATGCAGACAGGTTTCTAAGAGCCATGACATTATAAGTAATAAGTGCATCATCAGTACTCTTTGCTAATGATGGGAGATATATAGATTAAACAATAAAGAACATGAAGAGATTGTTTCTGGTCTGAATAGTAAAAAGGCAATTCATATATGTTATAAAGAATCTTCATATGCATTGAGCATTGACAGGACATAAACAAATACTTAATTATCTCTACCTGTTATTCTAAATCTATATCAATAAACCATTGCACCTTACGTGGGTGCATAAATCTTATAATACATTTTTGTAAAAATTCTTTATACCAAGAGGAGCCCTGCAAAAAAATTTGCCCAGGGCCTCACACCCTAGGATTGATACTACATGGTGCTAGGAGAGATAATCGTATTTTAAAAAATGATTTCTATTTTATATCTTGCATAAACCCTATTTTTAATGAATTATTTACTTCATATTTTTTGGAGACAAAAAAGAATGACTTTATGAATCTGAGACAAAAAAGGCCTTTTAAAGAATAATATTAATATGATGATGAAACACTTGCATGAGAATTACTCAGACACTAATTCCATTGTATATTATTTTTTAAAAAAGTTTTTCTGTCTCATATTTGTAATATTTGTAATGAAATTATAATATAGATCTTCTCGCCTCTTTAATTCCTTTAGCATATGTAAGGCTAATGCAGCTACATCAATAATCATGATGCTTCGTCATCCACCTGAGTGATGGTTCCCTGTGACTCTCTCAGAAGTTATTACTGTGCTTTCTTTAATGACAACAAATGCACATTTTACCTTTTCAAGAAATCAAAGGTTAACAAGTATTATGTTGAGTGTACATCATTTTTTTAAGGAAAATATGATATGTTGTTGGTGTCCATTCATATCCCATAATTATTTACTGTGTTTTATTTTCTTTTGATTTTTGCAGGACCATATGACTACTAGTTGTCAGCACTTGTGCCTCTTTGCTTTCTCTTGTCAAAGGGGAATGCACCACTTATGTAAATTTTAGGAAATAGAAACCTTATTCCATCAGCCCAACCAGTGAGTGACAGGAGCTGGTGCATAATTCAGTAGCTCCATCACTCATATGGTAGAATGATTCTGAGATGTATAGTCTATGTTACCTCTCAAATATTATAACTTGCTTGCTAATGTACTCTTTTTTTTTGCATTTTATTTTATTATTAATTTCAACTACACAGTACAGTGGTTAGACATTTATATAGTTTATGAAATGATCCCCCCGATTACTGTATTACCCATCCGGCTCTATATATAACCATTGCATTACTGCTGACTACATTCCCTATGCCATACTCACCATTCCTTTGACCATCTCTCAACAACTAAAAAAAGTATGGAACACTTCACGAATTTGTGTGTCATCCTTGTGCAGCGACCATGCTAATCTTCTCTGTATCGTTCCAATTTTACTACATGTGCTACCAAAGCAAACATAATATATTCTTTGCTAGAATTTTCCTTCCTCTCTCAATTCTATCTAATAATTAATGTCTATATATTGTTCTCTATCAATATTTCTGTGACATTTTATTGAATAACTGCTAGCACTTACCTTTTTATCTCAGGCTCTGTTTTCTGAGGAAACCATATATAAGACAGATGGTTTCATATGTAATCCTAAGAAACAAAGCTTTAGGATTAAGTTCTGGAATTTGATTACTTTTCAGCCAGATTAAAAAAAAAAATAGGACAATCATTAGCAGTAAAGGAGTGGTAATATCCTCTGGCATGGCAATTTGAAATACGATGCAGGGAAGAGAAAATGCATTTTCTTATTTAGAATTTCTAACATTTGAGAGCTACAAGGGAAAATGAAATTATAAATTATAACTAGGAGAGAGGATTTTTTGTTTTTATTTTTGTTTGTTTGTTTTTTGTTCTTAAGTGCTACTGATGCCCTGCAAAGGGTGGTGGGGTTACATAAAAATCAGGATCTGGTCAGCCAACTATGAACTCAAAGCACAGTGTGAATGAAAGTCAAGGTTTCTATAACAGAGACTCTCATCTCCTGCAGCTAGCTGGAGGGCAGACTATGCAGAAAACTGGCTTAAAATCTGATTTTGAGAATTTGTTGATTTGCAAACTCGGGGGCTTCCCGGGTAAAATCAGAAATTTGCCCCATACGTGAAAGGTAAGGAGAGACTGAAGAGAGAGGCAGACCACTCAAGATTGATAAGTGGCAAGTTTAATAAACAGCAGAATTTATATAAGAGTAGAACTCTGCATCCACCTACCAAAACCTTAAAAGTTTATATAGAGTCCTTAACTGGGTAGTCACATATTCAGTCTAGATGGTCTCAACAACACATTGCTCTCTCAAGCCTGTTTCCCTGAAAACAGATCCCATTGTGGAAATGGTGGGCAAAACACACATTCTAAGCTCAGAGGAGCAGATGAGGAGCCTCCAATTGCCCAGGTAAAGCTCACGGGTTAACCAGCAGTTATGTCCTCTTGATGACCTCTTCCAACTAACTGAAAAAAGCTGCATTAAAAGGCCCAGTGCTATCATCTATGCAAAAGTAATAGCATTGATAGGGAAAAAGTAGTACCTGAAATAAGGACACCTTAGTGGATGCACTTCAGAATCTTGAACCCCCAGATTTCCATGAACCCTCTAAGCTGTCAAAAGTAGCTTTATTTCTCTTTCTAGAGGATATTAAAGTATCTTTGATTGGAGATCATAAAAAAGTAACATCTGAGGCAGATGACTTGTCTTCCTTAAGTTCCATCCTCAACTCCTATTGCTATTTCTAGAGCAATGATCAGGGCTATGTTAACTAGAACATGATAAGGACATGAAACCAGGGTCTCAGACTTGTCGGGGATGAAGATCTGGGTTACCCGATGAGACAAGTGACTGAAGTCAGCAATTAACTCAAAGATGAAAAATATCTAGAATAGATGGTAGAGGAAGGGGATGGTAAATATCAATTGCATCCCCCCGGGATCAAAACAGCAGCAGTTACTATAGTTCTAATAAACCTCCTAATGCAAATTTGTTTTTTAAAGAATTCACTAGCAGTCACCTTGGGAAATCAGTGATAAGATGAAACAAATTTAATGAGAGATATGAATGTATCAGGGCAGTCTGAGGATTCTATCAGTGCTTCGCCTACATCAACCTGACACATCATTTCCATGTGCATCAGCTCAATTTTCAATAGCCCTAACTGCATCTTCGCATCTTTGGCAGAGGGGGCATATCAGTCAAGTTTCAACCAGGAAAGCAGAAGTAGAATCAGTGTGCGTGTGTGTGTGTGTGTGTGTGTGTGTGTGTGTGTGTATTATGCAAACATTGGCTTGGTTCACAAGATTGCAGAAGTAGGCTAAGCAAGTCTGAAATCCATATGGTAGGCAGTCAGGAAGGAAAAAACGTAGTAGTTTGGAACACATGAACAAGTGTCAATGCTCTTGTATATAGGCAGCATTTCCTCTCTCAAGGAAGCCTTAGGCCCACATACGATTTAGTCAGGACCAGCTAGATTATGCAAGATAATCTTCATTTAAAGTCACCCGAGAGGCACTTTAATTACATCTGCAAAATCTCTTAACAGCAGTATATAGATTAATGTTTGACTGAATAATTGGGGACTGTAGTCTAGTTCAGTTGTCATGTCAAAAACGGCACAACAGAGGGCTTTCTCTAGTGGAAAGAAGACACTGCTCGCTTGTGGGCCAGGCTGGTAGAGCCAGAGAATTAGCTGGCTCCTTCCAAACAGCCCTCAACCAATGAGGAATAAGTGTTGGCAGAAAGTACCATAGCTCTCTAGCCTCCTGGGCAGACTAACTCTAAAGTCCACATGCTATATTGACTCTCCAAGCTCTTGAGCATAGTAGAGTTTTACTTGTTTGAAAATTTACTCTTTACTGATAATTGTCTTCTCACACTTCCTACTCCTCTATTGGTTTATCTTCTAATCATCTTCCAAATAAACTATTTCCACTGGAAACCTTGCCTTTAGGTTTACTCTGAGGGAGGGCAAATGAAGACAAGTAATATATTACATTACTTTTTAAACACAGTCAAGAAAATATCATGTCTAAGTTTTCTTACATCATTATATTTATTTACTTATTTATTAGTAGCTTTCTTAAAAGAAAAAAATAGTTTGGCAATGTAGAGATATCAATTAGGAATTTTTGAAAAGATTTTAAATCAGAATAATATAAATTTCTAATGCAAACATATACTTTATTGTTTATCTTTTCATTATTAATGATATGTCTGTTCTTTTGCTGAGTACCATTGATTTTCTTTGCTGCTGTATTCTGAATATATGAGCTTAAGAAGAATATATTTATCAGAAAAAGAGTGTTGAAGGCTAAGCAGGACTTTTTACTGTAAATGCCATATTTAAATATTTATATAGCCAATTCAACTTATATATTTCTGTCACATCTATCTACATATTTTTGCTATCAGAAATATTAAATTAAGGATGAGGGTAGAGTGAGAAGGAATGCAAAGTATAGGGTAATTTGATCTGGATAGCTAATAAAAATTGGTTAATTTTCTACTAATAACTAATATTTCTCTAAACATTTGTTAATAACTGATATTATTCTTCATTTTTCAATATGTAATTTTAATCTGTAATGTAGATTTAATGTCAAGAGCACCTTTACTAAAAGTATTTTTAAATTACATTATAAAGACATTTTTGTTTCCTTAAGTTTGAAATCCAGTCTACCTTCTCTGAAAATTACCCTCACCCCCAATCTTCTGCTTTTAATTAAATGTAAGATATTATTATGTATTAACAGAGGATTATAGAAAAATTCAAAACTTCTTTTTAATTCCATTTTCATTATAGTGTCTGAAAAGTAAAACTAAACCAGTATGACTGCAGGTTAGGATATCGAAATAGTACATGTTCAAGATTATTAAAGTATTTCCAGCAAAATGTAGCCATTTCCCTGTATTTACTTTAGTAAATTATGAGTTGTTTAATAGATTTTTTCAGAGTAGGAAATGAAACATTTCTTGGAGCAATTTAATTTGTTCATTAGATAAGTATTCTTAATGATGTGATGTTTAGAAAAAATATGTATATATGTTAAAGTTACAGGAAAGATATCATAACCAGTAATATAGATTTTTAAGATTTTTTTTTAAAAAGCAACTATACAGCCTTTGGAACCTTATTCAACTATTCATATGCCTATATATTTTTATTAGAACATCTGCTTCATGAAAATAATAACTTAAATTTGAAAATAACTCAACTGTACACTGTGCCTGAGATTCTTAAGGACAAGTGTGAAATTATTTTATCTTCATTTTCTGGAGCCCTGGACAGCTGACAGAGCCAGTATAGAGAGCATCTGCTGTAGGGGCAAATCCTGGGATACCTGTCAAATTGATTGTGTTCAGAAACAACTGAGACACACAAAAAAGAGTTTCTAATCACATTGCATTTAGAACATTGTTCAAACCTAGAAACTATGTAATTTAGAACTAAATAGCTTTGCTGAACATTTTTAATTAACACATTATTCTATTAGCTTATATATTTATCGCCAGGTGACCGAATGAAATTTCTACTTGGGTTTTATTTCTATATGTCAAGAAATTTTTGAATAAATAAGTGACACATTTATATATTACTTCTGATTTCACAAACTGCCACATCAAGATCATTCTACTATGCTGAATTCTCTTTTTAAAAGTACATGGTTTTGTCTGTACAATTACACTATTTTCAGTGACTAAAAATCATGGATATCTTATAAGATAACTGATTTTTTAGAGAATATAAGTGATTTGAGCATTATAAAATTCTTGATAAATTCAAGTATACTCCATTTTTTTCAAGTGTATTTGTATTTTGTCAGCTTATACCATTGTTATCTCTTCCTTTTATTAGATCTCTTCACATTACTGTTTGAAAATAGTGGTTCACAGACTATCAGATGAAACCTAAAGTGTGCTAAATTGTAGCTGATTCTTGTTTTTGTTATTACATTTGTTGCTGACTAAATGCCTGGAAAGAAGAAAAAGTCAATGTAAAAAGCTTGCAATAAATTTAAGATGATTAATTAACAAGTATGATTAGAAATCCCCCCACCCCAAAATACAATAAATGTGAAGCATCCCAGACTGATGACAGCAAGAAATACAATTAGTACTTTTTTTCCTCCATTCTTTCTTCACCCAGTGCTAGTTGGAACCACTAACAAGTAGATGATGATAAGATTCAGAATATACCACTGTGGCGTAAAAATTATTTTAAGTTGAACACATTTGAGAATTAAAAGATGCAAAAAGAGGCTTTGTCTGAACACTATCTGCCTAAAATCGGAGCCTTCCAAAAACGTTTAACTTCTGTAAAATTCCCTTCAAGAGAAATCAGCTCCTATCACTGAAAAGGAGAAGTTGTCCCCTGGATAAGAAATCACATAAACAGATATGATCACAACACTTTTATAGCCCCATATAAATTCCTAACGTTCCATTTACCTTTCCTAAAAGTCATTTGTCGCTCTCTTAAGTGACCTTTCTCCCGTGCCCTTCCTCTATTAAGATGCTATACAAACTAAATTCTAGCGCCACTTTTATGAGCTACTTTGTGAGCTTCCATTAACCCAAAAGAATAAACTTTGTCCTTCCTCCTGTTAATCTGTCTTTTATCAGTTTAATTTATGGGCCCCGATCACTAATTTTAAGTGAGTAAAAGAAAAGTTTTTTCTCCCCAACAACAATAACAATGAAGTAATTAATCCTATATAAAACTCTACTTCTTTTTCTTGTTTTTTTTCTCTCACTTTATGGTCAACTTCCCAATTTAATATGCTTAAAGAGTGAGCTTTACAAAAAATTCTTTCTTTCTCAACACGTTGCTTGCTTAATTGCCATCCTAAAATCTGTTATAGCAATAATATTGAGAATTCTGAATTATGGAGTTAAGTAATTTTGTGACATCTGCTGGGAGCTTGCTTTTTACTGACCTCGCCTGCAGTGAAATGAAGGACTTAGTAGGACTGCATTTCCACAGATTACTGCGGGAGCCACATCCAGTGCCTGAGCATGCAAGTAATGAGAATGGAAGACAAAAGCAATGAAATTCACATTTGTTCTCCTCTAGGGCCCATGCTCGTCTTGACACAGATGTGAATAACTTACAAGCATTTATATTTTGTGTATATACATGCAGGATGATATAGTCACTATTGGGACCAGAGCTGAATGAAGCAAATGATTTCTAAAACATTATTTGATAGTCCTAAATAGGCTCAATATTTAAAATATTATTTTCTATTAAATTAATAAAAACATGTATCATCTACTAATATACTTAAGCATTAACACAAATAACATAGGAACTATTTCTTCACATTTGGCTTAATCAGTCTTTCAGATTTATTGTAAAAGTGATATTTTTAACCTGTAGGTAGCTAATCTATACTTGCAATTCATCTGCACTGATCATCGTCACATCATTGATGTTACCCCCTAGGGTATAGTATCACATTATAAAAAATGACAAATAGCTCAAATTCCCCTTGCAAATACATGCCCCATTTCTTCTGGCTAAGGAAAATGACAGCAATCGCCAGTGTGGTTATAGTTGTTGTACTTATTGCTTAAGGTGATATTCTCTATTACTTTTGCATTTTCTGTGTGGACAGGTAGGAGATTATCTAGTCAGGATACCTTGGAGAAATTCTTTTTTTTTTTTAAATTCGTGTAATGTGAGTGGAGGGAAGAGAGGGCAGAACAATGATTTTGAGTGTTGCATTTGCAACATGTGTCTACAAAAAAATTTCATGAATCTGATTAAACTCCTAATTTAACATTGTCTTATACTGAGTTTTCAGAAATCACCAAAATGACCACAAATTATATTTCGTATTTGTAAATGCTAGTTATTATTGTTACAGTATTACCTAATAGGACTTGTACTTAGAAAGACTCTGAAAGTAAACAGATACAAAGTTTGAATTTTTATGCATAAATTATTAAATGTGGTAATAAATATATAATTAATAATTCTCTTTCTATGAAAATAAATAGAACAATTGAAATATTTGAATAACATGTCCATTTCATAAGTTAGTATATCAAAATTACTTGGGAAGTCCTCTTTTGAAAAGTTGTTACCTATGAGCTGAGGAATAGCATAAGTTAGTGATTCTTAAACTTAAATGTGCATTAATAAGTGCTTATTAAAACATGGATCGCTGAATCCATTCAGTGGGTCTTGGGTTAGGGCCCAAAAATTTGCATTTTAAATCAGTTTCCAAGTGATGCCGAGGTTACTGGTCTGAAGACAATCTTCGAACTATTGGCATAAAATATACACAAAAAATATGTACAGATGATTCTGATTCTATCAACACTCCCACAGATAAAGTTAATTTAGACTTATGAAAAGCAATTAAGAAATGAGACAAAGTTATTTATGTATAATTTTTCTTTATCCAGTTTGAAATAATACAGCTCAGAAACCTGTGGCCATTCTTAATAATTCTGAAAGTATTTGGAAAAATATGAGCTTAATTAGCTTTTTGATGTAATTTCTCTCACACACATCCACATGTATTAAAGACTTCACAAAGGTTATAAAAATATTATTGAAAGCTTTATACAGATCTGGCTGACATTTAAATTAAATTTATAAAGTGACATATCTGAAGAAAGTCTTAAAATAAGGCCATCTGCAAAGGAAAGGTGGTTGGGTCTACATAATTATGATTTTACCATAGCAATAATTATACTGTCTCTTTAATAAAGACAATTAGCCAATTATATATTCCAAAATGATTATTGAGAAAAATACACATTAACATGTTTAATTAATATTGACTATATAAAACTAAAAGAAAAGTAATTTACAGCTGTTAAAGTTTTCTAAATATTTGAATCATAAGAAACATTGATTTTCTATAACCTATTAGTAATTAGTTAGCCACATTCGCTAGGCCTTTGCTTAGCTGAATCTTTGTAAATAAAATCAAAACCAGTCAATAATAGTTATGCTATCATAAGCATATGGTAATAATATAAGCTGATTTTCATGCTTTCTTATTATAATTCTGGAGTCATTAAATATGAATTATAACTAGTCACTAAATGTGCCTAAAAATATGTTATCAACATTCTGATAGATATATTGGATAATTATCTTGTAAAGCAATAGAATGTAATACCTACTTCTAAAATGCCAGAAATAAATGAATTTATATATATAATCAAAGTAACAATAATTTTACATATTTTTGTTCCAGCTTTATTGAGGTAAAATAGACAAATAAAATTGTAATATATTTAAAGCATATTTTGTTTGTATGTAATTCATTTTGGTATCTGTTCAAAGAAATTGTTTTATCAAGTTATAAGAGCGCTAAATGAATATGTGCTTTAGAAACATATGCCACAGTATCTGGAACAAATAATCATTCAATACATGTTATCCATCATTATTATTTATCATTGAGCTAAACTTGAAATTGTTGTACCCATTTCATAGATAAGAAAACTAAAGATTTGAGATTCAATGATTTACCCAAGGTAACACAACTAGTAATTGTGGGAGCCAAAATTTGAACAACGAAATAACTGACTTCCAAAATTATACCATTTGCTCCATCAATTCCAAAATTTATTTTCTTTCCAATTTACCTCAAACTATTTATATGGATCCAAGGAACCTAGTAAGCTCTAGCCCACAAGTTATTCTAACTGGTTTCTCCTAGTTCATTTCCCAAGTTGCGATGGATGCAGAGGATCAAAGCAGAAGCCACACAGAAATGGGGCTTTGTCGCAGTAACATTAAATCCATTCAGTTCTCTGCTCAAGGTCTGGATTAACATATAGTATAAAATAAAGTTGATAATGTAATATACATTAAATGTAGAAGTAGAAGACTGCAAAAAACATATGAAAATTAATGGCACACTACAATTTTATAACCACAAAACAAAGACAATTAGAGTTGCTAAATGTTCATTTTTCCTAAATAGACATTTTCATAATTGTATAGAATATTTCAAAAAGTATTAAATTATAATCATTTCCATTCCCATATATACATAACCATATCTTTTATAATACATGCTACCTAACTCATGTTAAAAACTATAAGATATATTTTATAAAGAGATTTCTAGAGAGGTTTATTGATTAATGTTACTGTATGATCTAGAAAATTTTTATCGCAGCCTCATCTGTAGTGGCAATATTTTAAAAATAATTGTCTACCAATAAGAAAAAGAACAGATAAAAACATCTATGTATTATAATTACATGTAATAGTGAAAATAAATGAACTAAAGCAAAATGTATCAATATTCATAAATTACATAAAATATTGAATAAAGAAAGGTACTGAATTTGATACCACCCAACTAAAGTTTAGAATACTAAAAATATTATGTTTTAATGGATATATAAATATATAAATAACAGATATGATGATATGCTTCAGGATGATAAATAAAAAATTTTAAAATATTTTATTTTTGTTCATTTTAGGGAGAATAAAGTGAAGCAGGAGGATAATAGAATAATATGGGTAGCAAAATGTATTCATAATATTGTATGCTTTAATATAAACTAATATAAAGCAAGTATGACAAAATGTTAATATTAATTACATCTAGATTTTTTTACTTGCATATTTTTTTCTGTTTATGTCTACTTTTTCTATAAACTTGTGATACTTCAAGTAAAATGTTAAAAATATTACTTACAACCTAGGCAATATATATCTATACTCAGATTATTCAATAAATATTGTTTCAGTAAGTTTTTAAAAATAAAGTCCTAAAAAATTTTTCTTATAAAATATCACTAATATTTTGCCTCTAAAAAAGGTAAAAGGAATTTTGTATGAATCCCCTAAAGAAATTCTACATTTTCTTGTCGCCAGAATTCCTTTTAGTTTAAATTCCCCAGATAATTTCCCCTGCACTGTTTTGTGTTTCTTAGGCACTAGTCATTTTTATAACAGTAGTTTTCATTATGTTGATCCCTGACCATGTTACAGAACAGTTTTTTTAAAGCAGTTTGTGTTGGCATGCAGGCAAACAACAGAAAGGAATTCCCTTGGGCTCTTCTCTCTATTCCCTTAAAGCACAAGAAAACATAAATTTCTCACTTTTTAATAAATACTTTTATTAGAACCACGTGGAAGAGGAATTAGATTGTTTTTTTAGCTCCAAAGGGCAGAATTAAGGCCAATGGTTACATTTTTTCACGGAAACATTTTTTTAATCATTATGTGAAAGAATTTTTTGCAGTTTTATGACAGAGATTGTAATTGGTTTTTATTTTAAGTATTCAAGTTTTTGTTATCAAGAAAGAGATAGAATGAAAGCTCTTCCCCACAATCCTCACTTACCCACATACTCACAAAGTCACTGTTCTGGGATGCTGTAGAAGTCATCCCTGCATTTTGTCAAAGCCTTGGCACAGTGATTTCTAATGTACTTCTAAATATATAATCTATTTTACAAATATAAATATTAGATAACATTACAATAATTCATTTCCAGAAATGTAAAAAAAGACTACTAATTAGTAGGACCTTTTTTGTATACTATTTTGATTGTCTTATAGAATAAAGCATCATCATTTTGTATTTCTGTAGACTTATTTTACAATTTTATAGCTCCAAAAGTATTACCTTTTTAAAAAATAACTTTGATGCTCTTTCTTAAGTAATTGACAACCTATTATTTAAATTGATTTTTTAAATATCAATCTCTATTAACCAATTCTAAATCAGTTTGTTTGTAACAACATGGAAGAAAGAGTGCCACAAGATTTTAGTTTTGTTTGTTTGTTTGTTGGCCCTCTCATATCATTTGATGATCTATATTTATCTTCTATGAACCTTCATGTTTCTCCCAGAATGTGTTTACTTCTAGTCCATTTTTGTATCTTGAATAATATCATGTGTAATATTTTTAAGTGTCAGCCTTTCAGATGATTTCATAAGTGAGTGAATGAATGAATAAACAAGCAATAAGCCAAATGTTAAGAGCATAGAAGCACAAGGCTGACTTCAAATCCCAGATCTACTATTATCTAGTTACTTAAGTTCTTTCATCTTCACTGTCCTTAAATAAGCAGAAGTAGTTTTGTGCTTACCTTATAGAACTGTTGAGTGGGTTAAATATGATTAGTACATAGATGGCCATTAAGTAGGCTAGAGATAAATTTTGGGGAATAAAGTTTTCTTGACCATCCAATGAGCTCATCAAATAAAGTTCATTAAAAATGTGGGCTCTTAAGACAGATATTAATATATTAAGTGTGCATAGCATTAAAAAAAAAAAAAGGCAGCAGCTGTACACTCCTAATCTACATTTCATGGACCTAACCTGGAATATTCTCCTGCCTGGGCATCCTGTCCCTAGATAGATAGAGATGGTGATATATACACTAAAATAGTGCTTCTCCATGAATATGAAATATAGAAGAAACCACAGTCACGTTGTGAACTGAAAACACCATCTGAACCAGCAGAATGATCACCAGATCGTGCACCTATGGATCAAGCTATATATAATGTTTGTTCTCTCTTATATCTCTAGAAATTGAGAATGTAGGTTCTTCATTTCTTCCTAATTGTTTATCTTCAAGACTGCTCATTAGAATGAATAAGAGTATTTTTTGTTTATTCCTATAGTTCTTTTCTTGTATAAAACGCAATCTAACATATTTAAATTAAAGAAGCAAGTCACTCCTTTTCATATGCTGACTTTTTACACTTTTTTCTTTGGAAAATGCATTCCAAATTACTAAATGTTTAAAGAATCCTCATGATTTATACTTCTTCTCTTCCTATTAAATATGAATTAGTAACATTTTCCATTTAAGGATGTAATACATAAACAGTCAAAAAGACCAAGCTAGCATTATAACCAAAACAAAAAACTCTCCTATTGAAATTATTATGTTAAATTTGTGGATTTTTTTTTTTTTTTTTAATGAAACAATGTGTTTCAGTATTGTCTTTTTTTTAAGCAAGGCGACCCTTCTTTGGTTAACTTCACAGATTGCAAGGACCTTGTCAGTTTACAATCCCTTATTTTTCATTTCTTCCTAGGTGGTCTTCCATCCAAGTTCTAACCAGACTCAACCCTGCTTAGCTTCCAAGATCAGATGGGATCAAGCTTATTCAGGGTGGCATGGCCATAGACTTGTGAATTTTACTATGTATATCAATACTAAAACTTATCTTTGAGCTTGATCCACAGTCACCCAATGTCCTCATACAATAAGATTCTATAGCAAATCTTTTAATCAGACATAAAGTATGACATTACCCCTTTCTAAAGCCCTTAGAAATAACAAAGTATTTCTACCCCATGCCATTCAAACTCTATCTTCGCCAGCTTATCCAAGTTTTGTCTATGTTTCTCATTAAAGACAGAGTTTAACGATGGCCTTATAGGTCACTAATTCTTGGTCATTCAGTATCCTTCAGATTTAAAAGTCATTACTAATACAATGATGTAAATACTCTTGCTAGGGCTGCCTATTTTTTAAAAAAATTATCTACCTAAGAATTTTTACTAATGTATCTCTCCTTTAAGCCTTCCAAGAGGCTTAATTCAGCCCCTATGTCTTTAAGGGACACAAATTCCTATATATTTCAACATCTTACTTCCCTGGATAACTCTTAATACCTCAGATCCTAGTCTTTGCTGTATCCTGTAGACTTTCCATGATATTAAGTCCAAGTTTAAAGTTGCTGATGTTTGAGTCTACAGCCTCAGTCTATAGCACAGGATTTGAACTAACATCCATTGGTCTCTGAGTCTCTTCTTCCTCTTAAACTCAGATTGCCTCTCATATCATGACTTTGCCACGTATTCTTAGTTTCATCTCATTTTATGTGAACTACATGCCTGTGTCATAAAATAACTCTGTAGAGGGTTGTGGTATAAAAATATCAATTTTTGCCTGTCCAATATTCTTTTGTTTGCTTAGTTTCACAAAAACTATATAATAAATTAATACCTGCTGTCAGTTAAAAAAATTCTTCATATAGCTTATTGATATGTGAATGCATATTATGTGCAAATATTATTACCTGTTAATTTACCACCTATTGGTTGAAAGATGGTTAAAGTCTTACTGTTTCTTTTGTAAAATTTCATTATGCCATTAACCTTTTACTCCTTCAGGACACTAGGAAAAATGTCCTTAGTTAAATCACAGTTGTAATAATGATCTATAAATGAAAATAGTGATTTGTAATATGTTTCAACAAAAGTTCACTAAAGTAAATTATTTTCTAATGCTTGTGCTTTGCAAATGTTTGCATAAATATACCCATAGAATACATAAACACTGAATTTTAGCTGGAGGGTTTCTTCTTTCTGAATTGAAAATATTAAGTAAATCTTACATAAATTTGATCTTTGAAATATTTTAGTACCTTTATCTGTTATATTAAATGAAAAAAAAAAAAGCAAGAAACAAAACAAAAAATGCTGAAATCTTCAATACTTACCTTAATTTAAAAAAATTTAACTTTTTAAATTATTCTGACAGTTCTAAAAGTAACATCTTTTGTAACGTATTAAGTAGTTACCATGGTGAGTGATCAACTTACTAATATGTTGCTATAAACTATATATGTATGATTTTGGGAAAAGTGTTCTATTTTATTAACTGTAGTGATTTTAGAAGATGAATGTTTATGATAATGGTCATGATAATTTGAGAAATAATATTCAAGGTCATGAATGATAGTTGACATAGTCATGTACCATTTCATTTCACAGCTTTAAAAATTATACTGATATAAAGAATAAAACAATCTATAAAATGTTAAAATAAATATTCTAAGCCATATGAATGAAAAAAGATTCATTAGAAAGTTTAATGGCCTTTGGTTTCAAGAACAGCTTAACTGAGATTTTATTTACCACTTATTTTTAAAGTTTGAACTCATATCTTTAGAAAGAATATATAGTTATTATGCCTTCTGCTTATCCCTATAGTAATCATTTATTTTATGATTTATATACAATGAGATAAAGGTACACTTCCATCATGCACTCTAAATTATTATTATAGAAACATGACTTTGGAAAGGAGAATGATAAATTTATGGCTTGAATTAAGTATAACTTAATTTTCCTGAGTTCCACATTAATTCAATTTTAAATCATTCTATTTTCTTAATTAAAAAAATCATATTTAATAATAAACAAACTAGTAGAGGAAAAAAGCATAGACCAAAAAAAAGTATTTTATTTAGTTTTTTTGGGTTTTTTTGACCACTTATACTAAGGCAAATTGTATAACATTAAGCATATTGTTTCATAAGTGATCTTTTAAATATTAACAATATATAACGGCCTATGACACACGTTTGATGCTGAAAGATGTATAAATGTCTGTATTTGGCTGTGCTGCAATTGTTTCACATTCCTTTCTACGTCTTTAGATTATTAAACGATCTCACAAAAATTATTTACTGCACCTTTGTATACCTCTACAGTGTTATTCTAAAAATAAATACTGGATTTGGAAATGCTTTCCAAAATAATTTGCCCAGACTTCCAGCTTCAGCCATGATATGTAAAAAGTTTGGAAGTCATCATTCCCAATCTTAGAATAACAACATAAAAAGCTGAAAAAATTGAAAATCAACAACTTTTCTTAGATACCTGAGAAAACTGAATTACAGAGTGGAGCACCACTCTGAGAGACAGGTAAATCTAGAGAGTCCCAGCTGATGTATGCTTACTTGTAGCAGAAGCTGCTAGAGCCATAGACTGGTAAAAACATTACATGTTAGTTATGACAAATTGCTGGAGGCTGATTGTGGACTGACATGGAAGTGAGAAACTCCAGGAGATGTGATCTCATAATGAGAGGTGGGGTTGGGGGAGGAAGGGTGTAGGTCACGTGGCATAATTTGATGTGTTTTATATCCAAGACCAACACCAAGTTCTCCTGGGGAAGGACTAAAAAGATCCCCTAATGACTATGACAGGTAAAGAAGAAGTATAATTGAAATAGACTGACAACCTTCTCCATAAAAATGGCCAACTATTCAGGAAAAAAAGAAAAAAAAAAACTGACCAGGGCCTCATCTCACCTAAAGGAAGAACATTTTCCTGACTCCAGCTAACTCCAGCCTTATTGTCTCATCTAAGGGGAGGAAAAACAAAACAAAACAAGAAACACTTGTGAAGGTCACTGTTCAGGAACACTGTCCCTTTTAAAAAATATTTAATCATAAAATCATAGAAAACTCTCTTCTCCACAGCTTACCACTCACAAAAATAGAATCCAATAAAACAGTGGATTAAAGATGAAAGTGCTGTAAAGACTCGGATTCTAGATGAGTTTTATAAGAAGGCAAAAAACAATACAAGTGATAAAAACAAGAACAGGAGAAATATTTTAAGCCTCTGCTATCTGGAGCTACCAAAACAAAGCAAAGCAAAACAAAACAAAACAAAAAAACATTAAACAGCTAACTTTTAGCTATATAAACATAAAACTATTCACTAAAGGCTCATTTCCCTTGGTAGCCCTTACTCCATACATCATGTTTGGCTTACAAAAAATGAAACAAACTAACAAAACAAAGCAACAACAACAAAAAAAGTTAAAAGGCAAGAGAATAACAGTCTAAAGAGACAAAACATGTATGAGAACCAAAAAGAGATGTAACACAAATATTGGAACTATCCGATAGGAAATTTAAAATAATTATGAGTATGTTAAGACCTTTAATTAAAAAAGTAGAATACATGCAAGAACAGATGGGTAATATAAGCAACTATATGGAAACCCTAAAAAAAAAAGTATCAAAAAGAAATGCTAGGAAAAAAAGAACAGTAACTGAAATGAAAAAAAAAAATTAAAAAGTCCTTAATGGGCTCATCAGTACCTTGGACATGAATGAGAAAAAAAAAGTGAACTTGAAGATTTCCACAAGTCAGTAGAAACTTGTGGAAATAAAATGCAAGAAAATTATTTAAAAAAACTAAAACAACCAAGAACTATAGGACAATTTCAAAAGGTATAACCTACATGTATTTGAAATACAAAGAGGAGAATGAAAGAATAGAGCAGAAAAACTAATTGAACTAATAAAGGTCAAGAATTTTCCAAAATTAATGACAAACACCAAATCATAGATCCAGGAAGCTCTTTGAACAAGGAACATAAATATCAAAAAACTACACTAGGCATATTATATTCAAACTTTAGAATACAAAAGACCAAACAAAAATCCTAGAAGAAGTCAGAGGACAAAAACAAACAACATATAGAGCAGCAAAGATACGAATTGCTTTGGATTTTAAGAATATTTCTAAAAAAATCTTTAATAATTAAACATTTAAAATGTTTATTTAGACCAGGTTCTTTTGATATTTTTGATAATGGTAACTTTTTTTGAATAGTGCTTTTTAAAAGTTATTATTACTAGGGCTTTAAATGTTGAAATCATTCTTGATTCCTCACTCTCTCCATCACATTACAATCAAACTATCAGAAACTCTTAAAGGCTCACACTTCAGATAATTTTCAGAATTTGACTTGTTTGAACTAATCCTCTGCTAACATCCTGGTCCATGCTTTGCTCCCAAACTCACCTGATTCTAAGAGTACTTTTTACCCTATGGTCACATTCCGATGGCTATCAAAATGAAGAATTGCCATTTAGAATGCATAAATATTATGATAAAGTCTTGACACAATACTTGATGTTTTCACTTAATGCTAATTTAATATATTTATGTACATTTTAAACCGTCATGATTATATGATCACACACACACAGATTGATGAGAACATGCCATTGATAATGCCTCAGTACCACAGCAATGGATTTAATTGGCCTTTTTCTTCTGTTTTCCATGTGTCACTTTTACCTTTTCCAGATTTATTATAAACTTATTCTAATAATTATAAGAAGAATGCGTAAGTGAATGTAAAGTGTTTTGGACAATTCCATTCCGTTCATTCAAAAACTAATTATGCTATAATAAAAAGATAATTTTGCTATAAACATGAACTTAGGACAATTTTAATAGAAGTTACTCTGTTAATGATAAATTCTCAGCTTCATTTAGAGCTGCTCTTTCTACATGATCCCTCTGTTATTTCTATGCACATGTGTTTTTCTGATATTTCAGTTATTTTATGAGTGCAAATGTTCCAATGCCTGTCATTCTGACGTTAAAATTAGTATAATCATCAACCTTTATAAAAAATTTCTTTTTCTTGGCATTCTACTCAATAATTTCCAATGACTTAAATGTTTGACTGACAGTAACTATGTAGAGCCATTTCTTTATGAGTCATAAGAAACTTAATGTCAGAAATTAGTAAAATTCTAATGATAAAAATGTTGTTTTATAGGTATATTTTTAATTAAATATTTTTAATATTTTATATCCAGAAAACTTATATGCAATTTTTTGATTACTTCATGCCATTCATTAAAATGCATACCAGTGAAGCTTAAATTATCTTGGTACCATTTAGCAATTTTAACTACACTCATAGCTGATCATCGGTAAGCAAGAACATACATCACATGGCTACACTCATGTATGGCAAAGTAAGAAAGTAAAAAAGAGCAATAGAATTCCTAAGAATGTCTTAATTTGTATAATAACCTCTCAAACTAGGTAACTTTAAAAACGGAGTTATGAAATGTTGTCTTCTAAGACCTTGGAATTTATTCAGTTAAGCTTGTTGCCTAGTACAAAACTATCTTTTATATATTCCTACCAGTTACTAATAAACTTTCTTTTTAAATACCTTAATCAGTATTTTAACTCACTCCTTCACAGGACAGTCTAGTCCTTATATTGACCCATTCCGATTTTAAGAAAATATCTTTTTATAACAAGTCATCCATAGTTTCCTTCTCTTATATTTTTCTTTTCTTCTCTAGCATAATATTTTTCCCTTCCTTCCTTCTTTCTTTCCTTTCTTCCTCCCTCCCTCCCTCTCTTCTTCCCTTTCTTCCTTCCTTCCTACCTTCCTTCCTTCCTTCCCACCTTCCTTCCTCCTTCTTTAATCCTTCCTTCTTTGCTTCCTCTCCCTCCTCCCCCCCACCCTCCTTCCTTCCTTTTCTCCTTTTCTCCTTTCTTCTTTAATTCTATCTTCTTTTGTCTTTCTTCAATAAATATATACCAAAAACTTCCTGGGTACCAAGCACCATAATAGTTGCTATGAATATTGTGATTAAAATAGAACTTTTCTTTCTAAGAACCTCAGCTGAAGAAAGTGATTGGTAAAATATAGATCTATACTATATATTTATAGATGTCATGTGAGCACATTAGAAAGGCAGGTAACTCAGTAAGGGAAGGAGGAACAGGAGAAATGGAAGCTGTGCCTGGGCTAAAAGGCCTGAGGCTTACTCTGGAAGCATGTAGAAAAAGACGGAAAGCTATTTTAGGATCAGGGAGCATAATGTGCAAAGCCATTGAAGAAAGGTCCAAATATAGTTCCTAGATTTTATTTTAGCAATCAATATTGCATATTTCAGTTTTCAACAGTCACATATGTCTAATGGCTATTGTATAGGACAGCACAAACAGAGCATTTTCGTCATCACAGAAAGTCCTTTTCAACAGTTTTGCTGTAAAATTTATCATTGTAATCTCTCTATAATCTCAATTACCAATCAACTTTCTCAATGAGTTCTTGCTCTGGTATCCAACAATCTTTCCATTTGGTCAGGACCTACAATATAGCAATCTTCTTGCTTTTATACAATCCCACACTTCCCTTGTGCCATCTTTTTGTTTTTTGCAATTTAAACATTATGGTCAATTATACTCACACATTGAATATTCTCTCAATTTTCTTGAGTCCATGTAGTCCTTCTGTGCTGTCCATATTTGCTTGATAAAACCACAATTGCAAATATCCAACTCTGAATATATCTAGACTATGTAGCTGACCAAGCTAAAGGAAACCGAACAATCATGCTAACTGCTTACACATTATTTTGTTATCATTACTTTTAGATGAATTTTCATAATGACTCACAATCATACTCTATTTCTCTAGTCCATTAATTTTCCCACTCTCTTAGATAACTCTTATGTATGTTCTCCATATTTCCTCAAACCTCTACTTACATCTTGACTTATTTCACTCTAAAAATAAAAGTGATCAGAAAAGAACTTTGAATATCTTCCTCTCCCCGGTCTACCAACCTACTTGCATCTAAGTTCAGCTTTTACTATATTCTATTACTATAGATGAACCCTCTATGCTCAAAACTAATGCCAAACTTTCTACCTGGTTACTAAAGAGAGATCATTATCATTTATTTACTAAGGGAGTTGAACACAATTTTTATGACCTCTCTTTTTTGAATCATCAACTTTTCCCTCTCCACCAGTGCTCTCATATAATAAACTCCGTATTTAAATGAAAATCTATTTGGCTCCACCAGCTTCTATAACTACTACTATATTTTGTAATTCTATTTAGAGAAAAAAAAAACTCTTCAAAAGAATTTGCTATATTTACATTTTTTAATTCTTTTTCTATTTTCTCCTGAACTCCCTCCAAAAAAGCATTCACATTAAGGAAGCTGCTGAAATTGTTCTTAATATCATTAAAAATCTCCATATTTCTAAATTCAACTGTCAATTCACAACAGTATTTGTTTAATACAATTGATTAACTTCTCTTTCTCTCTCTGAAACTTTTTTCTTTTTTTTGTCTCCAGAACAAAGCAATTTTTAATTTTTCTTCTTATTTAATTGTTCCTTAGTCTTTGCTGATTCTTCGTCTTTCAGCTCTTAGGGTCTGCACTACCCTGCAGAGGGTAAGTTATTAGAAACTTTTCTTTTCTCCACCAAATTTATTCATGTTCTTGTTCAATTTCTTGACTCTAAATGACATCTATACTCTAACACCTTCCAAATTTATATCTCCAGACAAGAATAATTCAATCACCCATTTGATTTCTTTGCTTAGATATCTATAGGCATCTTGAACTTAATGTCAAAAGCCAGCTTCTGTTTTCCCTCTCTAAAATCATCTCTATTTATTACTTCATATCTCTTATCCTATATCTCCCCATTTATTGTTTTTCTATTAGGTTGGCCACCTTGCTATTTTTTAAACATGCCCAACATGTTGTTGCCTTCTAGATGGAATACACTTTATGTAGATTAACACTGTCTTACTCTCTCACCCATTTCTAGGTCTTTACTCAAATGCCAGTGTCTCAGTGAGACCTGCTTTCTTAACATTTCTATATTTTTTTTCCGAATTTTTTCTCCGTAGCATTTATCAACATACCATCCATTTTAAAAAAAATATAAACATTATGAGGCATACATATATTATCTTATTTTGTCAATTGTGTATGAGAAGAGTGTGTATAGATATTCTTGGATGAAATTTGGCTGACAGCAAGTGTTGCCTATTATTTCATCAAAATGATTTTTTTTTTTTGTCCTAGGCTCATGGTTGCTGAGTAGCCTACCTTTTTGTCTCTTTTACACCCATACTTAACTTATGTAACTTAAATTTCTTTTATTCCTGCACCCAATATCCATATAGAGAACAAATTTGTTAACCATGTGCATGAGGTGGTATGTATAGTTGCTCATGACCAGAAAACAAAGACATTAACATGTTGGCTTTTGAGATGCAGAGTCAGTTTTTAAAAAATTAAGTTATAGAGAGGGAGGCAGTATATCTTAGGTTAGTTAGAAGAATGTACTTCATTTTCACTCCTGTCTCCTATATTCTGGCTGGAAGGAGCAGAACACAATTTTAGAAAAGATAAATGGAGGATCAATTTGATTGTTTTTACACACATGCTTTCTAAAATTTAGGATATTTGAAATAAAATGAACTGCACCACCACCACTATTTTCCAGGCCGTGGTTAGAAAATGGTAACTATTACATGCATAACGAACACATCAATGGATGCAAGAACTACAAGAGATATGTTAGCATGGTAGACTTAGTTATAAGAGGGCCCTGGTGCCAGGAGAACAATTGAGAAGATCCTTAGGTCATCATGTACTCAAGAGGTCTTCTCCATCAAAAAGTCATATAACAAGATCAGCTGGAGGGGACTGGGAGTAGTATGCATATCTGTGAGATGAGCTTCACTAGAGGACTACATGGGACTCTTTTATTTGACCCTCTCCAGACTGCCTCAGAGCCTTTTCTATTTATGGAAAAGGATGACATTGATAGTAAATTATAGCATATGAAATGGGAAAAAAATACTTCCCAGACACTGTGCTGATGTCAGGAGGGGGTGAATGACTTCCCTTCCCACCCACTTCTCTGACTTCTGAATGTAAAACCCGGAACTTGAGGAAAAGAATAAAAATAGAAAATTTTAACTAGACTGTGACTAATTTATATATCTCAAAGAGATTCATTAATCACTAAATTAAACTGAAAGCAGTTAATTTATCTGTCGTTAGATAGACTGGGAACTCTGAGTCAGAAATTAGAAGTCAGTTCTAAAAATAAAAAAACTAGCCCATTTTTTAAAACTGAATTAATGAATGAACAAGTTATACCTATTGGATACAACTGTAAGAAAAGTTTTTTAATAGAAAGCAAGAAATAAGGTGGTACTTGTAAACTGGGTTGAGGTCAGGGTTTGGATCAAAATATTTAATTTAATTCAGGAGAGAATTAATCTTGTTTAAGAGCTGATGAGAAAGATCCAATTGAGAGAGATCTTGAATATTCAAGAGGAAAAAGAAATATTTGTTAACTTAAGGTTTCTGAGAAGCCATGAAAAAAATTACAGAAAATATTCATTAAGTTATTGTTATTACTAGAGATGGCAGGATGTGTTTAAATATAGGTGGGTATGTAAGGTTGGTAGGCAGTCTTGAAAGATTTCATATCTAGAGAAAATATTCGATTTAGTGGTGTCCAGGAAATACAGAAGTCACCCATTTTAGGAGACTAAAGCTGTTTTACATCCTCTGAAACAATTTGCTGTTAATTCTCATTACAAAATCTTCCAGTCTAAAAAAAAAGATTTAAGAAATAAATAATAAAAATATTATATAGTCTACAGCCATGCCACACTGAACGCACCCAATCTCATTTGATCTTGGAAGCTAAGCAGGGTCGGGCCTGGTTAGTACTTGGATGAGAGACCCCCTAGGAATACCAGGTGCTGTAGGTGATAAAAAAAAAACCATACACACACACACACACGCACACACACACACACACATATATAATTTAGTAAGGATATTTTAAAGCATATTTGTTTTCATATTTTATTTTGCATTACACATATGCAATATGTTTACAATAAGTAAATATTGAAAAGTTCTGCAAATATTAATCCATTCTGTTTCTTGAATTGGGTGCCAATTATACAGATGTATTTAGTTTGTCAACTTCTTAGGCTGAGTACTATGATTAGTGTACATTTTAAAATGCATATTACATGTCAATAAAATGTTTAAACAATATTACACAGCTTAAAATAGTTTCAATTAATATTTGGTATTATTTCTATGAATTTTTTTATACTATATTTTTTATAGTACAAATACTAATTTTTATCGGAGGCTGGAAAACTATAAATTGGAACCGAATCTGGTAACTGAGTTTTTCTATTAATAAAGATTTATTGGAACACGGGCACACCATTTGTTTATGTATTGTTTTTGTCTAGTTTTGCCATACAACAGAAGAGTTGAGTAATTGCAAAAGATACATCCTGGCACACAAAGCATGAAATATTTAATATCAGGACCTTTCTAGAAAAACTTTGTCAACTCCTGTTATACATTTAATTCTTTTTTTTTCTTAAATGGAATTATGTCATGCGTATTTTTATAAATGTATTTAATTTGACTCTATTATGTTTTACCATATATAGTTTATTTAGTTATTTCCCAAATGATAAAGGTTAAGTTGTTTTCAAAATCAACCTATTTACTCATGAGATTTAGTCTAAATTTTATAATATTGTCCTAGGAATAGATTCTGAGAAGGATAAACATTTAAAACAAAGGACACAATCACATAAAGTTTCTGGGTATATATTACTAAATTGATTTCTACATACATTGTACCTGTGCGTCTCCAATTAGCAATCATATAAATATTCAGGAAACATCTATATTGTTTTTAGCAATGAGTATCATAATAAAAAACACTTCTATTAAATATGATATGGTTTGTTAGTTGATTTAAAATTAATCTAAAGTTGAAAATCAAGTCATGGAAATATAATATTCATGTAACTTGTAATGTCTATTTTTCCATAAATTGGGTAATCATGTATTATTTTCTAATATTTGAATTTTGGTTCAGGCAATTACCTGACCTATAATCATATTTTTGCTTTATTTTCCATAAAATTACCATAAATATCTACAATTTACAGTTATATTTTCTCTCCAGTTATATTTTCTCTCCAGTGGAGTAAAAACTTAAATATATGTTTGAAACAATCTTAGTTTTAAAATAATTTTAATTTTTACAATTTTATTGTAAAATTTCTATAATTCTTTTGATCAAACTTTATTAAGCACTCTTAAAAAATCAAAAATTTTTAATGAGTTTCCTCAAAATATTCAACTCGGTTTTCATAGAAACAAAGCTCTCTTATCTTAGTCATAGATCATGGCTTATATAATAGTTAATCAAGGTATATAATTTGAATGTACACTTGAGTTAAAATTTACTGACTGTTGATAGGCATGCACACCACTTAATGAAATATGCTAACTGAGAAATATATTTTCTCTCTCACCCTACTCGTTTTCACTTTGAAATAATCTAGGATCTTATTTCATAACCAGCAAAATGGCTCAACAACTTTTAATTTATTTTCTCAACATTATTTCTTACATTTCAAGCTTTTTTTATATTTTCTAAAATATATTCTTTAATCATAATGTGTTAAATTGAAAAATATCAAATAATGTTGTTTTTAAAACAAGAAAATAGATAAGTGCATTTTTAGTTCAACAAAACTAATAATACATTTTGGTTAAGCATATGAGTATAATTGAACTGTTCATATATGTGTGTTATTGTACACATTTAGCTGTGCTTTATTTATCTTCTTTATTTTTATTTTTTTAATTTACCTGTATTTAAAAATATTATATGTACAACAGTGTATGCCTAAGGATAATAGTAAAATATCATTAGTCCTCACAACATTTGTCAATTATGTTACACTAAAGTCTTTGACTAAAACACCTACTGAACTGTAATAATTGATGTTTCCATATTATTCAAAACTCTCATAACTTCTCTAGATAAATTTGAAGTGTTTTACATTAGCCTAATGAATTTGGGTATTATCATATATATTATAGATTTACAAGAAAAAATCTGAGTCATAGTTCAGTTCATAAAAGGTTATGTAACCTCTCTGGAATTTTCAAAACATGATATTATTGACAGGGAGTTAATCTGAATATATATCTATATTTAGTATTATCTTTAATTTGAAGTACCATTAAGTCAAACATAGTACTGTTTATTCAATAAACTAGATAAAATATCTACCTATAAAAAACATTTGAAATGTTTTTGTTAAGTCATTTTACAAAGTCAGTTTACAAAGTCAGTTTTCATTTTCAGAGAAAATGTGAAACCACATTTAAAAGCAATTTAAATAGAGTTTACTTTAAATTCTTCATAGTTTTACTGAAAGTTAAGATATGAAAATTGGAGACTCAAAGTCAAAAGCCCTCTCTTTTTACTTGATTGTAAAACTTAATAGTTCAGACAGATATAATTTTTCCAAACTTTTTTTTTTTTGAGAAAAAGTAAGGGAATATCAATAATGAGAATGGCCTAAATAAAAGATAAATCACATAGACAAAAGAATCTCAATACTACTGTTTTGGTAGAAAGATACATGCATCATTAGAAATTATTTACATTAGAAAGTTAGAAATGTTCTACATACATAATGGGATAGAAGTAGGAAACATGTATTAGGTATGTGTAACTTTGCTAAGGATGCCTTAGAATGAGAGACATTTCGATCAGTATCCATTTTGTACTGCTGAAAATATGAGTGAGATCATATCCACAAAAGCAGAGGAAATGTGCTTATATGAGCACCAGAAATTTATTCACATTTCAACCAAGGCATAATGTGGTAAAATAAGCTAATGATGAACACAAAAGAGTATATATAAATAGCCTATGAAATTTTGGAGTCTGGGAATGTATCTATGTTCAAAGCTACAGGAACTTTGGTTAATTGACCTCTTTACCATCCAATGGCATTTTTGTTAGAGAAGTTTACAGAGTCATTAGAACAATGATGCGAGCAGACAAATAAACTTTATGATAATGGCACTTTGCTAGTGTGCATATAATAAAAGGGCTTTTAACACCATATTTAGAACCTAAATCACACATGGCCAAGGCTTTTGATATTTAACAAACTATTGAGAGTTTAATTATCCAAACTATGGAATTGATCTAGAGATTTTGGATAAATTCTAAATCATGGTCCCAGAATTCACTTTAAAATAGGAAGACACTGATTATCTACTGGTGATAATCAATCCTTTTGTGTTTTGACGTAATTTTGAATAGAAGAATTTGAGTGGCATAATTGAAAAAATTAAAAGATTCAATAGCAACACAAAATAAGTCAGCATTAATTACAGTAAAATTGAGTGCTAAAGTCTAAAAATACATTTCACTGTCTATCAGTACATCTAAGTTAATGTACTATTATGTACTTAGTTGTCCTTCAACATTTTGTTGTTACTTTGAATTAAACTATTAAATTGCCTGACTTTCTTAATGCAAAACCAGACTTCACATTGAGAATGTTTGCCTTTTCTGATTAGGGAGACTTTCTAAATGACTGTGAACAAAGAGAATAATATCTAAAATCTAGGTGCCAAATTTCTTCCTCACATTTGCTTGAGCATTCTTTTGGGAATTACTATAAATTTCAGGGCCGGCAGCAGTACCAACCTAAATAGTGTGATTTGAAGTAAAATGATACGTCTGGTCCGAAACGTCCCAACCTTGGGTTTCTGAGTTTCATATCTTTTTGTATTTTTGAATTATAAAAAAAACCGTTATAAAGTTTCAAAGGTTCATTAGACCAGAAAAAATTCTGGGAGAGACAGGACTTGACGATTTTAATTGAAGTGATTTTTTAAAAAGTCTCTAGCTTGAAATAATACAAGAGAGTATAAAAGATTTATCAAATGGGCATGGGGGAATGAAGAGGGTGACAAGTCATACATAGAGAGATATTGAATATATTTCCCAGTTTAGGATTACACATCATGAGAATGCATACTATACACAAAGAGAAATCCCTAATCTAAACCTGGGATTTGAAATTTGAGATTGCTTTAAGACTTTGTCTCTGATTTATCTTTTTTTTAAAAAGAGTATATTGAAGTAGTTCACATTATGAAAATACAGAACAACAAAAATCTCAAAACTAAAAATTCAAAGTTCCACCATCAGGAGGTAATTAATGCTAACATTTCATCCTATTTTATTTTTAAAATATTTATTTAGTTTTTGACATACTAATATTTCTTATAGTGTAAGATTATTATGTAACTATGATGCAATGAAAAAATTCTCTCAGTCCATCCTTGTTCATAACTCCCGTTATTTTGTTTGTCTTTTTTTTAAAGGGTTTAGCCATATACATATTTTTTTATATTTTACATATAAATAATGGCTTTATATACACAGTTATTCAATTCACTTTTATCAATTAAAATACAGCTTAAAGATATTTGGTTTTATACATGCATGCGTCTTTCTTTTTTTCTTTTATCTCATTTAGCATAATGTCCTCCAGGTTCACCCATGTCAAAAATGGCAGAATTTCCTTCTTTTTTGAGGCTGAATGGTATTTCGTTATATGTAAATGGCACATTTTGTTTATCTGTTCATCCATTGATGGACATTTGAGTTTCTTCCATGTCTTGGCAATAGTGACAAATGCTGCAATGAACATGGGAGTGCAGATATCTCTTTGTTATCCCAATTTCAATTTGGGGTATAAATCCAGAAGCAGGATCATATGGTAGTTCTGTTTTTACTTTTTTGAAGAATCTCCATATTTTTTTTCATAGCTGCTGTACCATTTTACATTTCCACCAACAGTGTACAAAAGTTTCCTTTTCTCCTCATCTGTGTTAACCCATTTTTCTTTTAATATTAATCATCCTAACAGATGTGAGGTGGCATTTTATTGTGGGTTTAGTTTGCAGTTCCCCAACAAGTAGGGATGTTTAGCAGTTATTCATATATCTTTTGGCTATTTGTATATATTCTTTGGAGAAATGCTTATTTAAATCATATGCCCATTTATTACTCAGACTGTCTTTTTGCTACTGAGTTGTAAGAGTTGGCTTGTTTGTTTTATCAGTATTTCTTTCTTGGAGGTAACACAATGTATTTAATCTGTCCCTTGTTTATGACTCTTTTGAGGGAAATGATAAAATAAACATTTTACATACATAATTTCACATGTTAAAAATGGAACTATTTTCATTATTATGTAATATATCAGTCTGGAAAAACTTAGTGTTCTACAGTATTGTTCATTGAAAGTGACAAGACTTATGGGAAAAATAGCTTTAAAGACAAACCACTCAAAAATTATTCGACTTCTTAACTACAGTGTTAATATTAAAAAGCAATAATCTAAATAAAATATTAGTACAATTTAAAAGACTTAAAACTCTAATTAATAAATAATAAATTGAGAACTTTACCTATTAAAATATAGAAAATGTTACAAAAATGGGGAAGAGTATAAGAAAGAATTGAGGCTGTTCAGTTTCTGAGACAAAGATAAATGAGCAAAATCAGTAAGAATCATAAATTAAAATTTAAAACACAAAATAAAACAAGAAGGATCCAGAGTGAATGGGCATTGTGTTTATACTGTGTTTTGGGGATTCAATGTATTCAACCATAAAGAGTATTTTGCATTCAGTTACTGGTTTCTAATTGCACAAATCTTTAACATGCTTGCATGTGAACCACTATGACTTCTGCATTATTCTGACATTTCCTTAATATCAAATGAATATAAGCGATGTTCATGTTGGCCTACATTTGAACACAGACTGTAGGATTTTTTCTAGGAATTAGTGAAGGTTCAAGGAGAATAAGTGTTTGTAATTTTGATAGATAATGCCAAATTACTTTCTAATATGTTTGTAGCAAATTTATTCCCTCTAGCAACATGAGAATGCTATTATTTTAACATTAACAACAATATCTTATCAAACTTTTGATATCTTATACTCTTAAAACACTCTAGCTGGATATAAAATATAAAATTCCCACATTATGCTCTCTTCTTTTGATAATGTAAAAGATATTACCTCACTAATTTCTGGGGATAAATAATTCTGTGGATAAATCTGAGACATCAGACCATTTCTTTTTGTTTAAGTGATTTTATATTTATACCTGCATAGCTATCCAAAATATATTTGTTTATAATTGCTTCTTTTGTTTACCTTTGAAATCCATTAGTGGTGTGTTTTAATTTCTCAATTTTGAGTATTCTGGATTTCTTTTTATAGGAAAACGTCATTTTGATATGTAAATTTAAGCTGTTAATTTCAAAAAAGATATTCTAAATTATGCTTTACCTGTTTTGGCTTTCTTTTACCAAAAAGTGCAATTAAAACATATTCAGGATTCCTTTTGGGTCTTTTTCTTATCTATTAACTTTTTTGTGAAATTTCTTATATTGTTTTTTAAAAAACTATTTCATACATTTTTTAAAATTTCCTTTTTCTAACCTTTATGTTTCTCATTTTTTTTTTCAATATAGCTCTTGTCTTCTTTGTTATTTCTAATTTTACATGTGTTCCGTGGTATAGCAGTTTTAATATTTTAAAAAGTCTTCCAAAATTCTGAAAATACACATTTTGTCTTTTATTTTTCTTGGAATTATCATCATTTTTAAATATCTTTATTGACAAAGAAATCCACATATTTGTTGTATGCAATTTGAAGAGCTTAAACTCAAATACCTGTGACACCATCACCACAATCAAGGTAATAGATATATCCAATACTCCCCAAAAGTATACTCCTTTGTTTTGTTTGTTTGTTTGTTTGTTTGTTTCTGGTAAGAACACTTACCTTGAGATCTATACTTTTAAATATTTTTGAAATGAACAATACCTTGTTGTTAATTATAGGCATTCTTTGTTATATAGCAGATCTATAGAACTGATTCATCTGGCTCAACTGAAACTTTACTTCCATTGAACAACAATTCACAATTTCACCACCCCTATTCCCTCCCCACCCCCACCCCAGCCTCTGGCAACTACTATTTATTCTTTGATTCCATGAGTTTGACTATCATACATACCTCTTTAAAGTGGAATCATGCAGTATTTGTTCTTCTGAGACTACCTTATTTTACATAGCGTAATGCCCCTCAGGTTTTATCACGCTGTTGCAAAAGGCAGAATGTCCTTTTTTCAAGGCTGAATGTTCTATTTTATATAAAATATTTTATATAAAATAGAACATTCAGCCTTGAAAAAAGGACATTCTGCCTTTTGCAACAGCGTGATAAAATTTCTCTATCCATTCATCCATTAACGTACACTTAGGTTGTTTCCATATCTTAGCTTTTGTGACTAACATTGCAACAAATGTGGGAGTGCAGATATTTCTTGAGATCCTGATTTTAATTCCTTTGGATATATATCCAGAAGTGGGATTGCTAGATCTTATAGTTGTTATGCTTTTAATTTTTTGAAGAATATTCATACAGTTTTTCATAGCTGCTGTATTATTTTACATTCCTATCAATAACATACAAATTTTTCCTTTTCTCTACATTTATGTGAACACTTATTTAGTTGTGATCTTATTTTTTTGTAATAGTCATCCTTTTATTTTATTGAGATATAATCGACATATAGCATTGTGTAAATTTAAGGTATAGAATGTGTTCTTTGATACATTTATATACTGCAATATGGTTATCATTGTAGTGTTAGCTAACAACTCTATCACATCACATAATTATTGTTTCTTTTTGTGGCAAGAGCAATTAAGATTTAGTCTTTTAGCAATTTTAAAGTTTATAATACAGTATAGTTGACTATAATTTCTATGGTATGCATTAGATATCCAGCACTTAATTATCAATTTAGTACCTTTAAACAACATCTCCCCAATCCATCTACCACCCAGCCCCTGGTACCACCATTCTATTCTCTGTTTTCACCAGTTCAGCTTTTTTAGATTCCACATATAAGTGATGTCATACAGTATATTTTTTTTCTGTCTGACTTATCTTGCTTAGCATAATACCCTCAAGTTCCATCCATGTTGTTGCAAATGTCGGGATTCTTTCTTTCTCAAGGCAGAGTAATATTCTATTGTGTATGTATATATATACTGTATGTGTAATATATATATAATATACAATATATATTTATCCACTCATCTGTTAGTGGATCTCAGGTTGTTGTCATAGCCAAATGAACTGTAAAGTGATAGTTCATCGTGGTTTTGACTTGTATTTCCCTGATGCTTAATGAGGTTGGGCACCTTTTCATATACCTGTTGGTCATTCGTATGTCTTCTTTGGAGAAATGTTTATTTTGGTCTTTTGCCCATTTTTTATATTGGCTATTTGTTGTTTCACTATTAAGTTGTAGAAGTTCCCTACATATTTTGGAATTTAATCCTTTATCAGATATTTGGTTTACAAACATTTTCTACCATAGGTTGCCTTTTCATTCTATTGTTTTCTTTACTGTGCAGAAGCTTTTTAGTTTGATGTGTTCCACTTATTTATTTTTGCCTTTAATGCCTGTGCTTTTGGTGTCATGTTCAAGAAATCACTGCTAAGACCAATGTCAATATATTTTCCCCTATGTTTTCTTCTAAGAGTTTTATAGTTCCAAGTCTTACACTTAAGTCTTTAAATGCATTTGAGTTGGTTTTATGTATGGTATAGGCAGGAGTCCAATTTCATTCATTCATTCATTCATTCATTCATTCATTTTGCATGTGGATATTCAGTTTTTGCAGCATCATTTGTTGAAGAGACTGCACTCTCCCGATTGTGTATTCTTGGTGCCCTTGTTATCCATATATGCATGGTTTTGTTTCTAGACTCTCTATTCATATTTTTCTATTGAGTAGCTAACTATTCTCTGTGTTCTTATATTTCTGTTTCATGATGTTTTTATATACAAAATGGCAATTTATTAAAAACTTTTTGTAAAATTTTATTGAAGTAAAATATACATTCTGTAAAGTGAACTAAGCTGAAGTTTATAGCTTGAGGAATATTTACAAGTTGTGTAGAACATGCATGGTTTAGATATATATCAGCAGCACCAAAGAAATCTCCTTTGTATCCTCATTCTCTTATAAACCACTATTCTGACTTAGATAATGCACACTTTAGTAACTATCCTTCTTGTTGGCTAGTAATTTTCTGAGATTCATCACTCTATGGCATTTTCATGCAGAAGATTGTTTTCTGAGGCTACTGTTTTCCTACTTACTATTGCATAATTCCTTCTTGATCTTGCAATTTTTGGTAGGATTTGCATGGTTTTTGCAGTTTGTGTTAATATGTATGTCTAAGATACATAATTATACTCTGCTGTGTGATCGAAACACTTTATAATTTAAAAAAGAAATAATAGTACATGATAGAAGGAATTAAGAGAAAGTGTCAAAAATATTTTCAAAAATTTTGCTTTGCAAATTAAAATTTTATCAGTCTCATATTAAATAATTGGAAACTTGATTTAAAAAATTATCTTTTAATATTCTCTTTATTGGATATCTGAATTTTCTTTCTTCTTATACCTGAGTACTAATCAATCTATTGTTTTAATATATCCTTTATCAAACTCTTCATACTATATCTCTTTAATTTATTTGAGTCTATGTATATCTTCATTTTAATATGTGCCCTGTCTCACAAGTTGTATATTGAACTTCTAAAGAATAATTATTTTATTATTTTCCTCTCTCACAAGGTTCTGCACACAAGTGATAATGTAGGAATATCTGTAAATCATTAACCAACTAGCCATCTACCTTTACATTAGCAGTTTTTGGTAAAGAGCCCCAAGCTTGTTTATATAATTTGGTTTCTTGGAGAAGACTGAAACTGTGATTACTTAAATGAAGTCTCTACTTCTAACTGCTCTCCATTGGTATGATTGTTCTAAAGCTGCACGTCTATGAATGTTGATAACTTTTCCATGTGACTTCGAAATTTTCTGGTATTCAGTCATTATTTTTTAGCTAATAGTAAAATTGCAAAATATTATTTTAATGTATATATCTTAAATAAATTCTCTCTTTTTTTTCATTTAACCCCTTTGTCATCAAACAAGCTTTTAAGAGTGTCTTATCTAATCCAAAAAGACATGACTGTATAAACAGTCCCAAATGACTTTGCAAGTGAGTGCTAAGTGGAGTAATGTTTAGATGAAGTAACTTATTCTCTGCACCATAAAATAGTTGTTTCCCTTAAATTCACTAATATATCACATAAAAAAAGTGTTTTGTAAAGAAAACCCTATGACAAAATATCTTTGTGTCCAATGCTATTATCCATTTCAACATCACAACAGCGATATTTTTAGTAAAATGGTCTTTTATATCAAGAAACAATAAGGTCAGTGTCTATATGTACCAACAACATAGTTAGACACTTAAATCAATATGACTTACTATAAATACCATTTACTAATAGTATCAGTGTGCGATAGAAATGTTTTGGTTTCATCTGAAGATTCATCAGAAAATAACCTTAGTAGTTTTATTGATGTTTACATCCTCTGGTTAGTACAGTATATGTTTCAAATAACTAAAAAAAATACACTTATTTCAGAGTGCATCATATCAGGATTTATTATATATCAAAAGTAACATTACTAAGAAGTAATCTAATTTAGTTTACTAAATTTTATATTCATAAAATAGATAAAATCGGAACAAATAACTATTGAGGCCATGATGGAATTTTTATCTTAAAGGCAATATGCCTATTCACTTTGTTGGCAAGGTCAGGTTTGGCCTAGTAGTATAACAGTCATGGAATAGAATTATACTTTATGTTTGAATTTATTACTTCTTGAAGATAAAATATGGCCTTTTTGTTTGGAACAGGAAGCCCAGCTCTGAGTGTTCCATTAAAATACTTCTTTTTATAATCATTCCTTATGGGAATAAAAAAAAAACTGTATTAGACTATAATCCAATAAACAGTGGATTAGTGATGACACATCTTAAGAAGAAACTGACAGACATTTGATTTTTTATGTCTGAAAATCCTGTCAACATTGGCATTTTTGGACTACTCATGGTCTCTGGGCTGCAGTCAGAGCCATCTGTCTGAGTGGCAAACTGCCTATTCATAAATTAGTTGGACCATTTCATCAGGACAAAAATGCCAAGGAATAATAACTACAAAAGAACAGATTATATATTTCACCAACTGCTACTGCATCTATAGGAAACTCACCTTCTCTACTATATTGTCACAGATAATAACGTCATCCAATCTACCTGAAGTAGGGCCCTAAAGAAAGGCATGATGGAGACATTTTAAATTATCTAAGATGTTGAAATAATTTACATACCATTCTTGAACTGAAAGGAATAGGCAAGATGATTTGTGATGCATATATTTAGATGAACAAGTCCAGGAGAAATTAAAAGTAAGGTTATACATATAAAAGAACATTGAAGCGATGATTTTAAATGTTATACAATGGTATCTTTTACAAGGGACAACTCCAATAATTATAGTAAATATTTCAATAGTGAGAGAGAGAAAAAAAATGTGTGCATGTATGTGCATTTCTTTAGAAAAATAATGTGGGATTTCATATCAATAACTTATTGGAAGTATATCACTCCATGTAATTTTAGTTAAAAAGTTATATAAATTAATGTACCGAACATATAATTTAAAATTTATTTTTAATTCTTCTAATGATTTCTTTGAATGAATTCACTCAAAAGATTGTTGGTCTTTCATGTGTCTTCATAGTAAACAGAAATTAGTTCATCTTTTATCACAAATAGTATGTATACTAACCTTCTATTAGAGCCATTTACTTTATTTCCCAGTCATACATTTACTTGGCACGAGAAATAAACAGAAAAATGTTCTATAAGTTAACTGACTACATTAAATCTTTTGTTCCTTACATTATTTTATAATGGTCTCATAGTTTGGTTGTGAAAATATTCTAACCTTGGGACTTTCTCTGTTAAGTTTTACACACAGAGTATTTTTCAAAGCATAAAGAAAATACTTAGCATAAATAATGCAGACTTGTAAAGTGGATTGTGAAACAAGTATATGCAGTTTTTGTATATTCCAAAAATTCCTTCATTGTCAATTAAAAATTAAGTTGTCTATATGATGAACAATAGACTTACATATGAAAGCTAATGGAAAGGAGCTCAGAGAGTAGACATAAATTCTAATACATTGGAAATTCTAATACATGTGGAAACCTGGCATTAAGCCATAATGAAATTGCTCAACTCTTAATATTATGGGAGTTCCAGTGCCCTTTCTATATTAATCCAATAGCTCTACTATATCATCTTTGTATTTCGTATGATAAGATGTACTGTAAAGAAAAAATATATTAGCATTGAAGAGTCAGCAAAACTTCATGAGGCTATATCTTTTAAAAAATTAAATCCTTATCATCCCTCAAATGACCCAGAAGTTTTCATTTAATGAAATAATTAGTTGAAACATGAAGTCAATAACTTAGGAGGGAAGTCTCTGATTCATTCTTTAGACCTCTCTCCATCTAATATCTTTATTCTTATTATACATGAAAATGTTCCATTCAAAATGATTATTTTAAGCTATAAGCAGACATAAAAAGTCAAATGTCTGTCAGCCTCTGCTCTACACACATACTCTAAATATACATCTTATGTAGGTTTATATTGAAAGATGATTTTATTCTTTGGGTATTTATTGATAACTCAGTTTTTCTAACTATTTTTCGTAAATTTATACTTAATTTTTAAATAACCTACCTACTTACCTGAATTAAAAATTTTTTTGAGTATTTATTGCCTTTTTAAAAAATTAATTAATTTTTTATGATGACATTAGTTAATGAAATCCAATAAGTTTCAGCTGTATAGTTTAACAGTAAGGCGTATATATATTTATGTATGTTCATCTCCAATAGTTAGATGTCTTTCGGTCACCACATATTTGACCACCTTTACCTCATCTACCTCCCCTTTCTACCCTCTGGTAACCACTAGTCTATAGTCCATGTCCATGAGTCTCTGTTTGTTTGTCCTGTTCATTTGTTGCTTTTAGGGTTATATCCCACATATAAGTGATATCATGTGATTTTCAACTTTTTCTGTCTGGCTTATTTCACTTAGCATGATTATCTCAAAGTATATCCAAGTTGTTGCAAATGACAGTATTTCATCTCTTCTTATGGCTGAGTAATAGTCCATTGTATATATGTACCACTGCTTCTTTGGCCAATCATTTGTTTTAAGACACTTCGGTTACTTGCATGTCCTGACCACTGTGAATAATGCTGCTATGAACATCGGAGTGCAAATATCTTTTTGTATATGAGTTTTCAAGTCTTTGGGGTAAAAACCCAGTAGAGGGATTGCTAGATCATATGGTAGACCAATTCTTAGTTTTTTGAGGAACCTCCATACTGTTTTCCATAGTGGTTGTACCAATTTGCAGTCCCACCAGCAGTGTATGAGAGTTCCTTTTTCTCCACATGCTCTCCAACCCTTGTTATTACTTGTTCTGTTGATAATAGTCATTCTAACACACGTGAGATGGTATTTCATTGTGGTTTTGATTTGCATTACCCTAATAGCTAGTGATGTAGAGCATCTTTTCAAATATTTGTTGACCATTTATATGTCCTCTAGGAAGAAGTGTCTGTTCAGGTTCTCTGCCCATTTCTTGAATAGATTGTTGTTTTTTTTTTTGTTGTTATTGAGTTGTATGAGTTCTTTGTATATTTTGGATATTAGGCCCTTATTGGAGACATTGCTTGCAAATATATTTTCCCATTTGGATGATTGTCTCTTTACCTTTTGATGATTTCTTTTGCCGAGCAGAAACTTTTTAGTTTGATTTAGTCTCATTCATTTATTTTTGCTTTTACTTCTCTTGCCTTTGAGGTCAAATTCATAAAATCCTCTTTAAGTCCAAGGTCCTTGAGTTTAGTTCCTATGT
>NW_006442484.1:52509000-52520538 GCF_000325575.1 Pteropus alecto
TATGTGTCTCTTGATCTCTTTATTTCTTCTCTGACCCAGTTATTCTTCAGTAGCATGTTGTTTAATCTCCATGTATTTGTGGTTCTTCCTGCTTTCTTTTTGCAATTGATCTCTAGTTTCAAAGCATTATGATCAGAGAATATGGTTGGTATGATTTCAACACTTATATTTGTTGAGGCTCTCTCAGTGTCCCAGTATGTGGTTAATTCTTGAGAATATTCCATGTGTACTAGAGAAGAATGTATAAGCAGCTGTTTTGGATGGAAGGCTCTGTAAACGTCAATTATATCCAGTTGGTCTAATGAGTCATTTAAGGATGTTATTTCCTTATTGATTTTTCTATTTGGATGATCTGTCCATATCCGACAGAGGGGTATTTAGATCCCCTACTAGGAATGTGATTTGATCTGTTTCTCTCTTTAGTTCTGTTAGTAATTGCTTTACATATTCAGGGCTCCCTGATTGGGAGCATAGATGTTAATCAATGTTATGTCTTCTTGGTGCATGATTTCCTTTATCATTATGAAGTGTTCGTCAGTATCTTGCTTTACCTTTTCTATTTCGAAATCTATTTAGTCTGATATTAGTACCACTACACCTGCTTTTCTCTGAATGCCATTTGTTTGAAATATCATTTTCTGCCTTTTCACTCTGAGTCTATATTTGTCTTTAGAGCTGAGATGTGTCTCCTGGAGGCAGCATATGTTTGGAATTTGTTTTCTCATCTATTCTGCAACTCTGTGCCTTTTTATTGGTGAGTTCAGTCCATTTACATTTAGGGTGATTATTGAAATACGAGGTCTTCTTATAGACATTTTATCTTTTGCTTTCTGGTAGCTTGGTGTTTCCATTGCTTCCTTGTCCTTATGTTCCTGTTTTCTCTATTTTGGTTGGTTTCTGTGGGTTTTCCCTCTGGCTCTTCTTGTTTTATGTTATATACTTTAGTTCTCAATCCTTGGTTTGTGGTTACCATTACGAATATGTAAAGGATAATTATATATATACAGCCATTCATTTTCTTCTGCACGTGCTTTATCTCCATTCCCTTTTGCGAATTTGTATCTTTGAATCCTCCCCTTTTCAGTCATTGTTGTCTCAATTTGTCCCTATGGATGTTGAATGTTCATTACTCTCTTGCTATAGCAATTCTCTTCTTATTGTTTAAGCTTATAATGTCCTGTTCTTAGAAAAGGTTGCACTGCTTTGCTTCTATTTGCCTGATAGTCCCCTTACTCCTCATGGTTTTTTTTTTTTTTTTGGTCATTTTGTTTTAGGTAAACTGATCCCTTTCAGTATTTCTTGTAGTGCAGGCCTCATAGTGGAGCTAAATTTTAAAATTCATAGGATGACATTATAAAAACTTAAAATCTCAACACCTCATAGGAGAGATAAAATTTATGCATATGTATCACAAATACAATATGGAAATTACCAACAATAGTAATATATCAAAATATATGAGATTCAGAAGAGGGGAAATAGATATTCAGCTGAAGGGAAGAAAAAAAATCTTTAAGGGGAGAATTTTGCATTTGATTTTGTCCTTGGATAACTTTGGGCAGAAAAATAGGGCCTGCCTAAAATGGAGAATGAAAATAAACAACAGAAAAGTCCAGCTATGTCTTACCAGTAACTTATCAAGAACAGAGTCACAAACAAAAGCACTCTATACCAGAGAGAAGGTCACAGCACAAACAAAGACAATCTGGGACAAAGGTGCATATGAAAGACTGAACATTGAGGGTGGAACAGAAACATTAATTTTAAAAAAGTCTTTTAGTATGCCTAGCTGCTCAAAGTAACTATAAAGGAGTTTATGGCAGTGATGCATTGAAAATAACTTTAGCAACAAAACAAAAGAAAATTTTACACAAACTCATCTCAACTCTGCACTAGATTGACAAAACCCCCACAAAATTCATGAAGCAGATAAAAGTATTTTTTTTTTTTTTACGGGCATGTATGCTATTTTCCTCAGTTCTGCTGAGGAAAAAGAATTCAATGTCTTATACTCAATTAAAATTATAAGAAACACACACACATACACACACAAAGTCAACCCACTTCAAAGAGAGAAAGCAAACAATAATATCAGAGTGAGAAATCTATGCATATGTTAGAACTACAATACAGAGAATTTTAAATAACTCTTACTATATATAATGTGTGACATATACATTAAAGCTTCTAGTGGGAAAGATGGAAAATATGCATAATTTGATGAGGAATTTCAGAAAGTAATGGAAATAATAAAAGTTAAATAGAAATGTTAGAAACTGAAGTTATATTAACAAAGATAAAGAGTTATTTTGAAAAGCTCATAAGTGGTCTCATTATAGTTGAGGAAAGAATCTGGAAATTTGAAGATCTATCATTAGAAATTATCCATACTAAACTACATAGAGAAGGATTGTAGAAAAAGATAGAAGAGAGCATTCAAAATCTGTGGGTCAATTTAAAAAAAAAAATGTATGTGATTGGAATCTCAGAAGAGAAGAGAAAAAACAGTGATGAAAAAATATTAAAGAAATAATGGCTGAGAATTTTCCAAAAATAGTGAAAGACATCAGACTTCATCTCCTAGAATCACAGATTACAGTGTGCCTGAAATAAGAGGAACAATGCATACTCTCTCTCTCTCTCTCTTTCACACACACACACACACACACACACACACACACACACACACACACACACACAAACTCTATTTAAACATTTCATATTTAAGCTGATGAAAAATGAAAGATATAAAGAAAGCATTGAAAGTACCCAGACAAAAAAGAAATATTACGTACAGAGAAACATAAATAAGAAACATAGTGGGCTTACATTTTGAAATTGTGCAAAGCAGAAGACAATGGAATGACTTCTTCAAAATATTGAAAGAAAAAAAAATCCTTGGTCCAGAATTCTACAGTCAAAAATAAGTTGAAAATTAATGAAGAAAAGGCTCTCAGCCAAATGAAAATTGAGAAAATTTATTGCTAGCAGATCTGTGCTATAAGGAAGATAAATTAAAGAAAAAAAATATGATACTAGGTAGAAACTTGTACAGTAACAAGAATGAGGATCTCCAGACATACTAAAATATAAGAAATTTGCAAAAGTCTTTGCTGACATAGCCTAGTGAAATCAATACAATATTTTAAAGGGAAGTACAGGGAACAATAATGTGACACTGTTTCTATGCAAAGAAAAATAGATTTCTCATAACATTTCAACTGTCATTCATGGGAATATTTAGCATGTACATTAGAATGTATGTTAGTTAAAAGATGAATCTTCGAAGTTCTATTAAGAATAAGAATGAATGAGAATGAAAAGGATGTTTTAAGAGATCCATAGGAGATAAAAAACACATTATAAGGAAACAAAATAGACAAGATATGAAGAAAGGAAAGCAAGAGAGATAACAGCTAGTAGAGTACTTTGATTAGATTGAGTGAAAATAAAGAGAAAATATGAAGTAATAAAAATAGCATTTAACCAGACCATGAAAAGTCTGAAAAACAGACTGACTAGTTTACTTTATCCAGAAAACATTTCAAAGTCAGGGAAGCACTTGAGTTTTGTATTGTATAGGTACATGTATGCTCTATTCATTTTAACTAAATGTATTTGAAACTGAAGATATAAAATGAAAAAGATAATGCAAGCACCTTTAATATATATGATATAACAAAAATATGTGTAATTTTAATGAATATTGAAATAGCTCCTCATCTATCATGTAAAAGGGAAAAAAAGAGATAACGACAAAATAACATGGTAAAGATGTATTTGCGGTTAGTATACACTGAAGAAATACACTTATTCCCGTGAGGAATGGGAGTGGGGGCAGTCAGGGCACTTGCTAGGAAAAATAAATGGGAAAAAATGAATTTAGTAATGAATTATTTGGCTTCAAGTCAAAATGTGCAAAATGCAGTAGGATGCGATTTTGATGCCCAAGGAAGCAATCTGGATAGAGGTTATAAATTTTGGAGGAGTGCCCTTTTAGAGGAATGTAAAAAACATACCATGATCCAAAACCTATTTGGAGTTTGAGAACTGCACTGGAATTATGGTCTCAGAGTTGAGTCAAGTTACAGAGAAACTGGGTAGATGTAATTGAAATGGTTTATGTGAGTAATAATAAAAAAAATTGCTCTTGAAAGATGGAAATGGGATTGAAAAAGTAATAGATGAGAGAAATACTTCAGTAATCAAATGTGCTTAACTTGACAAATTAATTAATTCTTTAAAAATTTATAATGTAATGAAATAGCTTTGTAAAGGGTTTTTCTGACTATATATTTTAAATATCAATTAACCCAATATTAACACATATTAATATTAAATATACTTTTCAAAATAAACAAATTCTATATAATTTTAAATTTATAATGATTGATTATGTTGTAAAATTTCATGGTACTAAGTATTTTCCACTCTGTATTATACATTTATAGCTTTCCTTATAAAATAGTTATAGCATCGGTTCTATTAACTGCAAATCAAAAAGCTTTATGTAGAAAAAGCCCTCTTCTGCTAAGTAAGTTTAAATAGTTCTCAAACTGTAATGTATATACAAATCACGTAAAATCTTTTTAAAATACAGATCGTGACATTATATTTGGGTAGAAGCTGAGATAATACAATTCAAACATGCACAGAGGCAGCATTCTTGCTGCTGTCCGCAAATTATAATTTCAGTAGCTAACCAATGTCAAAATAAAAAGTAAGCAAATTCAAATTTTTAAAGCAATGTGATTAATGAGATACTACCAAGTGTGATGCAAGCAGAGGCTTGACAAGAAGTGCTTGTTCACTATATTTTGGCTTTTCTTTCTGCTCTCAGAAACCAGAAATCACCAAGTAAACACTCAGAGCTAGCCTGACTGATGAAGAAATACCCGATGGAAGAACACTGAGGTGCCTCATAAAAGAGACATCCAACTGAATACCAAATATGTGAATGAAAGCATTTTGGGTCATCCAGGGATGAGCCAGCACGCAAGCTGCCTACAAGTTAATGAGAAAGCCAAGCAAAAGTCATTTAAATTGTCCAAGGGAAAAAATGCACAACCAACTCACAGAATTGTCGGCTAAATAAATAATTGTGGTTTCAATGTATAAGTATTTACATTGTGGTTTTCTACACAATAATAGCTTAACAGAAAACTTAAGTATCCAAATTTCTATAGGTGTTCCAGAGTGTAAAAATAATGGCACATTAATTGTATCAAACTAGTTATTTCTGCCTCTTAATTTATTGGTTTATATATGACCTTAAATTCTACTAAAATTTCCCTTGCTTGGTATTTTTGGCTTCATAGGCGGTTATTCACTTTTTTGATCCCCCCACTTCAATAATGTTCATGACTTTAGTCTTCTTCATCTCATTCCGTTGTCTATAAGATCATTTGATGTGGGGGATAGGGGCTCAGTATTGTTGAATGTATGTGTATGTGTATGTATACATATATACATAGTTGATACAATATAATGTGTGTGTGTGTGTGTGTGTGTGTGTGTGTGTGTGTGTGTGTGTGTGTGTGTGTATATATATATATATATATATAGTATCAACAATGAAAAAAAAATATATATATATAGTATAGAGAATATTGTGTGTGTGTGTGTGTGTGTGTGTGTGTGTGTGTGTGTGTGTGTGTGTGTGTGTATATATATATATATATATATAGTATCAACTATGGTCATTATGTCAATGCCAATGTCTCTATCTGTTGTTTTATATCCTGATTTCCCAAAGCAAGGCCAGTAACATGCCAAAGTGGTATTTTTCCAGGAATCCTAAATGAGTTTCTCTTTAATATCACATCATTGTCTCCTTTCCTTATTTTCTAATTTTATACTGTGTCATACTTACAAGAATTTTCGAGGGAAACACAATTTGGCTCCTAACAAGCATTGTTTGTATTTTCAAGGAGAATTGAATTACTGTCTGATGTCACTTGCTTTTAGACTCAAGAACATCCTTTGCTGCTTCTTGCAAGTTGAGACTGCTCACACTAAATTCTTAGATTTTATTGATCTGGGAGTGTGTTTATTTTATTTTATTCATGAAAGATAATTTCACATTTTGGTTCATTTAACTATGTCACACATTTCTCAGAAGCTCTTTTTTTTTTTTTTAAATTCTCTTTTTCTCTGCTTTTCAGGCTGAATAACCACTATTGACCTATCTTTGTTTTAATTGATTATTTCTTCTGACATCTCAGATCTATCGTTAAGCCCTTCTCATACATTTTTTTTTTTGGTTAATATACTCTTGAATTCTAGAATACCAATTTGGTCTTTTTCATAATTTCTATCTCTTTATTGATATTCTCTGTTTAATGAGTCCGTACCAACATATCTTCCTTGAATGCTTTAAGCATGGTGTTGTTTTATTGTTGTTATTGTTCTTTGAACACTGTTTTAATAGCTTCCTTAAAGTCTTTGTCTACTAAGTCTGACATCTGGGTGTTCATAAAGGCAATTTCTATTGAGTGACTTTTTCCTGAACGTGGGCCACACTTTAGTTTCTTTCTATATCTCATAATTTTTTTGTTGAGAAAATATATTGTAACAACTGTGAAAACTGATCCAACCCTCTTTTTCTGGGACTTGATGATGTTTGCTTGCTTATTTATTTAATAACTTGGATGTACTATTTTTGTGAAATTCATCTTCTCAATTGTGTACACTCTCTAATATTGCTCCTGAGAGGTACAATTTTGGGCATGCACACAGCTCCCTGACCACCAGGGATGATAGTAGTTCTAATCTGGTTCTCTTTGACCATGTCTTTCCCTGATCTCCCTATTAAACTTCCCATTGGTCTTCCTTTATTTCATCACACTCAGCCATTATACTCCAATAATAGCTAGCCGACGCTCTATATATTTTTGACAACATCTTTGAGCATAAATTGCTCCACAGTCTGATCCAATAAATTTGAGACCCTTTGCAGGAGCAAGATGTTGCTATTCTGTGAGCTGATTCCAACTTTCTCTTCCCTTACTTCTATGTTAAACTTCTACCTCGCCTGTCATTTTTTTTGTAGTATTTGTATCATAGAGCTACCAACCCCCTCTTACTTGCCTTTAGTCTTCCCCATTTTCAGTTCTAAATAAAATCAGTCTCCTTACATAGCCTGGACAGAACCTCAGAACCACTGCTGCAGAGCTGAGGTTGAAGACAGCAGTCTGTTTCTGCTGAGTGGCATTCTTGCTCTCTAAGTAGGTCACTGTCCAGGGATGGTAGTTACTAGTCTTCTTGGCTTGTTTCTCTCAATATGAAACCTTCACCTCATGAACAATCTACAGAAGAGAAATGCAGGCCCAGTATTCTGAGCCTGCTATTTAGTATGTAGCATTTGCTCGGAATTGTTTTGTTGGGGAAATTTATTCAAACATATAAATACTTGTATATCTGTATATCTCTATCTACCCATTTGTTTGCATATCTTGTGAATTGCTTTGTCAAATAAGTAATCATTCAAATTTTGTGAGCTAGTGACAAATTGCCTTAAAAAAAGTGTGCAGCTTGTTCTTAGGCATGTATAAAGAAAAGAATGATAAATATAAGGAAATCAGTTATTTTGACCTAAGCATGTGATATATATTAGCTTTTTCATGATTCAGAGGGTTTATGATGCACTTATTTTGGCTATCAGGTCTAAAACCACAAAGTCAACTATGATGTTTCCTTCCAGTATACATTAGAAAATACAAATCATCTATTATTTTCTGAATATTAAAAAATATATTATTAAACATAAAGGTTTTTATTTCAAACCCACTAAACATATGCATTGACTGGTTGTCTTCAGTAACGTTTTATAAAGATATAGTCATCCAGAATGAGTCAATATTAAATATAAAATACCTATGAAGAATACAACAAATTTATGAAGAATTAGATAAATTATTATGAAATGAACAGTAATATCTCTACTATAGACTTCTGTACATTTTAAAGTTCATAATTCAGGTAATAATCCCAATTCACTGATTTTATTGAGAATCTTTAGCCACTGCTAACAGATGAATTATTTTTATGACAGAATAAAGTTTTTGAAATAAATTGTAGATGAAGACACAAAAAGTCATTGAGTAGGATAAAACTGATATCTGTACCACTGCGATGTTCTATTCTCCTACAAACTCATGTAAAAATCTGAAAGTGAAACTATGATTGAGGATTATTTGTTTATGAATATTTTAACATGGAGAAAAATTCCATAGCTTTCAAAGCATATTTTTAGAATCCTAAGAATCAGTCAAAGGGAAGTAGAGAACATACCTCACAGTAGGTGTACTTTAATAAAATTGAGTAAGATATAGGTAAAAATGTTGAAAAAAGAAGTTTATTTTGAAATTACTAATTTGCAGGAGTATATAAACAAATGAATTAAACATACAATTTATGGAAGTTTTATAAAGAGTCTTTATTCAGGTTATTCCATTGCCTGTTGGTGATTGTGTTAGCAATTTTATTCTAGCAAGATACTTTGACTTAACGGAAAAAAAATACAGTTCTGGCCTTATATAGAGGGAAGTTACTTGTCTGCCCAAATAGAAATCATTTTGTATGAAGGAAAATATGCCCCTTCTGCTACCTTAATCCCTTCCTCACCATATGCCAGAGAACTTTGATGACAGCATAATGTTGAAAAGACCCATGAAAAGATTCGCAAGAATCATTGATAATGTCATAAATTACCAACATAGACACACTTGCATGATTAAATTAAATAATTTAGATAATATTGTTAACTAATATTTTATTCTTTTTAGTCTTTACAAATAATTTTTCTACCCCTTGATTTTTATTAAAACATCTGTTTCTTGAAATTCTTCTCTTATCTTGATCTAAAGTCCCTTTAGTCTATACAGCCTTTCTATGAAACTGAATCTCACTTCATTTTATATCTCTAATCCAATATACATTCCTGCAGCTAAATTGTCTTTTCTAATCCTACACTTAACATTTCTATTTAGATATTTTGTTGTCATGAGAAGCCCATGTTTTAGTTTATAATATGTAGGTAGCTTCATAAGCGAGAAAAGAGTAAGTTTATTGCAGACTAGAATTAGTTAGAAAGAAGAGGGCACGCAAGTGGTTTCAAAACACTATGATTACCTCTCTTTTGTACCATTAAACCAATTAAACTTCTATTAGATTTATATATTTTTAAAAAATATATTTTTGTCCTTTTTCAGAAAGTACAACTCTAGAAAATAAACGTCCTCCACTGATAGTCTGCACTATGTTTTGCATAAAATAAGGAACCGATAAATTTAATGTTCACTTATTCAGCATCTATTCTGTTTCCACCCAGCTCTGCTTTATTTGCTAAGTTTAGAAGATATTTTTATTTTGGCTTCAATTAGATCCCAGCCTAATAAGGAAATAGATGTTTATTGATAAACACAATAGAGGGTTGTTCATGCTAGTGTACTATAGTAGCAGGTATGCTTCACATTCCATACTCTCTAGAGAAACTCTAGGCTATTCCTCTCATTCCTTCTAAAACTGGAGCTCTTGTGTGGGTCAAGGATGTGGGATATTTAGTGGGGAAAACTCAGTTGGTTTTAACACTTTTTTTTGCTGGTTTTCATCTTAGAATTTATTATTCCTCTTGTATCTGATACAGTTAGAATTGGGATCTTTTTTCACTTGAGAAGAATACTTATTAATACCTAACCTTGGTCAATATATCATGTACATAACTAGTTTGTGGACTCCCTCACTAGATTAAAAAGTCAGGATTTGTACCACATCTCTGTGGATATGACTTAGATTTAAGTTGGTGAAGAATTAAAACATAACTCAATAGCCAGGGGAAGGGGCTCAATGTGATGGGGATTTCCCAGAGACCCCTAGACAGTCACAAAGTTCCAAGATTAATGTTTTTTGTTTTCTTCATGTTATTTGTTAGAAAATTGACTAAGGGTTTGGATTATATTCTTAATAACAAAATGAATGGAAACAAATTAATTACTATATACATCAACCAGCCACAAGTGGAAGGCTTCTAATGTGGGGAATTTCGTCTCCAAAGGGTGAGAAATTCAGAGCAGTAGAATTTTTTCAGTATTATTTCAATTGATTGTCTAACATTTCAGTCAAAAGTTTCCTTTTTATCGTGTTATTAAAAATAATTTAATAATAAAATGGAATCACAAGATCAAACACACTTAGTGAAAGAAGATAGTTACTGGTAATTTCTTTCTTCACTTAAATTAGATATTGACTATTAGATTAAACACACACACACATACACTCTAATGAAAGCCTAAATGTTTAAATTAATGTCTAGTAAGAAAATAAATGCAATAAAAGTCTCTTAAGAAGCCTTTTAAATCATTAGCAAACAACATAAACAACTACTGTCCCCTGAAGAAAATCTAAACATTAACCTCTCTCCATTTTGCCTCAAACGGCAAAGAGAAAAGAGAAGAGAAGGTTGAGAGATAATCAAACAAACTCTTCAAGTTTGTCAAAGTTCTCTATATGGCATGGAGGTGTACCAGAGGCTTCAGAAATCCATTTTGGTATCAATCGCCATCAAAACAATTCAACCCAAACCCTCAATTCAGGAAGAATACGAATTAGGTGAGTAGAAAGAAGTTAGATAGCCTGGGATCCTTGTTTTTGAGATGTGCTTAGTGATAAGATTTCTACGACATCTGCTTCAATTTAATGATTCTAAAATCCTGAGAATATATATTATTTAAATGCTGACCTTTTTTTGACATCTCAATATTCTGAATATCGATGAAATAATCATCTAATTTTGAAGATACTTTGTAACTCAAAAAAATGTGGCTTACAAAACAGGCTAGAGTTCAGACCCAGGAACAAAATTAAAATATTTTAAAATAAAAGTATAATTAAGATTTAAAAAGTTAAGTTGTAGCCTTTGGTTCGAAGTTGGATCATGAGTATTAGGGTAACTAAGATATAAATATTTCTACTATTGCTACTATTTCTAATGCTACTACTACTACTACTGGTGCTAATGACAATATCAACATTCTTTCTTCAAATTAAAACAAAGAGGAAAAACCAATATAAAAAACTGACAAAAGTAAATGTATTCTGTATAAATTGGGGGATGAGGGTACTATAGTCGTGCCATCTCAGATCCTACCCTTTACCATGCCCCAGGAAAATCATTTGGTATAGATTGAGTACAATTTGAAACCTCTGTGTAATAATACTTTATGCCAAAAGTTGTGTTATAAAACAAAAATAACAATATTTTAAGATATAAACTAATGCTTGTGTTTGACTCTATCATCAGAGAGAAAAATAATGTAAAAATATATACAGTTACCTATTGAGATAAAGTAGGTATTAGATAATTGGACATAAAAATTAAGATAAAAATATTGCTAAAACAAAGAATTAGGTTTGGTAATTAACTATATAGTCATGACAAAGATAAGTCATTAATTAAGGAAGATGGTCTGTATCTGCATATGCTAATGTAAGACTAAGGGCTTTTGAGTGAGATTCATCCAGATCGTTTAGAGATTTTTT
>NW_006442484.1:52522312-52527910 GCF_000325575.1 Pteropus alecto
TAATGCTTGTGGTTGACTCTATCATCAGAGAGAAAAATAATGTAAAAATATATACAGTTACCTATTGAGATAAAGTAGGTATTAGATAATTGGACATAAAAATTAAGATAAAAATATTGCTAAAACAAAAGAATTAGTTTGGTAATTAACTATATAGTCATGACAAAGATAAGTCATTAATTAAGGAAGATGGTCTGTATCTGCATATGCTAATGTAAGACTAAGGGCTTTTGAGTGAGATTCATCCAGATCGTTTAGAGATTTTTTACATATATGAACTTTAGACTCCCAACTCTGATATTAATTAGCTATGTGATGGTGGGCAACTTACTGAAACCTGGGTAGCTCCAGATTCTACATTTGTAACAACAACAATAGTTTTCTGTTCCAACCATTAATTTGTTTGTTCAACAATGTTTATTAACCAGATGCTATGTGACAGGCATATTATTATTGATTTTCTCCTAAAAAAGGCAGATGTATGTCAAGAGGGTCTTTAACATGACACTTAAAAATTTAGTGGAAAAATGCAATGAACACATGAAAAGAGAACTAGAGGCTGCCATGATAATATAAAACAGGGTCATTGTAAGGATTAAGTTAAGAGATAATATAAATAAAGATTACAATATAATTTCAGGCCCATTCAGAACTTTTAATGATTATTGTTTTTGTGTGTGCTTTGTAGAGAAATAGGACAGCGTTGAGTTTTATAATTTTTGAGTAATTTCTAGTTAAATAAAAACCACAGGAAATAGATTCAACTGATCTACAAGAAGAAAGTTTTCAAAGGCTAAAAATTTTTTTTGATTATTCATATTTGATTTGAGGATATGATTTAAAGAATCCTACTCTACAAAATTAAAAATATAAATCTGAAGAGATAGAAAATTATAATTTTTCAGGAGGGATATAAATCAGTCATTATACATAGATGGTAGAAAACTTAAAAATAGCCATAAAATTATCAGTTTGATCAAAGGTGTATAACAGAAAAAAGATAAGGATAGAATATTGTCAGAAATGCTAAGTGTTTTTGAAGTGGTTGAATATTTACATTTAAGACTGATTTTGTTGTTATTGCAAAGAATGATTTAAAAAGGCAGAAATTTGATAAGGTTCATTTGGTTATATAATGAAGAGTGAAGCTGTTCTCTAGAGCTCATTTAAATGATCAAAATAAGGCAATTTTTAATGGAAGTTTTATCTTAATGCAAGGGGTTGTCAGAATCTGATAATAAGATAATCATTGTTAGGTAGACTTTTTAAATGAATATTTCTTTTATCTTATTTTCTTTTCTTACTGTAAGTATGACAATTATTTTCTGTTTTATTAAATAATTTTGGCTGGTTATAAAATTGTTCAAGTTATTATTTTTTTTTTACAAATGCATCTACTGAGGAAATAAAAGAATGTATGAGAATAGAAAATATTCAAATAACTTTTACTGAATTGTACATCTTTTGGTTATACCTATCATTTCTTTGGCCCACACATAGTTATCTTTACCAAGTATATTGAGAAAATAGAAACTATTTTTAGATATCTGTAATTAGATAACAGAAATGGTATGTTATTTAAACTAATATAGACGGTATTTAAATTTATATTCAAAATGAAATAGAATTCTCAAGTCACGTACATTCATGCTTTGATTACTTCACATTTCCAGTTCACCATACCCCTAAGATAACCAAGAACCAAAGATCAGGTACAAAAGTAAAAGAGTAACTAAAAACTAACTATATTTCACTATAGAAAATCAATAAAATGGAAAGTTAGGATGTCTTGAATTCTACAAAGCTAAAATGTTTTTAAATCATTTGAACCAAATATTTATTCTTTGATTGCTTCTTTCTGCACATGAAAAAATGACTTACATAGGGTCTAGATTCCCTACAGGCAAAAAGGCACCAACCATAGAGTGAAGAGTCAACATGCAAAGTGTCTCAGATTGTTTGGCACATCACTCAACTCTTCATTTTGTCCTCATAAAATTTCTTTTTAAACAATTGATCTATTCCTTTTTTGGAGTAGGGGGATCTTCTGATTAATATGTACCAGAGCACCACATGGTTGCCCATCTGTGTAGGTCAGTTTTGAATCACTGATCAGGGCTTAAATTGAGTTGAAATTTAGCCAAATAGCCAGCAACAATGACCTTCAAACCTGTCATGGCAGACTGATAGGTAGCTCTAGGGAATTTAATTTGCTTTAGAGATTATAGCTCACATTTATGTCTGATTCTTAAAATAAATTTATTTCTCCTGTTGATCTTTACTTTTCTATTTAAGTTTTGGACTGATACCTTTCAGGTTTCCAATAGTTGACTCATCCAATAACATCCTCTGAAAATAATAACTTCAGGAAATGAATAAATCAATAAAAACTATATATTTAAGCAATTTTGGTAAAAGAAATAGTCTCTTTTTTTTCTTTTTCAGGTAAAGAAAATTAATCTACGTCTTTCTCTTCTAACAGCAGCTGAAATACTCCAATTAATAGTTAGGTACTTTTTATTATCTAGAATAGACAAAAGCAAATAAAGTCAATTTATTTAGGAACTAGGATAGATGACCTTTTAAAAATGAATTGAACTTGGTAAAATATACATAGTTTGAAAGTAATCTAAAAGCTAACATTCATACCCTTTATTTGCTTTCTAATCTTTCATATTGAAAAATAGATCTGTGAAATTTCCTAAGGCATAACAAAGCTAATTGTCTTTTTATGTTTCTGTAAAAACTATATTTATTTTTTATAAAATTGATGGGAAGATTTTTATATTGCTAGATTTTCTATGTGTTCAACCAAGATAAATTTTATGCTGTTAAGTATCATATTATCTGAGTAAAACAGGAGATAATTCTAACACTTTCTTATATTAGAGAGGTCGTCAGAATCATCAAAAATCTGATGTATTCATCTGACTTTTCTTTTCTTGATTTAAGAAATCTAGAACATCCTACTAACTCTTTGCAAGAATTTCAGGAACAATAGCAATGAACTCAATAGATTCTCTTCCATGATAAGACTTTGCTTCAAATCGTAGGTGTTGTTTTGGGTGACCTCACCATGTGTTCTCATTCCATAGCCCAGATGAAGGAGCAGCACCCATTTCCAGGACACACTATTATCATGGAATAGACAACACAAGCGGCAAGAAGAAGAGCCAATCATGCACCTTTGAAACTTGTACTTGGTTATAACATATATAATGTCCATTCATCTTCCATTAGACAAATGGTCCAGCTCCAAAATCAGTAGGTTGTGGAAGTATATTTCTCCTACAAGGAGCATAAGAAGGGTGAGGAAGCAAGCAGTTGAATCAAATATAATCTCCCACAGATTTCTATCTTGATTACATACATTTGTTTCTCCTTCATAAAACTTAATATAGTACTCATTCATGGTATAATTCTTACTAAACTATGAACAGAAGGGAATTTTTTCATCTTGATAAAGCATATTTACAAAGAACCTACAACTAATGTCCTACTTAATAGAGAAACTTGATGCTTCCCTACTAAGATCAAATACAAGGCAAAGATGTCCCCTTTCACCATTCCATTTTAATATCGTACTGAAAGTTTTTGCTAATATAATAAAACAAGAAAAGGAAATAAAAGCTATACAGATTTGAAAGAAAGAAATGAAAATGTTTTTGTTCACAGATGGCATGATTATCTATATAGAAAATCTAAAAAAAAAAAGAAATTGACAAAAACTCTCCTGAAAATAATAAGGTTGTAAGATACAAGGTTAATATACAAAGTCAACTGCTTTCTTGTACACCAACAATAAACAAGTGAAATTTGAAAAAAATACAATACTATTTACATTAGCACCCAAAGAAAGGAAATGCTTAGGTATAAATCTAATAAAATTTGCATGAGATCTGTATGAGGAAAACCACAGTTTCTACCCTTGACCCCACTGTCTATTCTCAATTTATTAGTCAAAATAGTTCTGCCAAAGTTAGTTAGATCATGAAAGTTCTCTGACCAAAACTCTTTAATTATTGCTGCCCATTTAATGTATATTCACACTTTAATGTAATATACATATAATTTATAAGTGTGTGTTATTTAAAGATAGAATTTTTCTATTAATTTTTAAAATAAACCATTATCAAATAAAGTTAATATATAAAAACTTAACATGTTATTAGATGTTCATTGTGTTTGAGTCATCTTTCACTTCACAAATATCTAGTTTCAGATGGTAAATTATGGTGTTATCCTACTCTTAACCTGTGAAGATCAAGAAAAATTATTCCTATTTTTAATTCTCACCTCATCTCTTTCTTAATCCACTTTCTCTCACTCACTCCACTCCAGCCCTGTCCTTTTTCATCCTCCATACAGGCATATGTATGCTTCAGTGCTTAAGCACTGCCTGTTTTTTCCAACGAGAGAAAGATCTTTTACTAGGTATTTATATGGTTTATCCCATTGTTCTTCAATTATTTGCACAAATGGCAACTTTTCAATGAAGTCTGTCCTAGATACCACATTTAATTTGCAAACAAATGCTCCCATGCCCTCACCCTCATACACTTTATGTTTTCTTTATTTTTTTCATAACACTTAGTACATTCTTAAATATATAGTTTACTTATTTATTTTCCTTATCATTTATTTTTCCTCCACTAAAATTAAGTTGAACAAAGGCAAAGACTTTTATTCATGTTTGGCATTGGCTCCTTCTAATAACACAGTAAATACTTGTTAAATGATTGACTTGTTTGGCAACTTGTTTTGTTTTGTTTTTAACATAGCAAAATGCATAAAGATTTTTTAATGTTCATAAATAAAGATTTATGAATATTTATTTACATAATAAATTTATTTACATGTTTAATGTGTATTATTGTATGAAATGAACTTAAAATAATTATATAATATTACATTGATGAAAACTTTGTTGTTTTTATTTTAATTTTATAATCTAAAAATTTATAACTAAAATCTTTGTTCACAAAACTTTGTTTATATCTGCATCTATATAATAGATATGTAGAAGTGTAACTGCTGAGTTAAGTATATTTTGTCTTTTGATATCTTGCAAATTTTATACTTATTTATACTTTAACATTGAAAAGAGGGTACATATATGTATATACACACACAAATACATATATATACACACACATATGTGCATGTATAGTTCTTATATAAATACATATATATTTCTTATTTAGCATTTCTCTGACTACAAGTACAGTAAGAATCTTTGTACATACAATTTGAACATTTTTGTGTTTCTTCTGTGAATCATTTATATTCTTTGCTTGCTTCAGAGCCACCGTAAGATACCAGGTACTTTGATGAAAAAAAAGAAATGAAAGTCTTCCTTCAGGTGGATACAATCCCCTGCTAGAAGGTTTAAGTGAGCTCAGTGTAGACTGGAATTCAGTCTCTTTTTGCCACTCAGTCTGCACCCTTATACAAGGCACAACCTAAACGAACTTATGTGATAGCCCTTAATCTCAATATTTGGTATAATTTCTTTATATATTAATGAATGTTAACTCATGATATGATAGATATGTATATACGTAAAATATTTTGACAATCTAACTATGGGAGGTCCAC
>NW_006442484.1:52528075-52535589 GCF_000325575.1 Pteropus alecto
GACCTACTGTTAAAATGTCACCATAAAAATTAATTAAAAAAATATATATTTTCCTCTCTTATTTCTTCATTATACAGTATATGTAGATACACATAGATAAACATATATACTTTACAAGTATTTATTCTTCAGAATACCATTAAAATCTACCTTTTACCCATTGATTTAAAATAACTTCATTCTCTATTGTTACTGTATGTATAAGGGTTGTTTTGGTGATACTATATTATTATTCTTTCTATTTTACCATTAATATTATTCCGGTTACTTATAATACTTCCATTATCAAATTTAGACAGAGTTGAAATCTTTAAGATATCGAGTTTTTCCACTCATTAACATGGCTTTTCTTTGCATATTTTTAGAGCTTATTTTTATTCCTGAATTGTCATCACTTTCTTCATAGAGATGCTGCACATATTCTGATGACTTTATACGTAGATGTGATTTTTTTTTATTATCTATAAAGCAAGTATTTATCTGCTAGATATTCTATCTCATTATTTCTGATTAGTGGGAAAACTATTGATTTTGTATATTGATTGTACAGCATGCTACCTTGCCAGGCTCCCATATTAATTCTGATAGTGTTTTAGCTGATTTTCTCCACCTCACATGTTCTTTCAGTCTGAACATCCTGTTTGTTAAGATGACATGTCATATCCTGACTCAACACTTTGGTTTCTACCTTTGAAGAAGCAAATGAATAGAGTTGCCAAGTAACGATTACTTTATGATCTAAGAGGAGTCATTTGTTACTAGACATCAATAGGCATCTTCATCATCATGTTGAACACCCAGACCAAGAGAATGACTTGCCTTGAGACAAAACCTGGGAGTTTATGAAAAATGGCAGTTTGGTATTATTACTTATTATTATTATTATTGTTATTATTATTATTGCATTATTACTTATGCCTTTGTCTATTGCAACAGTAAAGTAAACCCTTTAAAAAAGCAAGTGTCTAGAGTGTGGTATTTAGAATGCTCAATTTGATCAACTAGCATGGGCTAGAGATAACAGAAAGCATTGTGAAAATAAAAGTTTATCTTTCACTGGTTCCTGCTAACTCTTTTGTCAGTTGAAATTTATGTACTTGGAAAATAATCACAGCATTTCTTACACTCTAATTTAAAATACTATAAATCTATTCACTTGAATAAACATACTTTAAAACAAATGTATCCAATTGAATATACAATAATTGCAAATAAAATCTGAAAATACCTTATATATCTTTAATTTTTCCTCTCTTTTCTTATTTTTTTTTTTTTTACTTCTATTTACTGACAATTCTGTGTCAAATTTTCACTTTATTGTCCCAGATGTCCTAACTTTCAACTGGGTAAGATTGTTATCTCTGAAATTTATAAATGTAATGTCCTCTATTTGGTATGTTTTTCTTGTTCACATTCCCAGATCTGCCTTTTACCAAAATAATGTTCTAAGTATTGAAGCAAATAAGAAAATTTATTTTATATTCACCCAAGCAGAAATATCTCTTTTCTCTGAAACTGCCTACTCCTTTTTCTTCATTCTTCGTTTTTTCTATCCAATACCACCACATTAAAAAAATCCTTTTTCTTTAGAGTTTTCTTTTCTTTTCTTTTCTTTTTTTTGATTCTCCGTTTCAGTATTAGATCCTACAGGGCATATGTACCATGGGCTACCTGTGTTTGTAGTGTGAAAGTATATATCACATATTTTACAAAAAAAGAAAACTATCTTAACAGATTGGTGATATTACATGTTTAGTAAAGTCATTTGGAACACTTAGAGTTTACTTTCAATAAAAAGAGAAAAAAAGAACCTAGTCATTCTCATAATTAGCTATTTTTCAAAATCAATTAAATGTACTACCATGTATCCTGGAATAAAGTAGACATAATATAATCAAGAAGTAACAACACATTTCATGCTCATCTAAAAAAACATGTAATCATATAAGTAGTGATATATGGGAGCACAAAAAAACATTCCTAAAGTTCTTTTTTTTTTTTTTATTAGTATCATAGCATTGCTTTTTTGTGCATGCTCTCCTTTCAATTCCTTTCAATGGCTCTTTTTTTTAGCACCACCTTTTATACTACGTACAGTTTCCTGCTATGCATTACTATAACGATTAAAATATTTGCACATTTTATTTGTTTACTCCATTACCTTTCTTTACACCCTCAAAAGAAGAAGAAGAAGAAGAAGAAGAAGAAGAAGAAGAAGAAGAAGAAGAAGAAGAAGATAGAAAAGAAAAAAAAAAGATCTATAGGCAAAGACCTTCATGTTTCCATAGCTCTTAACAAAATGACAGGTACATATTAACAACAACTAAAATTTGGTGGACCGAAGGAAAACGAAATTCATTTTTCTTCTTAAGTATGTATATCCTGATAAGTTATTAAGCATAATGCCATAGATTAGACTCTCTTTGTTTGTACTGTTCATTATTACTATGCTTAGTTCTAAAACATGAAAGCTATGTTCAGAATTATTATTTTTCAGTCTTGACCAAGTACAAACAGTTTCTGAGTTCAAAATAAATGAATATGTCAAGCTCTTACACTCTTGCATAGAGCTTATTTCGGAAAAAAATCTTTACCATGGCAGCTCAATTACTAAAAATCGCCAGTTCTTTAAATGAACAATATTGCGAGCACCTAAAACAGAGGGGGGAAAAATAATATAAGAAATAGACCTAACAATACATCCTTTTAAAAAATATCTTATGTCGCTAAAAAACTTTTAGCTTTTCATTTCAATTCATATTCTTGGAGAATAATACCACACAAATAGAAAAGACAATCAACAATAATAAAAAATTGTTCAAGTATTGCATTATCTCTGTGTGTGTGTGGGTGGGGGTAGAATAGCAATAATCCTGGATTTTGCTCTGATGGATGGACATCAGAAGAAAGAGCATCATGAGATTGAAAGCTAAAGACCTAGTAAAAAAATGCCTAGTAGTTATTTTTCTCAGGAATGTGTACATTTATAAGATTAAAAAAATTGTTATTTTAATCTGAGCAGGTTGGTATAACAATTAAGACTTGCTATTTAAAATCTAAATGGGTTGGTATAACAAATATGGCAAAAAAACATATGTATAATATAAAGCAATCTCAGTCCTCATATCACAAGTTGAAAAGCTATAACAGATTATCATCTTTCAAAAGTTTAAACACACTAAGAACAGAAAAATATTGACATCCGCTTTACAAATATACTTTTTTCTGATAGATGTACTCTCTGATTTTTTCAGAGTAGATGACCAAACATACAGTGATTATTTATTCTCTTATTGCATAATGAAATAACTGCTTTGTCTATTCGAAGTATGTAATCTCTGACATCTATACACATTTTACTTTAATATTAGTATTAATAGTAGTAGCCATGAATACACACACAGACACACACACACACACACACACACCTTTATTTTTCTGCCACAAAATAATCTGAAATCTCTACGAACATAGTTCTCCTCTAAACCTTTCACATTGCTGGTAGATAGAAAGTTATTGTTTGAATATGTGGAGCTTGTATTAGGTCAAATTTGTTGACCTCTTTTATTAGTTAGAAGTGTTTGTTGATTGATAATTCTATTGGCTTTCTGTGTAAATAAACATACTATTTACAAATGAGTTTTAGCTTTTATTTTTACCTGATATTTATACTTTATTTCTTTTATTATTTTGTTGCATAATCTAGAATGCCCAATAAAACCTTGAATGCATTCACTTAGTGTATATTCTTAATTTTGACTTTAATAGGTATGTTTATACATTGTTAATTATGGATTTCTTTTTCCTCCACTTAGAACAGAAATTTATGAAGATTACTTATTTTGAAAAAATAGTATATGTTCATTGCCTATATTAGTTATTTCCATATTTTAAATACTCAAACATGTATTAAGTGACTAAATAAATCAAGAGTCATGAACTAAGGAATCCTAAAGACAAATTTATTTAAGAGGCATGTTCTCTGTGTGGAATTAGTTTATACAATTTCTCAATCTTGAAAATTTTTATTAATTAGAATTTTATCTATCTTGTCATGATTTACCCAGTTTCTTTATCTTTAAGGAATTAGAAAAACTGATACCACATCCAAGTGATATAGCATTGACTTGAAATTCATCTTGCAATGGTGCTATTTTTTTCTTCTTCTATCAAAAAAAAAAAAATGACTCAGAAACTGAAGAGTTGCATCACTATAATGTCACAAATATAGTTGACATTGATTTCCCAAACCTTTTTAGCTTTAATTTAATTGTTAGTATAATAAAACATGAAAAGATAATAAAATGAAATACTATTTTATGCATTTTAAATATTGCTTTTAGGAACAGCAGCTCTGTCTTTATAAGAATGGCATAAATCCTCTTTAAAATGAGCATAACAATAATCCTCATCAGGAACACAGGTCAGGCTGCTGTGTGTATAGTAGGCACCATCTGTGCAAAGTCTTAGGGTCTTCAGGCAATGAATTTTGGGGGAAATTGTAAGAGCCAAGAGAAGCACATGACTACAGTGACCTGGTGACATGGTGACAGTGCAGTTTTAATCTTTCATATAAAGATACTAATAATTTTCCTAATTCAGTGCAAAGAACAGTGAGACATCTAATACCCCCTTTTAACAGCTTGCTTTCCCCTCAGAGGAAAAAGATAATTGGGCTCATGTAGTTGTACATCTGTCCATCCTTGCCATTTTACAAAATTCATAGTCATTGGGCTTCTGTTCATAGAACTGAAGTAAAAAATTGGATTGATATAAAGGAATATATGCAAATTTATACAGAGAAAAACAAACTATAATTCATATTTCTGCACCCAGAATCAGTTGTTTTTTGTTCACAAATATTTATAAAACCCATTTTCTTTGCCAGGCACTTTGCCAGGCACTATGCTATATACTGCAGATAAGAAAGATTATATACCTTTGAGAAGCAAATATATAAGTAGAAAAAGAAATCTAAGGAATAGATAATTTTAACAAAATTATTTCAAGACTATAGTAAAATGTTACAGGTATGCACAAGGAGCTATGAGAGAGATTCAAGAGCTAACAATCCAGTGTCAAGGGTGTCCTGAGAATATGTGCTTATATACTCTTAAAGGATAACTGAATGATAATTAGACAAATATTAGGGAAGGATAATGCATACATTATAATTTAAACATTCCAAGATGCAGAGACGTGAAACAGTATGGTGTGTACCAAAGAACTGCAGGGAATTCCATGTCACTGAAAGATAAAGTACAAGTAGCAGGTAATAAGATGAGGCAGAGGGGTAGATCAGGCAGATTATAATTTAAGAGTTAAGAGATCCTGCCAAATGTTTAAGTAAGTATGTATGTGTCATGGTCAGATTTATATTTCAGTCAGATTTTATGGTACAGCATAGTGGAACATTGGTTTCAAGCAGGAAAATCAGTAGGAGAGATTATATTTTTTCTGAGATAAGGCAGTGTTACCGTTGGAGCGATCAGAGTTTTGGTAAAACACATACCTCTAGGTCCTTTTCATTGCTGAAAAAATGAATTTCAACTCAGTGAATATGAGAAATACTCTTTTATTAAAAGCACATTATGAGATAGAAGACGGGTCAAGCCTAAAACTGACTAACCACGTGGAAATGAGGTTACATACCGCTGAGAGGGTTATGGGTTTCATCCAGGGAAGATGTAGAGCTGTAACCCTGTGGGAGGGAGAGGTCTGTGTTATATATGGGGCAGTGATAGGTGGTTACAAAGGTGTTCTTAGGTGATTGGCAAGTGAGGTCATTTTGATTGACAGTTGAATGCTATATAATTCTTTGCCTAGTGCGCTTGTGCATATCCAGAATTTAGTCTGCTATAATTAGATTCATGAACTTCCATGCATAAACATGGTATTATAATGAAGCTTAAATTGTAGGCAAATTAAGGTAATATTTTCTGTGCAGGTGTCTGTAGCTGGATTAGGCTAGCTAAGAAATGATCCTACTGTCCTTTGTCTCTTGGGATGCAGGAGGGATTCTCTAACTACCAATAGGGTGTTCTTTGGGTGGTCTCTGTGCTGGGTCTCTATTCTTTTATTCCCCCAGTTGCTTATGTCTGACTAGCTACCTAACAGCAGTGTGGAATGAAATGGAATAGAATGTCCTTACTTGGGGGTCTGTACATAATTCTATCATGTGGAGAGAGGTTTCCTTCTCACCACCAAAAAGCAAGCAATTCTCCAGACGACAGCAGGATGTCCTATTATTTAACTCAACTCTGACCCTATGTGAAGATAGCATTAAATACTACAGATTGGGGGAGGGGGGGCAGTCCCAGAAGACCATCCTCTACTTCATCACCAGTCAAAAGCCAGGTTGTTACCAGTGTTTCTGTCCAACTGGATATAATCCAACCCCTTCCTTGGGTTTGATTAATTTGCTAGACCAGAACTCAGGACACCAGTTTGCTCACTAGATTAGGTTTATTATAAAAGATATCAAAAGGACATAAATCAACAGCCAGATAAAGAGGTACAAAGAGCGAGGTCCTAAACAAAGGAGCTAATGTCCTTCTGGAGTTTGGGGCATGGCACCTGAAATCATTCTTGTTCCTTGACCTAGAAACTCTCTAAATCCCTGTCCTTTTGGGTTTTTATGGAGGTTTCATTACATAGGCTTGATTGATAAGTCACTGGTCATTGAAGATTGATTCAACCTGCAGCTCCTTCTTTCCTGGGAAGTCTGGGGTGGGATTGAAAGTTCCAACTCTCATTTTCTGATTGGCAACCAGCCCTCAGCTTTAGGTGCTGTTTAAAAGTCACCTCATTAATATAACAAAAGGATACCATTATAGCTCCCATCAATTAAGAAATTCCAAGGATTTTAGGAACTCTATGCCAGAAACTGGAAAGAAGACCAAATATATATTTCATATTATAAATCACAATATCACAGTCCCAATTAAAGAATGCTTAGATATAAGGCTGGTGACAATCTGTGATTGATTAGATATAAAGGATGTGAAAAAGAAAAAAAAAATCCTTTATTTAAGCACTTAAAGTAATGGCTTTTCTAATCTCAGTGATAGGGAATATCTGAGGAAAGAAAATCCTGGATTAAAAAAAAGTGTAGAATGTGAATGACGTAGGACTTCTGGAACGGTTGAGTGAAGAGTTTGCTTAATATTAATCTTAATATTAATTCTCTCTTCTAAAAGGAGTAATAAGACTACATAAAGTTGTCAAAACAACCACTTCAAGGTTTAACAAATTGAGAAGCATGATTTATTCAAGAAAAGCTGCTAACTTAGGTAAGATTAGGTAAGCATTTCAGCCAGGCCTGCTTTCATCTCCTCAACACTAGGGCAGGCCTTAAGTTCCAGCAGCTCTGCTGTACTGCCAGATGGGCTAATTTTATTTGAAGTGTAAAAAAAATCCATGCTTAGGGCACCGTCAAAAACAATAGAGACCTCAATGGAAAATAATTAGAGAAGGCTAATATGGGTAGCTTGAAGTCATAGTACTAGTTAGGG
>NW_006442484.1:52535632-52540276 GCF_000325575.1 Pteropus alecto
GATCCAGCATATGAGACAGCCAGAGGCCTTGCTAAAATCCCACTTAGATTGTGCACATGCTTAAGGCTAAGGGAGAATTAGAAAGGTCCCCAGTGAAGTACTCATACCTGACTGAACATGAGGTCTATTGAATACAGAAAGAAAAAAACTGAGGCAGAATTGTAAATTCTCTCAACTTAAATAAAAGTGACCATTGAAGAAATAGAGAGCACTGACTAAGAAGGCCTTAGCTTTCCCTCAACTTGACTAAACATTAGATAGGCCTCCTTCTGCCTCTAAGCCCCTTCCTCTCATTCACCCTGTAATGATGATTGGAGAGTTTATGTTTCTTTTGGATAAGGCACATTAGCAAATATAGGCTACGATTCCACCCACTTGGATCTTAAAAATATCTCTCACCCATTGTTTCAGTGGAATTCAGTTCGGACTGCATTCTGGTTTCTTTCATCTATTACAATAGCCTGTTCAACTTTGGTACAATTTTTGCTCTAACACCATCATTTCCTATCAATATGTTTCCAATGAAATGACATGTAGCAAAATCTTTCAATTATTTCTATAAATCTAATATGACATCCTGCCAATTATCTTCCATTTACTCCTCCAGATCCATCCTCTCTGTTTCAATGACTAATCTGTATAGACCATATCATCTGGCTCCTTGTCTTATGGCTTCTAATTGAGTTCAATCAATGTGTAGCCTCAGAATGCAATTGAAGGAAGGGATCAGACTAAGATCTGGATATTTAATCCCCCAGATTTATCCATGCAAGTCTCCTTGGTTAGCTATGCCACTTTTACAGGGGTGATTCTGTTCGGTCTCTGATAAGTCTTCTTTCCTGTAATATCTTTAGTTCTTAGTACGGTAGCAACTTGAGTTTTTCATACACATTCTCCACATTTTTCTGAACAGTTTCTTTATTAAAATTTACTTGATTTTTTTCTAATTCGAGAATGCCATATGTTTCCTAGAGAGACAATAATAGATAGAAATACTAAAAGCAAACTCTGGAAAAAGATAGCCTAGAGTGAGGGTGGAGAGAGTAGAGCATGAGATGGTAGGAAGTAACAGAGGAATAGCGTTATTGTAGTGTTTGAAATCATTTAATAAAATATAAAAATATTATATTTATAAATATATTATTTTAAGTGTTAATATTCCCAGATCATGCATGCAGTATTTGCTGGGTTCTATAAAATAAACTCTGTTAAGGTAATTTAATGCATTATAAAGAATAAAAGGAAAAAAATATGATAATTTAAACAAATATTCAAAGTCATTTAATTAATTTATGAGCATTAACTAAAAATAATTTTATAAAATAAGAATAGCATTAAGTAATATGTTTAGTTTTATGATAATAATAGATTAGGTATTTTTATCATACTCAATTCAATGTGGTAGAATTTTTTTCTAACTTTTGTGCTTAAATATTTTTCAAATTTAGTATTGTCAAAATTAAATATCGACTAAGAGTTAGAATTGAGTCAAAGTTACAATCATGGCAACTAAGAAATATATACACACATAAAGTTTTAATTTTAGGTCACTCCAAAGTGAAGAGACATATATAATTCATACAGAATTTTATTTAATATTCAGTTTAAATCCCCAATTTAATTATTTTCTTGGAATCTGTTATGAAACATCAAAAATTTAGTTATTGTATACATGTGGTGAATTCTTGTTTTGGGACAAGACTGTGGTTATTTTTTATATTTGGCTAATGTTTATGAATAAAAAAGCAAGTAGTAAAAAAGCAAGTAATGAATTTGTTTTTATATTATTATAAATTTGTGTTTAACTGAGCATGAAAACCTATATGTACTTGAAAATTTCAAAGATATGGAATGCAAGTATAAATATATTTATTGAGCACTATAATTGAGTTGTAAACTTTCACTTTCAAAACGCATGTCTCTCTCTGTAAACATGGAGTATATATGTACTGTATATACATATATAATCATATGTATATATAAATATATACACACAGACCCAGATACTATATATATAATATAGACTGTAAATTATTAACATGATTGCAATGTATTAAGCAAGAACCTAACATATTTTGGTAAGTTCTTCCTACTTTTTCTCCTTAAAGTACAAATTTTTAGAAAGGTTTAAAAAACAATTTACTACTTGTTAAATAATTTACAATTATTATAAAAATAACAATTTATTAGTTGTTGAAATGATATTGTCCATAAGGTAGGAAAATGTATATACTGTTAACAATAAAAATCCCTCTAGATTTTAAAGACAAAACTCAATTCACTACTATAATTTATTAAAATAAGGTATATTTTTGTATATGCAAGTACTCCCTTACAAATTTACTTTATTAATGAAAACAAATATTTCAATTAAATCATTATCCTGTAGACATTTCCATTAGTTAATTCATATTTTGGAAAATAAAATGATAGATTCCTCAACTAAATAACTCATTTCCTTTTAAACATACAAAAGACGAGGCAAAAAAATATGAATTTCTCATGTGAATTTCCTCCTGTTATTTCCTACATCCTGAATTTCTTGTTTTAGCATCTATTCATTTCTATCTGTAGCCAATATCAGGGAAAATGGTCTCTGATAGGCTCTTCAGAGCAACAACCACTAACGAAGTGTCTTTTGAAGTGAGTGTTAGAACTGAATGATTTCACTGGAAAAAGCTTGTGAAGATTACTATACTTCCGAAATGTTTTTAAAGATCCAACTGGGATAATGAGTAATAACATCTCTTCTATGAAAATATTTTATTGCATAAGATATAGACAGACCTGCAAATATAATATCTAAGACAACAGAAATACAGAAACCACAATCTTGAAGTTATTTAAAAGGAATGGCTTTTATTTTTTTATTGGACACTATTAATTCACATAATCAAAGAAGTGGTTTTTTAAATCTAGGAACGTAAGAAGTAGGTGGATTTACCACTATTTTCTAGACAGTCATTCTGAAAGACAAAATTACATAGGTAAGTTTTGTACTTCTCTATTTCTTGGAATAAAACATCGGTAAGGCTAAAGGAAAATATTTAAGGAAGAAGAATTATACGTTTGTGATGAATTCAGGAAATTTTATTCTGTATACTTACATGATATGAGTCTTTTATTTAAACTACCAAAAAGTAAGAGCTACCACTTTAATTTGCTTGCATTGTTAAAATTAATAAATGATAGTTCCCATCCTTCATTAGCCCTCTACTCTTTCTAGAAGAAAGAAAGTAGTTATTGTCCTGCTCGCCTTTTACTTAAATCTACCGGGATAAAGATCTTTTAATGAGGATTTGAATTCAGAAAAGCTAGGCTAAGCTCAACTCATTTGTAAATCTCTCAAGCACATAATTTGTTTTACATAGCTTGATTAGTGTTTTTGCTAGTCATGATTAATTTGGCTATAATCAAGTAATGATATTGAAAAATTGCTTTATTATTTTTTTTAGTTTAACTATTTCAGTGCTCCTGCCTATGTGGTTCTGTAAATGACTCAACCTAAAACCATAGGCAGTCCTTGGACTTTCATTGTCTCTGAATGAAACTATATAAATAATGATTATTTCTTTATCATTTTTTTTTTGAGGAGAGGAAGTATGAATGGATATAAAGTCTTCATTAATATGCATTATGTATTTATTTTTATTAATATGTTCATGTGAAATGATATAACTTTGTACATATCTGCTATATTAAAAAATTTTAAATATGTAAAATTAACTGTAGTAAATGGTTTAATTCACTGAACCACATTCCCACATGATTGAAGCACAGTTTAGACAGACTTCTAAAATGGACCACACCAACACTTACCTTCTAATAGTCACACCCTTGTGTAACTCCACTTGAGTCAGACTTAGTGACTCACTTTTAAAGAATAGAAAACAACAAATAAGTGACAAGATGTCACTTCTGTGATTAGTTTACAAAAGACATTGACTTCTATCTTGCTTATTGACTCTTTTTAATGCCTTTTTGGAGAGGCTATTATTGCAGGAAACTGGAGAGTCTGTAGTCATCAGTTAGATAGAAACTGAGGCCTTTAGTCCAATAGCTCACAAAGAACTGAATTCTACTGAGAACCTCATGAGTCAGCTGGGAAGTGAATTCTCTGTTCAAGCTTTAAGATGCCTGAGTCCTTGGTTGACTACTTGATTACAGACTTTTGAGAGACTCTTAAAGCAGAAGACCCAAGCAAGTTGCGTCTAAATTTCTAACCCACAGAAGCTATGAGATAATAAATGTGCATGTGTGTTTTTAAGCCCCTAAGTTCTAGAATAATTTGTTACATAGCAATTGCTAACTCTTACAGTATGGTTGACAGTTCTATGCACTTTTGTCATTTCTGAGCTATAGAGAATCTCTAAGTTGCATGCGGGCATATCCCAGAGGTAATTCCCTCAATCAAAAACTTTAATCTTCTTATCCTTCAGTGGGACAATTTTGAAGGATGTTCTCTGTGATTTATCAGAGAGTCTACAGTGTGAATGAGTATATTTTTCTCATTATGTGACAGATAAATAGGACACTAGATCCTTCAGGAAATATAGACTATTGTTATGTATTGCATGGAGTAAACAGAGCAGCGAACATCAAGAGTATAATTAATATTTTTAGATAGGGGCTTAGCACTCTTGG
>NW_006442484.1:52540472-52570901 GCF_000325575.1 Pteropus alecto
AAGAAGGAAAGAAGGAAAGAAGGAAAGAAGGAAAGAAGGAAAGAAGGAAAGAAGGAAAGAAGGAAAGAAGGAAAGAAGGAAAGAAGGAAAGAAGGAAAGAAAAAGGAAAACTGGTCATTTAAATTAAGACTTTACTGAGGACTTACACGTCAATTCTTTTTTATATGACCCTACAATTTCACAGAGATGATAATCTTTACATTCTCATAAATTTTGAAAGATCCTGGGAAACAATAGTCTTTTGCCTCAGATGATTTACTAAACTTTATATATATCATTGAAGATAGTGAACATTTACAACATGCGTAGCTTGTGTAGGGTGAGAGGAGTAATACAAAATACCTCTGATGAATATATTTTTTTAATTTATAAAATTATGTATTTTCTTCTGTCATATTATGATCTTTGTGTGTTTAAATACCAATACTCCTGAATTTTACCATGTTGTCCTCCTTTCCCCCTCACTGAAGGAGAAATAATTTTCCATCTCTCAATTTCATTAACACAGTCTTTTGTACATCTTTATCATAGCATTTAAGTCACCATGTTCTAATTATTTATATATGTCTATATTCTACTTTCTACTATAAAAATCTTGAGAACAGTACAATAATTTATAGATGTGGTCCAAATTAGCACTTGGCACATGGCAAATACTGGGGTAAGCCAGAGATGGGGACTCTTTGCCCCTTGATTTAGGGTTCCAAGTAGAGGACAATTCTTTTTTTTTCTTGTATCACTAATAGCTTTTATTCCATTTTATTTACTTTTTAACTACTTTATTGAAGACTAATTGACAGAATATTAACTACACAATTTTAAATGTATACTTTTAAAATATTTTGATACATATATACACTCATGAATACATAATCAGAGTCAAGAAAATGATATTCATTATTCCAATCATTGCCTTGGAAATGTTTTTACGCTTAGAGGACCATTCTTTAAGAGAACCATACCTAACCTTACACTATACCCTCTTCACTATGCCCCAGAGAAAGAGAATGATTAACATGTTTGATAAGTTTTAGAGAAAGAACTTGAAACACATGTGTTAGTTTCTTCCTTTTTCTGCTTTTACATGTCTACTACCTTCAGGGAACACATATTCTCAATTCATCGGTATTGGAAAGTTAGGAATAGACCACTTTGGAGAGACCTGCCATTATCAAGCTATTCCTATACCTGGGTATTTATGTCTCTCCATATTAGAAAACTCATGTTCCTATGTATAAAAGCTACAATCTCCAGTCAATCTTTATTAATAATAAAGCTGAAATTTTGACCCCCACTCTCTAGATTCAGGGAGGAAAAAAGGGATTCTTATTTATTAGTCCTGTTCAATCACACCATCAAATTCATTGGTCATGCATATTGAAAAATAGTGAATAGAATTATAGAAATAAAACATATAATACCTGTAACTAACATAAAATAATATTGAATGTCAACTGTAATTGAAAAATTAAAAAAATATATATTATATTGTACAGAATATGCAATATTGTGAAGGATTCAAAGATATCTAAAATATAAAATCTGGGAGCTAGAAGGTCACAAATTGTTTTATAATATAGAAATATCTACAACAAAAGACAGATTTTGAAAAGGCTAAGAATAAGGAGGATTAAAAAAGGAAAAGGGTATTCATTGAGGAGGGGAGGAAATATTTGTTTTACATATTCAAAAGGACAATATTAAGTGTACAGAAAAACTTAAATAATAAAACATGTCTATGATATATTAAATAAGTTACAATGAATAAATATAAAACAATATACATACTCTCATTTTCACATTTCTTTCTCTCTCAGAATTTATATCACAACAGTACTTCAAAAGCCCTATGTTGTCTTTGATCTCTAGTCCTTAATACAAAATAACTACTTCCTGAATTATTCTTCCTTTAATCAGTCTTGAAACTTAGCTGTCACTTTGTCCAAAATTCCTTTAAGGCGAACCTACGTATTTGTTAATGTTATTTCTATGCTAATCCTTGCCATACTATAATTACCACATCAAAGCATTTACAATGCTAAATTATAAATGTCTTTTTACTAGCTATCATCCACTCTAGACACATGTTCAGAAAGTGAATTCATTAATACTGCTTAAATTCATTTTCTAGTTAGGTGACCTTGGGCCTGTTACCAAAAACCTCTGTGCCACTAAAACCTTCATTTGTAATGGGTATGTAATGATATAATAACCTACCTTTTGGAAGCTAGAGTAAGGCATTAAATGAATTAGTACATATAAAGAACTTCGAACACTATCTAGAAGATGATACATAAGCAATTATATTATACAATATTATATCACCAACACCCACTAATTGGCATTCAATACATTTAATATGTATTTGTGCAATGAGTTAATATATCATTTGCATAGAAAAAGAGTTTGGAAAAGTGTATGTCAAAAATTATTTTGTTTATATAGTAGAAATGTAAGTAATATTCTATTTTATTTTATATTTTGTTTAGTTTTATGTGATCTAAATTTGATACATTTTATATGTATTTCACAAAGAAAATTATGCCCATTTAAACATTTAAAATAAACTTTTCTATTTAAAGTAAACTTGAGATATCATTGTGAATTCTTTATTATTTCTTTCATAGTTCAAGGTTGAAAATTTTTATTTTATAAATCACTTGTGTTTTTTAATATGTTCTGCCTGTTGGAAGACCTATGCCTTTCAAGAATTTTCAAATATTAGAATATTTTTTCAATTTTTATGATTTTTTCTTACAATCTTACAAATATTTAATCCATTCTAGATAATAATGCATAGATGTTTAAGTTGTTTGTTTACTTTAAAATATGTCATCACCGTTTTCAACTTTGTCATTTATTGGCATGACTACACACAGGTACTAAACACCATTTACCTACTTATTTTCTATGCCATTTCAAAAATTATGTTTCTGGACTTCATAAACTGATCCATTTACCTCTTAGATAATTTGGTGCCTATACCAATATATGTAAAAAATTAGCTATGTAGTTAATGCAAGTTGTTACCAATTATGGTAAATCGTTCCTCAAATTTCTCTTTATCTCATTTCTTTTCTTCCTTCTTCTCTTCTTGCTCTTACTTTAATTTCACCAGGAAGATGTAAAAATAAATATTTCTGCCTAATATCAAAGGTTCAAAATTATAAAGTCAAAACTGACGGAACTACAAGAATAAATGCAATTATGATGGCAGATTGTGACATATAACTCTCAGTAACTGATTATCATAAAAAGTGAGCAAACATATTGAATATTTAACCAATACATGTTTAGAATAACACACTCAACAAAATACTACACCCTTGCAGAATGTACATCTTTTTAAAGAACATATGGGATATATACAACAGTTGATCATATGTTGTGTCTCAATGTGATTCTCAATAAATTTCAAAGATTTCTTGTTATATAGTTTTCTGACTAATTTGTATTTAACATAGAAAAATCTCTTTAAAAGATAACTGGAAAAGTTCATATGTTTGAAAATTAAGGCATATACCTCTAAAAAGTGAGAGTAATAGAGAATACCAAAATTAGAAAAACTTTTGAATAAATGGAGGTGTTAGCTAATTCTATTGTGGTAGTAATTTTATAATATTTGAGTGTATCAAATCAACACATTTACACCTAAACTTACACAGTTTATGTTGATTACATCTTAATAAAGCTGAAAAAAATAATTTTTAAATTAAAAAGGATAATGAAAATAGGTCATATCAAAACTGTTAAAATGTAATTTAATCAATACTTATAGGAAATTTTATAGTTACACATTTATATATAGTTACACATTTATATATTATAAAAAATTCTGAAAGTCAGCGATTTATGCAACTATCTCAAATACGGAAAGACGAAAAATGAAATTTGACTTAAAGAAAGTAGAGGGAAAATTACAAATTTAAGAGTCAAATTTTTAAGAATATTTTAAAAATTTACATTCAACGATTCAAAATTTTTACAGCAGGTTATTAAAAGATCATTAAATTCATATACCTCCAGAAAAGTTGATTGAAAAATAAATAAATAAAAGGAGAAGGCACAAATAACCACTATCAGGAATTTAAATTAATTACCATTATAAAACATCATAATTATGTCATAAAATTACATTTTATAATATAAATGTAAATATTTACCTTATAAAACATACATTATAAAGATCATAAAGTTATATTGATATCAGAGTTGGGGTTATCAAACAACATGAAAAGAAAAGGAAAAGCAACATCTTCCACACCAAAAATTATTTGATCCTAAGAGGATTCAATGTCTTAAAAGGGGGATGGGGGCAAATAAATACAGAGCTATGAACTATTAGCTATATAAGCAATTAAAAAGTTGCAAAAAATTATTGAATACTATCTTCTATTAAAGTAAAATGTTAAACTCTTAATGTAAGTCAATTTTTAAGGCAATAAAGTAACAGTACAAAATAAAAATTTCCAATCATTTAGCAACAGTATTAAACCATTCCTTTGACCCCAAGCTTTTACTTCTGGAAATTTCTACTAATAAAACAATGCAAAATGCTGCCTTCAATGTATGCTCAAAGATATTCAACTTTTCCTTATCATTGTTCACACTAGTAATAATCCAAAACTACAGGAAAAAGAAAATAATTGAATAAATTAAGTAAATGCATACACTGAAATAGCATGCAGCCATTGTGAATGTAAAAAATCTAATGGCAGAAAGATTCACCGGGAATAAAGCAAGGTGTAAATTATTTATTGTCTTCTGTACACAAATATGTCTTTTTACTTTTCTATTTATCTACTTTATACATTAAATTTCATGCCTTAAGAGCTATAAGAGAAAACATAAAGACATATATACTAGCAGTCTCTATGTGATGAGATTATAAGTGGCTGTAGGTTTATGTTTTTCTTTCCTGTATTTTTCTCTAATTAGCATATTTGTCTTTCTTTTTTTAACCAGCCACCAATAGATAAACATTAAAGACCATATGTATCAAATCTAGATATATAGACTCTATTAAGTAATACTGTTTTAACAAGACTTCATTCTGTTTGAGATTGCTAAACATCACACACTAGATTTCATTGTGCAAAGCTTTAGTAAAAAAATATTTTGTCATATGCAAGGTTTTCAAAAACATGTAGAAATCAGCACATACAATACACCATTTGCTCTTGTTCTGGAATACTCACAGGTACTGAGGTTATTTTGGGTCATAGAAATTTTTAGTTGATAGAAAGTAATAAACTCTGGGGACTAGAGTTGTGGATAGTCATGAATGTTCAAAGGTGGCAGCATGATCTGTTATTTGAGGATCAGTACCTCCCACATAGTGCAAAATTCCACTGGTCAGTGCAAACAATTACTGCAATTAGCCAGTCACTTTAAGTACAGATTGCATAGTATTCAAAACCAGTTGATTTTGCTCTGAAGTCATTATTCACACAGCATCACTGACTGTAATAGTTATTATGTAAAAAGTAGATTTGAGGCAACATAGAAATTCTCAATAGATCTAAATTGTCTTAAAAATAGTACATTTTATTAAAACCAAACTGGCTCCATTGGAGGCTATAGGATTTTAATAATACTCTTTCAAAGATTAACTAAAAGTTTAGCTACAGAAACCTAGTTATAAATCAGCTTCTGACTTCAGTTAAACTGTTACACACAAGATCGAAAGATTTAAAGATAATAAAATCTTAAAAAATTAAATATTATGGAACAATTTTAATCTAAGATCTCCAAAGTATTTTCATTCTTTTTTAAACTAAAGCAAATTCTTATTTTATTATAGATATAAATTTAAGAATAAAGTAATGTCAATTGGCAAGGTAGATTTCATTACTCAAATACCAAAATAATTAAAATTAACATATTTAAAAAGTAACTATATTAGATGATCAATAAAGGCAGATTTTACTAAGTCAATCATAATCTTTATATGATGTGTTCAACATGTATATATTAAGTTTACTAACACCTACCATTTTGAAGTTATCTCTTATCATAATGGCATACTAGGAAAAAAATTTAATAAAAACTACATTAAATAAAAATTTTCAGCTTCAAAAAGTTTTAAATTGTTTTATCATAACAGCCTTCATCTTAGCTCCATGTAAGCCTTGAACAAACAGCTTCACAACTATGGCAGCTGTGGAAACCATAGTTGTGAAGTGGCTTACCAGAAACTGGAGGAGACAGATTGAGTTTAGAGTTTCACAAAAGCCTTGTCCCAGAGAGTTAGAAGTTGAGTACTATGAATAAATATAGGTCAACCACTCAGATAACTTCAATTAAAAATAAACATTCTTAGAAAGACACAAACTACCAAAACTGATTAAGAAGCAGCAAAATATATGACTAGACCTATAATAGGAAGATAAATTGAATTATTAAATTGTTAGAACATTAATTTTAGTTATAATTAATAGAAATTGTTTTGTTTATAAATCCCTCTATTCGCTCAGGAGAGAATGACAAACAGAATGACTTTATGCTTTCCAAATTTGCCAGTGCCCACTTACAAGTACTGATTAAGGAGATTTGCTGGTGAATTTTAGAACTTTAGTATATCATATACTTAACATGGACTATATCTGATGTAATTTATATTTTCAAAATTGTTTTGAATTTTCTGAAAATCATTATGCCTTTAACACAAGCCATCTTTTATAACTTTAAATTAAGATTATGAAATTAAATAATATTTATAAATTATTTAATTAAAAACAAAATTCCAAGACAGGAAGAAGAATATATAGAATGAATTTAGTGGTATATAGCTACAAATGCTACTGCTATTATCTAGTATAATGGAAAGAATGCTTGGTCTGGGTGTCAGGAGCCTGGGAGATCTGTGTTCAAGTCCTAGTATAATAATTAATTTGCACTCATGATCTGGTCAATATTAAATACTCTCACTGTCCTCCATCTCTCTCAGAAGGAGGGATATGAGCCACAAGATCATTAAGCCTGCTTCCAGCTCTAAATTCCTATTTTCCACATCTCTAGTTTGATATTTTTATTCTTATTTTGTTAATACCACTGAACTTGGAGCACATCCATTAAAAAAAAGTGGCATTACATATAAAGCCTCTGGGAGCACTCTTGAATAAAAAAATATGATTTATTTTGAAATTAAATAAAAATATTACTTCGCTATATCTATTTAAGAAAAGAAACTAAATATTTATCCCCATGCTAATTTCTCCATTGAAAGGAGAAGGTATATCAATGCATAGAATAATAAACACATTCTAATATTTCTACTTTGAACATTTTTGTGTGATAGTTTAACCTCTTCAAAGACAGTTTAGTCTCTGTCTAATGCTTATATATTCTATTCATTTAGATTTTTTTGTGAAATTTCTTAATTTTAGCTTTCTTCTATGGCAAATGACTTGAGCATACTTTAGTATATTTATTATGCTGATTACATAAATTATAACCCATTGAACATAGCCAGAGCTAACTTGAGGAGAATATAATCTAGGTAGTAAATAAAATGACTACTTAAATAAAAGACTATATGCATGTGGATATATTTAATAAAAATTTTCAAGACAGCCTATAAAATGTAAATCTAAATTGTGTCAACATGTCCGTGAACAGAAGACAGACAGTTTACTCCTGATAAATTAAATGTATAACATCTTTTTAAACTGAAAATAAAACATCTTTAAAACAAAGAGAAGAACATGAAAATGTCTTTGATACAAAATATGGATAATGTAAAATAAGAAAAATCTCCAGTGTAAAGAATATAATTAGAACAATAAATTTTAATTCTGTATGCTAGTTACTTAGCTGAGGAAGAAACAACTCCCTGATTCATACTTTGAATTTCTATGTCTTTGATATTCTACTTGTTTTACTCCCTGGACAGTGTTGCTGTGCCTGTGAAGGGTGTCTCCAGTTCTTTACTTTGTTCCATTATTGGTGGAAAAAAATTACACTTGTCAAACTGCTGTTAGAATAAGTTATAACCAATTTTTAACAATGCAAGTAAGCTCAAAGTATCCATAAAAATAACTTTTGGAAAAAATAGCCAGCAGCAATGTAACCCATGGGAAAACCTTGTTATAACACAATACAAGTCAGATAATGGTCTTTCAGAATTTAATTAAGTCTTAAGGATTAAAAAATATAAAGAATTGATTTAAAACTATATTTATGGTAAAAGAAAAGGATTAGAAGCAGATACTAATGAGTAACCTATTTCCAAAGTACCATAATTAAGAGAGATTTAAAGTTATAATGATCATATGGACAAAGTCTGATAATGGTTAATAGAAATTTATTTGTAGCCAAAGTTAGATTGATAATCTTAATAAGGACTTTGGTTTTTCTGATTCTAAAAATACCTTAGTTTTTTCTAAAACTGTGCTTATATAACAGTATTCAAAATTATATCGAATGTTAAAATTCAATCTAAACATTCCATACATAAATTAACATTTTCAATAGCTAATAAAAGGCACAAACAATAACTTTCAGTTTCTGAATTCAAAGGTAATTATTAATATAAGTATTACGAAAATACAAAGAATAAATTCAGCTAAGAAAAAAACTTAAAATTTTTATACCTCCAACAAGATTTGGTTTAAATTGAGGTATAATTTTGTACTGAAGACAGTAAGAGTACTTGATAGCAAATCAAATTATACATGATATTTAAAACAATTTTTGTACTGTTTTAATTTTTTAAATTAATTTGAAAGTATTCACCAAATAACTATACTGTTTGAATATATTTTTCCAATAAGTTACTAGGTGCTAGAATCTGAATGAAGAATTTTTCTAACATAAAGAGAGAATATCAATATTTATTAGTTTAGAGATATATCTCATAAAAAGAGAATGACACATAAATAATTTAGAATATTTTATTTTTCAGTATGCTACAAGATGTATCAAGATGTTATAATGTATTATAGTTCTTTAATCATATTTGTAATGATAATTTTGCTTTAAACTATCAATCTATACAGTTATATACACTACGGGTAAAGAAAATCTTCAAAGTGACTTGCTATGATCACTAGAAGAATTGGGAGCAGATTAATTAAATACATATTAACTTCTTCTTTTCTTTAAATATATCAGTTCCTTGATAATTCTGGTAAATTGAACAGGTCTTTTACATTCAAATAATAAAAAAGAACATTCATAATACAGGGAGAATTTCGTCTACTGTTTACTGTCTGACTAAAATTCAATTTAGTTCATCTTTTTTCATGGAAATATATTTGATGTTTTTGAAAACATGGGCAATAGGTTTTATCTAGATATCAAATAAGATCAGTTAAAGAGAGAGAGAGAGAGAGAGAAAATGTATGAAAAAAGGTGAGGGAACAGAATAGAGGTGTGAAGAGGTGAAGAGGATTATCTGACAGAGCCTGAGGTTTTTGGTAGTGGGGCACAAGAATAACTGACTGCATTTATAGATGCTAGGTAATATATAATCAACTTCTCACCTTATCCTTTGATATTATACTAGTTTTTTCCAATAGACAACACACCAGATGCTGGAAGGAAAAACAAATTGTTGATACAGCCTGAAAAGTCATGGAGTGGAGCTTAGATCTGCATGTGCATATGGAAGAGAGCAAAAATACCAACCATTAAAAAATAAAAAGAAAAAGGAAAAAGAAACCTTAGTACCTAGGAAGCTGCATCGTGAACCATTTTTTTTTTACATCAAATTATATGTATCTTAATTTATGAAGTGATGAATGCTAATCATTAAGGCAACATTTGAAATGTTATCTGAAATGTTTTGTAAACTTTAGAGACACAATTGGTTAAATATAGACATAGTTCCAGTTTATATCAATAATGAAAAGGAGAAATTACCAAGTACAGGAAGTACTTTTTATATTTTCTGAACGTAATTCTAGGCTGAGCATTAATAGGTAAGGATATCAAACAATTGAAACACCTTAACATATTTTCTGTATTCTGAATAAATAATGATAGTGGGAATAATAAACTATGCTAAGAATAATGTTTAGAAAGCAATTGATCATGTTCAGATATTAAATAAACAATACATGAAAAATATAAACATTAGTCTGGTCTATGTCTTCAAGTAGAATGACTGAATTAAAAACAATTTTGTTTATTTTGTGAAATTATTGGTCTTTTGTCATAAACAACTAATGAATTCAAGAGAACAGTGTTTCTTACATGTCCAACACAAAAAAAGTATTTGATTTTCTCTGTTAATAACAAAAGTTAATATTTGTGATATTTTATTACTATGGTTTCTTAGAGCAATCTATTTTTTAATAAGCAATTTTAAATTTGATTTACCTATAGAAAATTAAACAAGTGACCCTGAAGAAAATGAAAATTTCAGAATTGTTTTCAAGATATGTTAATACCTAATGAATTCTTAAGTTTAAAAAAACAATTAGAAGTTGAGGTTATTTTCTTTATCCTACATATGTGTAGAAATAATCATTTATAAGTAAAATTTAAAGTTCAACAAAAAGATAACAAATAATTCAATTAAAAAACAGGCAAAAGATCTAAGAAGATCACTTACCAGAGAAGGTTTATAGATGGTAAATAAACATACAAAAAATTGCCCGACATCATTTGTCATTAGAAAACTGCAAATCAAATCAACCATGAGATATCAGTACCCACCGATTAGAATAGTTAAAATACAAAACAAAAACAAAAAACAAAGAAAAAAGCTGATACTACCAACTGCTGTCAAGTATATAGGCAATAGGAACTCTCATTCATTGCTGGTAAGAATAAAAAAAATGCTACAGACACATTGAAAGACAGTTTAACAATTTCTTACAAAATTAAACATACTCTTAACATATAATCCAGTAATTGCATGTGCTTGGTATATACACAATTCAGTTGAAAACTTATGTCCACACAAAAGCCTGTATATGAATATACAGAGAAGCTTTATTCATAATTACCAAAAATGGAAGCACCCACAGTATCCTTTAATAGTTAATAAGTAAATAAGTTGTGGTACATTCACATAACAGAATATTAATCAGCATTAAATATAAACAAGATATCAAACTATGAAGAGACCTAGAGGAGTCTTAAATTTGTATTTCTAATGAAAGAAGCCAGTCTGAAAAGTTATGATTGTATGATATTCTAAAAAGGCAAAACTATAAAGACAGTAAACAGGTCAGTGGTTACCAAGGGCTTAGAGGTCAAAAATAGGGTTGAATAACTGAAGAATGAGATATTTTAAGGTGGTATTTGTGGATACATAACATTATTTTGTGTGATATTGTATTTGTGGATACATAACATTATGCATTTATCAAAATGTGTTGAGATTTACAGTACAAAGAGTAAAGCTTAATCTGTGTAAATTGAAATATATGTATATTTATGAGGTTAGAGCATCCCAGTATGGAATGTAAGTTGTAGTAAATGGATCTAAATGTATTACAAATATATGAAACAATCTAACTGAAGATGATGAGGGAATAAAGTATTGACCTAAGCAACTTTTGAAATAAGTAGCAATAAAGGCAAAAGAAATTGTACATAAGCACTGCACTCTAATTGATAATGTTTTACCCCAATCCTCCCTACCCAGGAGTATGAAATAACAATTCTAAAATCACTGTTTCTGTATAGTGGAATTGAACTATTTACTAAATGGGGGCAAGAGTTAGGAGACGTGTCTCACTGTTGGAACGGGAGATCATAAATAAGCAAGGGGAAGAAGTTAGAATGATTCATGTGGTAATGGATTAGAGTTGGAGTCATCAGTATGAACTCATGTTTAGTTTAATACAGATATATTTGGTTTCATATAGAAATATTTATAGATATGTTTACATAAGAGAGTACAATCATATTCTCCTTTGAAAAAAATGGCTATTTGTAGGACTAGAGCAGGAAACATACAAGATGAGCCTGGAAAACTTGTAGTGCCAGAAAATAAGAGAGCACTCATAAAAATCAATTGATTAATTAATTAATTAGATACATAGGTAAAAAGATAAAATAAAAATAGGAGTATCATGTCAAAGGGATACGGGAGTCTTAAAATTCTCCCTAAAGACCAAATAGGGAACAATTTGAACAACAAAATTAAATAGTATTGGATTATATTCCAATGTACAAAATAATGTCTATGAATCTTCACTGACAGAAATTAATAATAAAAAATATGAAGGAGAATAAGTTAATCCCCTTGAAGAAGAATTTCAAATAATTTTTTTGATATTCTGCTCTTAAGTAATTAAATCATAACCCCCTACTTCTTCTCAAAAGTACAGTATAGAAAGGAGAAATAAGCAGAATAACTTTACAGTGAAGAAACCTGCCCAAGATTATCTCAGTCTAGGTGATTTAGGTTAACTTCACAGTGATGAGTCATATTGATAGAATATATAATTAACAGGATGTGATAAAAATGCACCATACATCTATGGTCTTTCTCCCAATACTCTGGTCTATTCATGAGAAGAACATCTTACATATTTCAATTGATAGACATTCTATAAAACAACTGGCTAATAATACTCAAAACAAGAAAACATGAAAAACAAGAAAAGTCTGAAAAACTCTCACAATCTAAAGGAGCCAAAGGAGTTAAGATTACTGAGGAAATTACAATAAAGTATGGAGTTTCATTAATAATAATGACTCATTAATTGTGACAAATGTACCATACTCATGTAGAATACTAATAATAAGAAAACTCCGTGTGGACCATAGGAAAAACATTTGTACTATCCTCGTAACGATCTTATAAATCTAAATCTGTTCTAAACTTAAAAGTTCAATTTTTAAAAAGTTTAACTTCCCATATTGTAACTGCTTTTCAAATCCTCTTGTGTGGCTGATTATTTAGTTATTATGGATTAATTTTATGTTCTTATTTGCCTTAAATATCTTATATAATCATTGTTAATATATTATGTGTGGATAACAAGTTATACAACAGGAGGATAGGAAAATAATCTTTTGACAAATGTAAAAGTTCTTTCCATGCACAGATTACTCCAAAAAGGAAAATCTAAATGTAGGATTTTGCGTAGAAATGAACCGAGTATTCTAATTAAAAAACTTTTTTTCAGGAAGCATATGCAGATAACAGGGAACAACTCATCCCCAAAGACTTTAATTCATAAGGAGATAGCTTTGTGATTTTACTTACGCACACTATCTCTTGAAGTTAATCTGAAGGCTGATGGTTCAGTAGATTCTTGGCAATGAGTTTCTTTGGGGCTCTCTTGGCAAGACCCATTCTTCCCTCTGACCTGGCTCATCTTGATTATAGTTTCCTTTGTCCCTATTATTTTTCCCAATCAAGTGTCATCCATTTGCTGTTTTTCCAGGAGTTCTTTAAATGTTTTCATCTACAGCGGAATTCTTACTTATTTTATTTTTTGATGATGTAGTATTATTAAATTTTTTCTTTTTTTTTTCTCATTTAAATGGGATTTTTGGAAGGAGGTCAGGTATATATATGATAGTTCTGACTGAGTTTTAAATAAGAAATTTTTATAAGAATCATTGGGGAAATTGATTGAAATATTATTTCCTTCTGTCATAATATGACCTCTATATAAAATTTCAATATATTTAATTTAGAATGAGTTCTTCCAGCTTATATATAATGCGAGGGACAGAATCTGTTTCTAGAACAAACTGGTAGAGCTTGCAAGAAAGCGAAACAGAAGAAAAACAAATATTTTTATTTCAACATGAGCATTACAGTCTGAAATTACATGAATAGAAGAATAATGTTCTCAACAAATGTATATCAATGATATCAGAGTCCTGGAGCTGTCTTTATTCACTGAGACGTTCACTTACTTTTGTCCCGTCCGTGTTCTCGAGCAAAACTTAGAGGAATAGAACCTTTTCATAAAGGTGAGAACTTCTGGTTAAACAATGTGGGAATGGCCATTAATAACTGATTTCAACCAAAGTGTGTCAATAAAATACTGAGGTAAGAACAAGTTCAAAAATCATCTCTTTCTCCTATTGTTTGTTATCCTGTTTTATTTGTTTTTTTTTGATAAAACGCTCAATGGAAAGATAAGGCGTATGTGTCACGCATTAAATTATTCCATGCTAACATTATAGGTAAGCTGCTTCACTAAGTAATGTATGAAGTATATTTTAAAGGAATGAGTATTTTATTACTCATCTAATATTGCTTTAAATTATTTTTATTATAATATTTCTTAATTATGTAACTAAATTATAATTAATTTACTTAGATTAACACATAAAATAATAAATCTAAAATCAAAATAATAAATTTAATATGACTGTGTTCTGCTGTAGTTACATTTTTGTGCAGTCTATTTGACACTAAAGTCTAAATGCAGTTTCTTATGAGTTTTATATACCTATACTACTCGCCACTTTGTGCTGATTTAATTTTTCCACTATTTTTCTCTATTCAAAGCAGTACAAAAACAAAATGTTTGTTTAGCGATGCGTGAATTCTTTTGGCCTTACTCTTTTAGGATATATTATTAACATTAAAAATCACTGCTGCCTTTTTACATTTATATTGCCATACATATTTTACCATGAATATTATAGTGGTACATATCAGATCGAAATAACTGTAAGTGAAAAAAAAACAACACAGCAACAGAAATTACTGTGTAACACTTGATTTAAATTGCTTATTCAAATGATGCAGAAAAAATATTCATGTGAACTTTCTATATGATTATCTAAAATAAAACTACATATTTTACATACCTATCTATACATACACTCCATCCTGTGTAACTAGCAAAGTGTAACATTTTTTAAAAGAATTTTTCTAAAAAGAATCTTTATTAGCAGTTGAATCTCTATGAGCATGTAGCAAAAAGAGTAATAAAATAACAGTCTATGAAATATACTTTACCAAATATGTAGAGGTCACTATGCATAGTTATATATGTTGGTAATATTTGAAATATGGTTCACATTAAAAAGAAACCTTTGGAATTACTTCTTTCACTTGAAGGATGTTGAGGTATTACATTAAAATGGTCAAAGATCATTCATTCTATCTTTAGCTGAATGCTGTCAATTAAATGTGCCTTATCAGCAAAAGAGCTTGATTGGTTTGCGTTTCAAATGTGTACTGGGACAGCATTAATTTTATGTCATCCAGAGCTATTTATAGTATAGAATTAGGGGCAATTTCATTTTCTTAATGAGATTTCTCCTAGGAGAGTTGGACAGAATGAAAGACAAGGTAGGAGATTTAACATGAATACATTAAAAAAAAAAAAAAATACCCCTGAGGATAATGTCATTTCTTCAAAAGTATAAAATTAAAAATAATCAACATTTAACTTCAGAGGTATCTCTTTTCTCCAATTGATGCTTAAAGATTAAAAAGTGGCCTCTTTGGACTAAGGGTTATTTTGATCTAAAGGCCCATCAAAAACAATAGGTACAAGAAGGACCAAATATGTAGAGGTCACTATGCATAGTTATATATGTTGGTAATATTTGAAATATGGTTCACATTAAAAAGAAACCTTTGGAATTACTTCTTTCACTTGAAGGATGTTGAGGTATTACATTAAAATGGTCAAAGATCATTCATTCTATCTTTAGCTGAATGTTGTCAATTAAATGTGCCTTATCAGCAAAAGAGCTTGATTGGTTTGCGTTTCAAATGTGTACTGGGACAGCATTAATTTTATGTCATCCAGAGCTATTTATAGTATAGAATTAGGGGCAATTTCATTTTCTTAATGAGATTTCTCCCTAGGAGAGTGGACAGAATGAAAGACAAGGTAGGAGATTTAACATGAATACATTAAAAAAAAAAAAAAATACCCCTGAGGATAATGTCATTTCTTCAAAAGTATAAAATTAAAAATAATCAACATTTAACTTCAGAGGTATCTCTTTTCTCCAATTGATGCTTAAAGATTAAAAAGTGGCCTCTTTGGACTAAGGGTTATTTTGATCTAAAGGCCCATCAAAAACAATAGGTACAAGAAGGACGCTCTGACCTCCCATTTTCTTCCTGAAAGTAGGAGATAAAACTCCCATGTGAGAGTTGCTTTCCCCAATCTAGGAAGAAGGAAACATTCTTTTATCACCAGAGATGAAAAGTAGAGGCCAAGAGAGATCTGTAGAAACAGGCCTAGTTAAAATAACTCTTATCTTCCTTTACTCTCATATATTTTAGTTACTTTTCCACAATTGCCTATTTTTATTCAACCTTGTATGAAAACTCATAGGCATAGCTGCTTCTTTGGGTCTTAATTTTTTATGGGGGTTCCCATGTACATGTAAATAACTATATGCTTTTCTCCTTTTGATCTCTCTTATGTCAATTTACTTCTCAGTCCCCATCAGAGACCTTAGAGGGGTAAAGGTAAACTTTTGTCTCTCCTACAATATTCAGGCAATTTTAACACAAAAGATCAATAAAGATGATAGGGTTGATTTTTTTTTATTAATTGTCATCTCGAATTGCATCAAGATGACAGTTATACTTTTTTTTATTTCATGTTAACCAATATAGTTATTAATTTAAAACTATATCTGTTACTGTAGTGTATATATTGCTTAAGTTCATATTATTTATTAGTTTATTATTTATTCTTATTAGTCCAGCTTTGAACTCTCAGCAGCATTTGAAAATTTCGATTAAGTGCAGTGATGGCAATAAATTACAGAATACTTAAAAACATAACTGAAATATTAGGCCTAAGCTGTCAAAACACTTATTTATTTGTGATCAAGTGGTCTCAGGGAATTTTTCTTGTTAACTTTTAAAAATAATTTAATACATTAAATTTAAATATATACCATTTACATTAAAGGTGAAATGATAATAGGTAGATGAAGATAATAATGATGATGATAATAGATAATTAAGAAAACTGCAAGTAGTCATATAACTTTGTATATGCATAAAAGTATAAAAACAAAGACGGATGTTAAGAATAAAAGCAGAACATAAACAGCAATTGGAATTTGCCACTATGACATAAAAAGAAAAAAAAAAATGTCCATAGAATCTGAGCTCAAATAAATACAAAGACATTTGAGAATTCTTGGCAATACACCAATCAGAATCACAGTACTCTGCAAGCCAACTCTGAATCTTTGATCCATTGCAATCTGTCTTCCCACCATTTCTTCCCTTTTTTCGAAATGTTTATCAACAAGGCCATCAGTGGCCTCCTTATTATGAAACCTAAAAAACATTCCCCAGTTTTCTTCTCAGCAGCATTTGAAGTATTATCCACTCTCCTTTTGAAACAAGTCACACTGATGTGTCAAGTCAAACTGTTTTTTTTCTAATTTTCCTGAATCTTTTCACAATTTCTTTTCAGTGTCATTTTCTTCTTTTCAGTCATCATAGAATTGTACTTAATTGTTTTGTTAACTGTTCTTTGACTGTTTTTTTTTCCCTTCTGCTCTAGTTTACCTACTCTTCATAGATGGTATTATCTATTCCTATGGCTTTAATTATGTCCTCACCAGATTTCTCCTCCAAACTTTGGTTTTGACTTACAGTTAATTCCACTGGAATCTTTTGCAGGAACCACAAATTTAAATGGAAAACAACTGAAACTTTTTAAAGTTTTCTTCCAAACTTGATTATTCTTCTAAAATATAATCTCAGTGAGATAATCTAGTACTCAAGTCAGAAATCTGGGTACAATGCATAGAGTCCTCCTCTCTTATATGCTGTCCCACAAATCCAATCCATCACCAAGCCCCAAAGTGTTTACCTTTTAAGTTACTTTTAAATACGTCTACTGTCCCCAGCAGTGCTACCACTAAGCCAGCCACTCAGGAAAATTTTACAGGGTAGCAGCTACTAAATTTCTCAGCTTCTAGTTTTTCTTCCCCAGAATCAATTTTCTTTATTGTGAGTGGAGGAAACATTTTGCAAAAATCGGACCTTGTCAGAAGCTTAAAATTCTTTAGTGACATTTGCTTAAACTTAGGTCGGTAGCTAATCTCTTGAATTTAGTTTACAAATCTCTATTCCTGTTACCTCCTCTATTGATAACCTTTCACTGCTTCTGAACTTTATATTACAACCATATGATAGGATTTCATTCTCTCTTATCCCAAGCCTTCATCTATTTAGTTCCTAGTCCTTGGAATATGCTTCTTCTCCCCCAACTCAAAATTCATCTGGCCAACTTTTATCTACTCTTCTGCCCTAAACTAGACATCACTTTATCCAAATACCTAAACTCTAAGTCAGAGGATCCTCTTAAGACCTTGAAGCCTCACACTATGTTGTGTTAACATTATTTTCATTTCTGAAATGAGATTTCCTCAGAGCAGATTACAACATGCCAAAGTGAAAGCATCAGAGATAGGTTTTAAATCCAGTGTATTAATCTAAAGTCTACTTCTTTAAACGTGCTGTGTAACTAATGCGGGTATATACAAAATAATACCTATCCAAGGGTTAAATTATGACTTATTCATTATCCAGGAAAGCAACAGCAAAATTCAAGTGCCACATCAAGTTCTCAAAAAGCCCTAAGTTTACTCAGCTCTACTATGGTAACACATAATATTAAAATATCAGCAATATATAGTGACAAATGTCAACTTCAGGTTACCCTGGATCAGCTATGGGTCTTCCCTATGTGACTTTTATCTAGAATCTAAGAGCTCCTACATTCCATGTTATATTTTCATTCCTGATGAAAAAGAGCAATGGAACTGGTAGAAGCATGCAGTGAGTCTTAAATCATCTATTAAGATGTGGTGTACATTGTATCTGCTTGTAGACATGGCTAAAACCAAAGTTATTGGGGCGGAACTGCAAGTAACATGACAATGGAGTGGGATGTATTATACTCTTATCAGAAAAGAGAGTAAAATTTAGGGGAAAAATATTATCTCTGATAGCTATCTCTGTGACTAGAGTTATTTATTCTTTAATTTCCATCTTCCTTCTCATAAACTTTATCTAATCCAACCTATTTTTGCATTGATAATTAGTTGAGTAAAGAGGATTTTGATGATGATGTTATAGAATATGCAGTTGCTAACTACATGTTGTACTGAACTCCACTATAACATAGAACTTCAAAGATTATGTCAGAGGGTAGGGGTGGGGGAGGAGGGAAGAGGTAGATGGAGTAAAAGGGGTCAAATATAGGGGGGTAGGTGGAGGGTAAAGTGGGTAAAGGGGATCAAATATATGGTAGCTGAAGGAAACTGGACTTTGGGTGGTAATCACACAATGGAATATATAGATGAAAAATTGTAATGTACACCTGAAAATTATATAATTGTATTAACCAATGTTACCCCCAATAAACTTAATAAAAAAAAATTATGTTATAAGAAAATTTTATTTTGCCCTCCATATGCTTATGTTTCTGTTATTTTCTCAACTCATTTTTATCAGTTTGTCATTGAGGTATACTTTTGCAGCTAAGTTTCTTGCCATCATTTTATCTTGGATTCCTTGATGATTTATCTTCAGATTCTTTAGAAGCTCTTCTCCACTTGACACCCCCACCCCCATCCTGGAAGCAAAGAAACTCAAACTTTCATATATCTCCTATTTTTAAACCCCTTTTCCTAAGGAAAGACTTTTTTTCTTTACAGAGAACTCATTACCTCTGATTGAATTTTAAAAATTCATTGTTAATCATTTTGTCCTAGAGGATGGGATGTACTGTTGGAATAAACCAATTAAGTCTACTCCAAGAGTCATCTCTGCTTAAAAGTATAAGGATTGAGTGTGCAAGGAGTAGTAGTTCCTCAGAGGAAATCAAGAATTTATTTTTAAAGAAAGAGAAGCAAATAAAAATGGAGCATTGCATTCAATCATATATAACTAGTACTTCTCTTCTGGAAATATTAGTTGTGTTAGCATTATATTACATTACAGAAAATATCAGGGATGAGAATAAGAAATAAGATAGGAAGATAGGCAGATAATGATATGTAGATAGGTGATAGACACTTAGATACTTAGAGATATAGATAAAGATATGTTTATCACAGAAATTTGTATAAATAAAACTAATAATTTTATCAGGGTTTCTTTATATGTGGAAGAAATTTAAGTGGAGAGGAGTAATGGAAAAGATGTAAGTTTAATTTTTAATCTTACAATATTAGTTATGTTCAGTTTTGTTAAAATATGTTTTCAGAGAATCACATATTGACTTATATGTGGAATTTTAATTAGAAACCCATAGTATATATCACAAATATAAATATATTGCATATTGTTTATATTGTCTTCAATAATCATCAGCACTAGAAATACCCACAGGTGGTGGATGTAAGCCTAACATCATGTGTTGTCCATTCTGTTTGTGATGAATAGCTCATAGAATCTCCTTGGAAAGCCCAAAGCATATATCCCATAAGTAAACAGATCATGCTTCAATTTTTAAATTATTTTCTTCAAGTACTTAATAATCTTTATTAATCTTGTTTGTTTTTTTAAATTTTTATACATAACTTTATGCAATCCTTGTCATTTTAGTTAAAATACTTTTTTTCAAAAACTAATATTACAAATACATATATTATACTCTTTCCAACAGCGCATGACTACCATGGTAACATCTTCACTCTAAAAACAATGCATTGCTCAGACATGAATAATTCTTTTCTCATGGAACTAGCAAAAGTGAAGCTATTTTCGTATTTGTTCTTTCACTTACTGTACTATGCATATTTATCTATTTGCCCAATAAAATATTGTTTAGTACCTACCATATGCTAAGCTGTTTACCACTGGAGATACGTTATGTAGAAAGCACATAATGTCCTTGTCACTTGATATCTGATATTTTAGTGGAAGAAGACAACAAAATATGCAAACAAAAACAAGTATACCAACACACTGACCTCAGAGAGTACCTAAGCACTATGAAGGAACTTAAAAATATAACAGAGTGACTTGATGGATAGAATACTACAGAATGGGTGGCCAGGGAAGAATACTACAGAATGGGTGGCTATGAATATATTAAATGTGAGCCAAAGAATATGAGCTCATATGAAAGGCCAGCTTACTCAGTGGCTATTAATTGGAATAGTGAAGCTCATAAAACATTGTTTATATTTTTCTCTAAGTAGCTGGCTTTTTATCAGAGAAATAAAAAAGATACATTTTTAAATGGTCATTCTTAAAAAAAAAAAATGTGTAAAGAATTGACTGATTGCAAAAGTACAGAAAGGATAGCAGAGAATCCAGTTAGGCAGCTATTATAGTAATTATGTGACTGAGACCAAGAAACTGATAGTGGAGATAAAAGAAAGGTGAGTTTGGGTTATATTTTGATAGAACTGAAAGGACTTATGGTTGCACTGGACATGACAGTTTAGTGAGAAAGAAGAATCTCATGTGTTGATGATAGAACCAATTATTAAGATAGTAAGAATGTGAGAGAAACTCATCTGAAAGAAGAGACATCAAATGTCATGTATAATGCATGCTAATATTGAAAAGCAACTGGAGATATTAAGAATATAGATAGAAAAATATTTTGATACATATAGTAGAAGGCATCATGAGATACATATTTTGAAGACACGTGTAAAGATGACTCTAAAGATATTAGAGGGAAGTGGGTTTAAAAGTTTTGGGACATCCCACTATATAGATTTAGTTAGGAAATAGAAGATACAGCAAAAAGGATTAACAAACAGTCATTAAGTAAAAACAGAATAACAAAAAAAAGAAAAAAAAAGAAAATACTGTCATGTCAATATGTATAAAATAAAATGTGCTTTAAAAGAGATAAAATTCTAAATGAGGCAAAATAATGCTAAGATTAAGGAATATACCAAAAGAAAATTACTCATAAGATTCTACATTATGGAAGCTGTTGGATCTGATAAGATTTGTTTTATTGGAGTGGTTGGCAGGGGATTAAATTGAGGCTAGATTAATACCAAAAGATAGTTGAAGAAATGACAACAGAGTTTCATCAGTCTTTGAAAATATCTAATTTGAGGGAAATTATTTTTATAAATGGAGATGTAATGGTTATAACTGAGGAGTAAGGAAATCATTAAAGATTCAGTCATAAAAATAAAATAGTTTCTGGAGCAAAGTTCTTTAGAAAATAAGGGCAGATTTGTTCCAAAACAGAGCGTGGATTTGGATCCATGAGCATGGCATGTGTGACCCATTAGAGAAGCAGAAAAGATTATCCACTGTAACGTTAGAGAAAAAAGATCACACAAGAAAGAAGGGAAGACATTTTGTAGATTTGGCATTATGTAACAGGCAGTTTCTGTCTGATTGCTTCCATTTTATTAAAAGATTTAATATATGTAAAGCTCCTAGAACAGTGTTTGGCCTCAAGAATATATAATATGTGTTAGCTACTAATATTTCTCAACAAAGTATGAAGCAAAGTCATAAGCTACACATAAAGGAGAGAGTGTAAAAGTATAAGACATGATGATTATTAGGAGCAACACTTTATTTCTGGAGTCCTGCCACCCCCCGCAACCCCCCAAAGTATAAAGAACTTTATTTGTGTGGCTCTATTGCCCTTTCTCTAATTCTTTACTCATTCTGCCCCTAGAAAGGTAGAAACTCATATCTTATTGGCAAATTTAGAAATAATATCCTGGGAATGTAGATAGTTTAGTTAAACTTAAGTGTTAGCAGTAATCTCTTTGGAGTGAGCAAGTTATCTGCATTGTTCCTCCATCACATGACATTAATTTAACAAGGTTAAATCTCCTTCAAAGTTGGGATCTGTCCTGGTCTATCCCTGCTCCTCCTGGAGTTTGTTATAAGTTGATTTACTTGCCTGTAAATGCAAGCCATGCCCTCCAACTTATACTTTAACCATTATCAAAATGGATGATGTAACTTCTACCACCCCTTTGTCTTAGTGGTCACTTGGTCTAGAACAAAAGCAAGGAACAAAGGAGATATTTAAATGGTCTCCTTAGAGATTACTTCTATCTTCCTAAAGATTGATGGTTGTATAGTCTTGGGCAAATTAATTAATATATCTTTAAATCAATTTCCACATCAATTAAAGATGGATAATAAGAGAACTGATCTCATGGGGTATTTTTGAACACGTAGAATAATGAAGTATGCTTTCAAGTCAGTAAGTGCTTGACAATGTACACTATTTTTTATTTAATGTAAATTCATAAACACAATAACAGTTAACTGAGGGAAATGAAGGATCAAGGGCAGAAAAATAATAGTTCAGGAAACGGTTAGAAAAACAAAGTATATTGTACATATTTTCAAAGTCTCCATTAGTCCATGGACATTTTTAGACTCAACTGGGAGATAATTCTTTAAATAGCATATCAAAAATCAAAAGCTATTCTCTACTTTATTTACCAAGCTGTTTATAAAGAAGCTAAATGTGGGAGGTCTGTAAATAGATTTTCAATCCAAGTTAGCAACTTAACACCATGAAAATGAAAATATTGTCTGCTAGGGTCCAAATTGTATTCTATTGTGTTATTTGTTAAGCTTAGTGTTAAATATTCATCGATATAAACATTAATTCAATAATATTATTGGTAGAAGTAAAGGAGAAAGATTTAATTATAGTAAAGTCTAGCATAATGTTTGAATGGTAAGAAGGTGATCACCAAAAGTGCATGAAGTGAATTTGCTTTGGTTTTGAGATTTATTCCCCCCCCCCGCACTCCATGCCCCTTGAAAAGAAATGGAAAGTGGTGACACGATAGAAGATGGTATTTCAGATAGAAGGGAAAACAGATGCAAAAGTAGGGAGGTAAAATAAAAGAGAAATATTTAGAAAATAGAACCTAATATATGGGCAGTGTCAATAGGTAAAAGTAAGTAAGCTGGGAGTTTATTGTCTCTACAGAAGTTTTAATTTTATTATTAAGATGATAGAGAACCACAGTAAGATGTGTACATAAAGGAGTGATACAAAAAGATTTGTATTTTAGAAAGATTTTTTTTGACAAGAGTGAAGGCCCATAAAGTGTTTATTCTCATAAGTCAGATGAGACTTAAATGGAGCTTGAATGTGGTATGTCTTACTTTGCACTGTAGAAGAATAACACATCTCTACTCTCCATGTAACTTACAGTGATTCCCTAGCACCAAAGTTCACTTTCCTGGCCCAGCAACTGACTTGACCATATGATGTGCCTGGACCCATGAAGTGTGAATGGAGTAACAGAATGTTGTTTCTGTGGAAATGCTTCAAGAGTCACTAGTATGTCATCCTTTCTTTCACTCATTTTCCTCTGCAACAAGAACAGTATGTCTTAAAGAGAACCTGTTTCTTCAGCCTGGGTATCAGAACTTCTGACATCTAACATGAGAGAAAAAATCTTGGGGCCAATTAGATTTTTGGTTTCTTGGTACTTTCATAGTACATTGATAAAATGTACTTACTTAAAATTGCTTCAAAAAGAGTGAAGAAAGAATGAATTAAAAGAGATGTAAGCAGGATGATAAAAAGTAATAAATAGCTAAGAAAAATCAAAGGTGATTCTTAGTCACTTGGGTGGATAACTAGCCATTAATAAAGTGCAAGCACTATACACTTTATCTTCGAAACAATGCTATGATGAAATAATAATATTTTCCTTTTTACAAGTGAAGTAGCTTACACTCAGAGCATCTGTCCTAGGTCAAACACCTCATTAGTAGGAAAACAAGAATGACAATATCATACTTCATTATTAATGAAAAAGGAAAACTAAGTTTGGGGATAATAATGAGTGGTAAAGATAGGATTTTTTCTCAGTTGCAAGAGAGACCCACATTGTAAGCATAACCAACTGATCCATGTCTCTGGTATGTTCAAAGACAAATTATAGCCACTGTTAAAAATATCATCAAGTTGTTGTTTCTCCTTCCACGTATCTTGGATCTGATTTCTTTTGCATGGTTTAATTCTCAAATAGTTTCCAATAATGAGTGACAATATGGCCACCTGCACTTTAGAAATTATGATCAGGGAGAAAGATAGACAAATTAAAAGAAACTTTTTGAAGAAATTTATTGGGTCTATTTAGACCAGATGTCTCCTGGACTAATTACAGTAGACCGAGGAATGACTGACTAGGTTTTTAGCTTGAGATGTGCAAAATAATGAGATAGATTATCCTTTGAGAACTAGTTAAAGTTGTTAAACATTGTTAAGAAAAATAAGCAGGGGCAAAGTATAACAAAATATAAAAGATGACACTACATACAGAATCTTTGTACAAATTTACTTTGAGCTTTATGTGGTATATCCAGTGACAGTTGGTTATACATTGCTGGGACTCAGAAGAAAGACCTGAAGTGAATCTATATATTTTTCAATTACTGGCAATGAAAGACTTAAGCCTTTCTGTGCTATTCCTATAATATTTTTCAGTAATGTTTATATATATTTATTTATTCTGATATATTTACATATTTCTCATAATTTAAAAATTAATTTGAATAATCATTAACACATGATACATTCATATATACTATACACATACTATGTTGGCCTTGATGAATATGTCATTTAAATTATTCTCCTTTTTATTATATTAATCACGTTGTAGTCCTTAAATTATCAAGCCATGTCTTAAAAGTGAAATAACAATATCAGAATCATCATATACAATCAGAGATGTTAAGAAAAAGATAAAATAATTCCAAATGATTATGTTTAAATTGATGTATCTGATTTTTGCTCAAATGTTTTTTTAAGCTATCATGGAGAGAAAACTCAAGAATAACCATCCACCTATTATGCGATTGAGATATTTAATATACATCATTTTTTAAAAGATTTAAAAAAAATTGATGTTTTGCACCCAAACAAGTTGACAAGTGTTCTTACTGTAAGGTCTGGCAGAATAAATGTTTTCTTTTTGAACCTAAGTGGCAAGGAATGCCTTGTTATGATAAATGTATGCTGTTTTATAGGGAAATGATATAGTCTTGAAACACTCAAACGCAATTAAAATTAGCACAAATTAAGTTTATTATACCAGGTTGGCAAATGGCAAAAAGAAAGATAGAATATTGTAAGTGTACTAAACACAATAAGTGTTCTAAGAAAGGCACATTTTAAAGGACAAAACATAGCACTTGTCAAGTTAGCAATTATTCTAAACAGTCTGGATTAATGTTAATGAAAAATTCATTTTCCAAATACCCTGTGAAAAAGAAGAATTAATATAAATGTTAATTCAAAATTGATACAAGAATTTGTTCCAAAAGCCCTTTCAACATGAAGTTTCCTGTGCAGCTTAGCAGAATGTAAACGTGCTGTGCCAAAGCTTCTTTACTGACGATAAATGTCCTCATTATTCCTGTCATCTCATTAATGCACTTACATATCTAGGTTTCTATCTTTACATCCATATTTTTACTTAGTATATATTTTTTAGTTGTTACCCTTAAGCATCCTGCAAAAAAATATCAATTTAAAACAACTAGAAAAGAAATAATTAAAATCATTGACACAAACAACCATATTCTTACATTAATTAAGGTGTGTGACTGTTATATATAGACTCAAGTAACAAGTATTATAAACATTTACAAACCAATTATTTTCAGAGTGGAATTTTTTTTAATATTTTTCCTGAGAGGTCATGTGAATTATACTGTTGTAATTGAAGTTTTTTGTTATTGTTGCATTTTTTTGTTTTTTGTTGCTATTAAAGGTTCAAGGGGAGATAGCAGAAAAAGTTTGAGATAGTTACAATATTTGCTAACAAACTTCAAATAAAAATATTGCATTATAAAACTCATTAGAAGGGTGTTCAATTAAAAAATAAAAGCGTTTGTAATATATTATCCCATTGTGGGAAAAAATAGGCAGCTTAGAATGACTTATTTCCATACTGAGATATAAACAGGCTAATGTTGAATATACAATATAGATATGGAAATGTCATTGTTCAAACAAGTGTAGTTCACACAGACCAATTCTCATCAATTATTACAATTCAATTTATATTCAAGGAATTTGAGGGTTTTTCTTTACCTTTTGACCAGTAAGTGACTTAATTGTCCATTAAGAGATAGCAGTGGAGTTTCCATTCCTGATGGAAGAATGTAAGGACAAGGGAGCAAGAGAGAGAAATGGAGAGGAGAGGCGGGGGAAAGAGAAAGAAGGTGAAAGAGGGGAGGGAGGAAGAGCTAGCGCAGTCATCTAGAAAAGAATAGCAGTGATGTTTGGAAAGAGACAGTTGCACCTGTCAAAAGGAAATGCACCAGTGGGGAGAACCACGTGGTCAGTGGGAGACAGTAGAAGAGCAGAAGCTGGAAACAGGAGATTAGAGTTATACAGGGGAGTAGCAGAAATGCTCAATAGAAAATATATTTTTTGTGTGTGAGCCAAAGTTCACCTAGGCATTTCTAAATTTAATATTTTTTCCTTAGGTCTGGAGTGGGTCGTGGTAGACATTGTAGAAGCTACATATTTTACATCAATATTTGAGCTAAAGATAATAAACTTTGAGTTAATAGAATTACTAATCCTTAGATTGTACCCAGAGCAAATAAAATCCTGAGAAGTATGCATTATTTTTAACTTCTAAAGAAAACCAATATTGATTCTCTATCACTGAATATGGAATAAAGGACCAGTGGAGTAGAAAATCTCTAAGTAATAGATAGGCATAACTTAAAAATATGTATAAAACCTCCAGAATGATTGTCTTACAAAACAGTTATGATTGACATTTTGGCCTAACTGATTGCACTAATAGTTTGCCTACAGGCAGCTGTCAGCAAAGACTCAAAATAGCATTTTTTAAATAGTATGCTGAAAGAAGTTCACTTATAAAAATTATGGTCACAATAGTTTCTTGAACTATGTTGCTATCATAATTAATATGTATGACCCACAAAGACTCACTTACAAAGATTTTCTGTTTCAGCATGGAAAGATTATGAGTTTCACAAGATACTTTGAAATGCTTCCAAGTTGTTTCTGGCAAAAAAGTATCCCAAATTATAAATTTTTCCCTTATGCATTTTGAGTTAAATTACACAAAATACACGTAAAAATAACATATGGTGTGTAAAATGACTTGTTTTCACAACTAAGAGAAACTGCTTTGCTTCATTCTAAATGCATCCATAAAATTCTAAGAGCAATAAGCATGTCTTTTTTTCATCTTTGTGTTGCTCACAATGTCTGCCATGGCAACTGACATTAATTAGAGGCTCTCTTAAAGTGAGTTGATTTATTGTTCTTATTGATTTTTACACATATAGGTATAGAAGTAAAGATAGATATTTACATTACATATCATTGTATTTAATAATAATATTGAAAGAAGGAAAAGCAAAAAACAAAAAACAAAAAAACAAAACCAGAAATAAGATAGACTCCAGAAAGTTGTGGATCACAAATTATATAAAACCAAACAAATTTTTTAAAACACTTAAAGAAAAATAAAATTCTGAAATACTAAAGACTTAGAAATTTAAACAACTAATGAATACAATGACACAGGTCTCTGTATGTTTTAATTTCTATTCACAAACCATTCATTTATATTTTGCTTGATAAAGCAAATGCTACATTGTTAGAGAAGAAATGATAAAAGACTCTCTGATGGTGGCTTATGGTCAACTCAATAATTTCCAAGGAACTCTCCATTGAATATTGAGGAACTGAGATTATTTTTTGTATATAGGATAAAGAAAGGAAATACATAGAGACAAATGTAGAACCCAAGAGAATATGAACCACTTATTTCTAGTGTTGTAGTAAATCAAACAATGTGGGCCAAGCCACTCTCTACAGACTGTATTTTAATTGGAGTCATGTTAAAAAATGTACTTTGGGGAGATTTAACATCTTAACGCTATACAGTCTTCTTATTCATGAGCGAAAATGTGTGTCTGGTTTTAGTGAATACTCTTTATCCCTACTCATAAGGTTTTATATATCTTTAATATTATTTTTGGACTTAGTACACTTAATGCAATTTTAAATATGCTATGTGTTTCAGTAGCATACCTAGCATATTTGATTTTTATATAGAATCAGTTTTAGCACTCCCTTCTATGTTAGAGAAATAAGTAAAGATTTTAGTAATTTACTGTGTTAAAAATTTTTGTTTTTCACATTTGAGGAAAGCATTTTAAAATAATTTAAAATATTAAATCTGCATTCTAGAAAAGTTTTACAACACGGGAATGATACACCTGAGAAATCAATTAAAAATGTTCCTTCAAAAATCTGGTGAAGACACTGAGTGCTTGAGTTACCAATCTAATTGAAAAAACATGTCTATTTTAGCGGGCATCTCTTGACTTACATTCCTTTGCACCACTATAAATTTCTTTTATAAACTTTGTTTTCATGTATGTGAATCTTGTTTGGAATTAACAGTCAATTTCACCACTCAGCTCTAACATCTAAGAACTATGGAGCTGATAAATAAGTTGAAAAATTGAAGTTAACATGAAGTTTATTTACCTGTGGATGAATAGTTGAGTTGGTAGTCTTTAATTCTAAAATCAGAGAGGGTCTTTTTAAATAGATTCATTCTGAAAAATCCTACGAAGGAAATACATTAGGCCAGATTTTGTAAAAATGATATATGTAGACCTCAGTTTAACTCACAATTTTATCACTAGATGAGGCAACTGATGAGTCCAGGAGAGTGGAGTCTTGTCATGTACCCTATACAGGAGAGGGCACAACAATCTTGGAGTGTCATTTGTGACAATGTCTAAAGTGACAGATATTGGCTGAGAAGAATACTTTCCACTAATAAAATTAAGTTCTGGTAAAAAGCAAAAAGTCTATGAATCTTCAAGTTAAAAGCCTTTGTTTCAAAGGAATTCTTCTTGGAAAGTTTGTAGTTATATTTTTAAAGTCCTTTTAAAATTCTTCACTCATTTTATGCCTTCGGATAGTGGTGAAACCACAGGAGAAAGACAACTCATTTTCCTGTAATTCCAGTCAAAGATTACGTAAGTAAGATTTAAAACAATTTAACAGATAAATTATCTAAAATCTTTTTTTGTAAACATTTTGTTTCTATCTAATATATAAATAATACAGTTGAAAAATCCTAAGTATAAATTCTATTTATCATCACAAAGGAAATACACTAGTATACTACCAAAAAGATCAATAAATGGAATAATATCAGAAATCTCTTTACTTCTCTATCCCAGTCACTAATCCACCCATCTTCCCTAAAGGGGGATGATATTCTTACTTCTAAAACCATTGCTTATTTTTGTCTGTTTTAAATGTTTCTGTAAATAGATTGAATCACTATGTATTATTTTGGGTCTATTTCATAATCAGCATTGTGAGATTTATCCATTAACAATAGTCTTTTATTTTCTTCTTATGGTATAGAATTTCATTTTATGAATAATCCACAATTTATATATTATTCTACTGTTGATAGATATTTGAGTTTCTTGAAAGTTTTAGTTGTAAAAATATAATGCTACTTTAAAATATTTTATGTTTTTTGTTATATATATAT
>NW_006442484.1:52571212-52594466 GCF_000325575.1 Pteropus alecto
TACACCACTTACCAGAGTAAAATTTTTGGGTTATATATTATGTTCATATTCCCCTTTAGCAGATAATATTAGAGAGTTTTCCAAAGTGAATATACTAATTTATATCCTATCAGTAACAAATAAAAATTTGAGCTTCTTCAAATTTTTGCTAACACTTTGTATTATTGATTTAAAATTTTCAACAATTTCTGTGGGGATAAAACAGTAACATATTGTGGTTTGAATTTAAACCTTTGTGGTAAATATTGAGTTTGAATATATTTTCATATTTTGGACATTTGAAAATACTCTTTTTGTAATGTGCTTATTGAAGTCTGCTTACACATTTCTCTTTCATATTCTCTGTCTTTTTATTATTGATTTTTAGAAGTTCTTTATAAATTCTGGATGTAAGTTCTTTATTAGTACTTTCTAAAGTATCTTCCCCCATTTTATGACTTTGGTTTTACTCTAAAGGGTATGCAATATTTTCTAATCTTTTTTAAAGATATAATAATTGGCCTTTTACTTCTGGATATTTACACTAATTTTCTTTTATAATATTTTAATTGTTTATTGGGATGACATTGGTTAATAAAATTATATATGAATTTAAAGTAATTCAATTCAACAATCCTTTTCTTTACATTTGGCAAATTTTGTGTACTGCTTGCAAAAAGAAAAATATGTTTCTAATCTAAGGTTATAAAGATATATTCCTATTTTTTTATCCTGGAAGCTTTGTTATTTTATCTTACCATTATGATCTATTTTTTATTAATTTTGTGTTTGCCATAAAAGTTAAAGATAATTATACATAACCAATAGTTTTAAAAAAAGTTTTTTTTCATTGAGTTTTATTGACATTTTTATAGTAAATTAGGTGACCATACATGCTTAAGATTATTTCTGGACTTTCTATTCTGTTGTATTTGTCTATTTGTCTGTGTTTGCACTAATAGACACAGGTTATACCAAATCACTTTGAATTAATCTTGATATCTGGTAGCTTAAGTGCTACAACTTTTTTTATGTCCCATTGGATATTCTCTCCTCTCTCCTTCTGCATTTTGTATCAACTTTTTTAGGCAGCCCCTAGTAAGCTGGAGCCTCTGAAGCTTCTAGATCTATAGAGAGGTTTTCTAGATCTATAGAGAAGGTACTAGCAGTTGCCACTAGAATGGTGCACACTTTTGATGGAGGTCACGGTTTAGGAAGCAAGCCAAGCCACCACAGATATGGCTGTGAAATGAGTGATATGTACAGTCTCAGAGACTCTGTACTTTCTAATGATATTCACGTACAATGTAACAAGATAATTTCAATTTTTCCCGAAGAAACGAGAAGCAAATCTTCTCACCTTTCAAAATTAGACTTAGTGTTAGAAAATGCAGTGTAGTCCCCTGTGCTGCAGGGTTGTCCCCTGTGCTGCAGTATAAAGATCACAGAGTGGACCATATGAGTTCGAATCAAATAAATCTGCTATTAAAAAAACAAACTTTCGAGACGTTGGGGAAATTTTAGCATGGACTGTGTTTTGCACATTATAAACATTTTATGAATTGTGTAAGGTGTGATAATGGTATGGTGATTATTTTTTTAAATCCATCCTTATCTGTTGGAAATACATTCTGAAGTATTTATAGTTAAAATAATGTGTTTTCTGGGCATTGCTTTATAATGCTTTAGTGAATGGCAAACACATAAACAATATATGCAAATGAGATACATGAAATAATGTTGATAAAAATGTTGATTTTTTAAAATGGTAATAGCTATCTGGAGATTCATTATCTCATTATTTTTTGAATAATGAGATTCATTATCTCATTATTTTTTGAAAAGTTTCAAAAAATACAAGTAAATGCATGTTATTTCATTTGAAAACTGAATACAAGTAAATGCATGTTATTTCATTTGAAAGAGAAAAATTTACAATAATAAACATAAAAAACATATTTATCCCTTTAATGTAAACATGTAAAAGACTTTTACATGTGTAAGAGTCATCTAATTGAATTTATGAGTTTTCTAGCAATAGGAAAGCCTATGTTTAATTGCATAGCTGCTAACCAATTAGTACCCATTATAAAAGGAAACACACTCTCTTACACATCTGAAGTACAAAATTATGCTATTGGCATCACTATGTCGATAGCCTTATAGAAGATTATAATAAAAAGAGTTGTATTAAAACAAATATATATGAAATAAATATTTTCGTTTAAATGTTTTTTTCTGTCGTATTTTTCCAAAAATGTTTAATTCATACGATGTGATACTACAAATATTTTGAAATATTCAACCTGTACTCTGATGTTGCTATTATTAAAAAAAAGAAGTTTCTATCTCTTTCAGTATATCTCATCTCTTATTAGAGTTATTTCTCATCAATTATTTATTTTATGATGAGCTACGGCCACGCCACGCTGAACAAACCCTATCCCGTCTGATCTCAGAAGCTAATCAGGGTCCGGCCTGGTTAGTACTTCGATGGAAGACCACCTAGGAAGACCAGGTGCTGTAGGCATAAAAAATGAAAAATAAGAGATTGTAAACTGACAGGTTCATTGCAATCTGTGAGGTCAACCAAGGGTTGCCTTGCCTAAAAAAAAAAAATGATGTGGTATTATTATTATTATTATTTATCCCTGGCTTAATTTGTCTATGATAAAAACATTTTATACTACCAATTTTCTTTGTTTTTCAGTAGAGAAGTAATTATTTTACTTTTAATTATTATAATATTAATAATAATTTCTTGAGCATAAAAAGAAAAGATGTTCCTTTGTAGATAATTTGTAATCATGAAAGCTGGGTTCGACGATGGGATTGCAATCATTTTATCACTATTCTATCCTCACTTCTGAGGTTCAGAAATGAAGTATAAAAACAGGGGACAAAAGACAAATGGAAAGAAGTGCTACTTTATTAATGTTTGAGTAGAATTCTAATAGATTGACAGAATTCATAGCTCGGTTAAAAATGCATAAACAGGACCTCTAGTAGCCTTTCACTTGAAATTAAGATTGCCAGCTCCGTAGAACAGGCTATAACATGAAGTAACCAATAAGTCTCACATAGAAGCTGGAAGACAGTGACGGTGTCTGAACCTTGCTCAGAATGGCAAGTTTTGGTAGCATCTATTGAAGATTAAAAAAAAAAAAGAAAAAAATCAAGCATATTACATATATATAAGAAGCAGCACAAAAGAGGATAGAGAATGCATTTCTACCTTTAAGATACAATTAACCCAGTCACTTATTAAAAATGTGCTGCCAATGAAATACCTTTGCTCTAAAAATATTGTGTTTCTCTTTGGTAATTTTAACTTTTTAGTATCTATGCAATACCTTTGATTGCATATTTATGCCAATGGGTTAACTAGCACCTGACTACTATTGCCTACCTCCTACACAAATCATATCTGTATTCCACATGACTCTTGAGTCCTAGATCTTATCCTGATTAATAATTCAACCTTCATCAAAGTTTTCAAAAAACTTTCTCATCATATGTAACTCATCAATGACAGCAAATCAACAATTTATTGAATACCTTATAAGACCTAGTCATTTCTTGGCACTTGAAATAAATTACTTAAAAAAGTGATAACAACTAAAAATGAATAAACATTAAATATTTTTGACTTCACGTAGTTTATGTTCTTGTAGAGGGAGATAGGTAGAATTGTCATTTGAACAAAGAATTGAAAGATATGATAGAAGTAGCCATTGGAAATAGCTGGTGATGGGTATTTTAGGCAATTGCTCAAGGATGGGACATAACCATAGAGTGGGGCCAACCAGCTTGACTGGAACAGAGTGAAAGAGCTGCAGAACAGATGGAGATTAAGTTAAAGAGATAATAAGTACCTTCTAGTCAATTATTATGTTCTATTGTTTTACCTTTCTAAATATCTCTTATACATAGTCTCTCTCTTACATCTCTACTGCCACTATTGCACATAAATTCTCATTATCTTTTGATCAGATTATCATAAGTGTACCCTTATCTTACTCAAGCCTTAACGTAATATGTATTCCATGAGAAGCTACAATGGAGATAATCGTATAATCGTACTCTTATTTTACTCAAGACTTAAAGTAATATATATACAACATAAATCTTTAAATGTGGAAATTAGAAGAAAATATTCTTACTGGCTTCCATGATTCCAGTCTTACTCTCCTAATTGGTCTATCAAATGCCGGTAGAAAATTCCTTCAAGCAAGCAAACCTGACTAATAAAAGTAATGCCAGACTTGATAAAAGTTTTCAAGGCTAATTATAGCCTTGTCCCACCTCTTGTAGGTCTTCTAATGTGTTGTTAAAGCTGCTCCTTCTTTTTTCACCACCTTCTGCCATTGTTGTCTTTCTGTTTTACAACTCCCCCCCACCCCGCCCCCATCTCTTTCTTATTCTCAATCATGTTCATGTCTTCTGTTGAATGGCTTTTTTGTGTGTGTGCTGCCTTTGGTCATCCTTCTTGGCACTGATTAAAAGTCCATTTACTGAAGATAGTTCCACTGTTTCCTTCTTCCTCTGTAATCAAAATTGGTGATACCCTTATTTCCTTTCAAAACACATTGTGTTTTTCTTCACAGTACCAATTATCAGAATTTGTAATTTTACATTTATATTCATTTCTACAATAACTTCATACTAAATAGATATATCTTGGGAACACATCTATTTTGCCTACCCTTTTGATCCTAGAGCCTAACACAGTATTCGTCATAGACATTCATCATAGAGTAAGATTTAAAATATTTTGTTCAAGGAATATTAGATAACATATTGCTAATAACATTCATTTCCTAATTACATAATATGAAATAAGTAGAGTCAGATATGTCGATATATAGATACAAATCAGAATTTTATGAATCATATATTACAGTGCATTGGTAAATTATAAAATTCAGGTTAAGAGCTTTAAAATGACCCAAAAAATAACAAAATTAAGAATGTTTAGGTATAGGTCAAAACCAAGAATGCCAAATACTGTGCCTTTTCCTCACATTTCTCTGTCATTCTCTAAAACTAGAATCCTTGTCTTTTCAAGGGAATGTGTGTGATTATATTTATACCAAAATTAATAGAAAATTAAACAAATACATTAAGAGTAGTATTTGCCAATATTTTTGGTATTTGATTCCGTGTTGATGTAGTGGCTTCTAATCTTTGTTCAAGATTTAAAATGTGTGAGTTCTCTGGGTATCTGCCAAAAGATGCAAGTCACAGAAACCACCAAGAATGTCTTGTAAATAATCAAGTTACCATTAAGCTTTATTGGTTTCCTTAGTAACTTACCTATTCCTAACACTGACAACCAAAGACAGGCTGCTTCTTCTGAAAATGATGATATATTTCATTACTTTCAAAACCTTTTTGTCTCCCTTAATGGCAAAACTCTCCAAGACTTACTGGATACTGACAGTTCATACTATTGCATCTTTCTGAAATATACACTTCATCTATCCATCTTGTTCCAAGATAGCACTGTGCTTCTTTTTTTACAAACGAGTATATTTCCATATATTAAAATTGAAAGTTTCTTTTAACATGATTATTTTTTAGCATTCTATTTATCTTTTCTAAAAAGCTAATAATGAAGTATTTGTTCCTTGTAGATATGTCCTTATCATTGATGGTATGGTATCTTTTTTCTATTAAAAATAAAGACATTTAAAACTCTTCCCTTACAACCTTCTTTTATTAAATTTGCCATTACCTCACCTAATTTTGCTCTTTATTTCATTAATCTGTTGGATCATTTTAACCTTTATATCATTATTGTTTTAACTATAAAGTTATTGGCATTATAAGTGAAATATAGGTTGTTATTACTTTTTATCTTGACCTTATTTAAATACCAGAGTTCAGAGTTTTTTAACATATATGAAGTCTCACAAGTCATATATAGCTCTATACAGATATTTTAGGCATTTTTAGTAAATTGAGAGTATTACAAGGCTTTGTTCTCATGGCATGTTTCAGAGTATGCTTTTTGATGAAAACATTCTTCTTTGGGAAAAGGGGTTTTATGAAAAGTTGCCTGAGAGCATGATGATTGAAAGGTCATAAAATGTGATGACATTCCATATTATATGCTTCTTGTAGCTTGAAATAATTTGCAAGTCCAGATTTCGATGAATACTGACTTAGCATCTAACATTCTATAGGTATTCAAACCCACCTTATTCATGTGTGGATGCTTTGCTTTACTGTCAGAGCTCATGAACTCTATTTTTCCACATATTTTTAGCACTAACCTAAGGCAGAATAAGACAAAGGACCACTAGGAATCAGAAAATAGTGTTGTATTGTACATTCCTTAGAGGGGATGTAGGTTTTCATCTGTGACAGTCACAGACATCTGTATTTAACCTGGTATGTGCCTAAGGCTGACTGCTGGGCAAGGAGTAAGACATGAGCCTTGTCCAAAAAAAAAAAAATTGGTGATAAGACCTTCTTACTGTGTTGTCCATCTTGGAAATTACAATCTTTAATGCAATAGTTAGGCAGAGTCCAACTAGTCTTAATAGTTGTTTATAACAAGGCCAGAATCTAAAGCCAAATTCAGCAATTCTCAAGGGATGCTTAATTACTCACAGGTGATGTTGCTAGGCAACCACTTCACCTTCTGATTCCACTACTTTACCTAAGTGTGGTACTCAGTTTGCTCTATTGTTACTGAATGTTAAAAGAGATGGAGAAGTGCAGTATAAAGCATTTATTTTAAACCAGATGAAAATAGAGTTAGGAAAAGAGACTTTAAAATTCAGTTCTGAATTGAAAGATATGTAAGCGCAGTTTTAAACTTTTCCATTGGTTTGAGAGATTCTTTTCAGTGAACAGAAATTTAGGATAGAATTTCAACAAGAATGGAAGTATTATTTGAAGAAAAAGTGTTATATTTGAAGTGAGAAATGGTTTAGAGCAGATGTGCTAGGGTCAGGAACAATGAGCTGTGCCATTGGACGGACCCAGGAGTTTCCACAGTTGCAGGCCCCTGCTATTTCAATAGACTTGCCAACGACAACGACTCCTAAAGATATTACCTCAAACTTTCTGAAACAAAATTACTGTTCCCGCATTGTCTTTAAATTGCAATAATCAGCTCTTGACCTTAGATTTAGAATCTTGATGTTTTTCTGCCAAGAATTTGCTATTTCTTGTTTAAACCGTGAATAATTGACCCATGATTATGGCCCTGATTTTGCTTTTATAATATACATAAAGTTTCAACACTATTGCTAAGCTGTTTCAACGTGCATTTCCACAAATCAGCTTTCTATTTTCCCATGTCTTCAGGGAAGTTACAGTTTACATTGTTACGGTTTTTTTTTGAAGTGACCTGGATGGAATGGGCTTCCCCAAATACTTGATATCAACAGGAAGGTTCATCCGCTTGCTACACTAGTTGATAACTGCACTTGATTACACCTCTAAATTCCTTCCTTTATAATAGCTAGATCAGCAAATATTAAGGTGGGCCTTGCATATGATGAGCATCTATCCTTTGTGTTATAAAATTAATAAATTATCAATATCTGTTCAATTATTCACTTATTCAGTGACTCAACAAATAGTAATTGTTTACTGGTAGCCAAACACCATTATCATTCCATACAGAGTTTACTATCCACTGGGTTTTAGTCTACCTTTATGCCTCATACCCTGGAAGATAATGTTGCTGCTCATTTCTTGTTGATCTTTAGATCTTTTGTTTTTTAACCAAGATACAATATTATTTTTCTGTGCTAACCAAAGCAAAATGGTGAACTAATGTATAAGAGACTCTCTCTAAACTTCTAACTAATGGATTTATCAGATTATCCAATGTCTCTTTTTTAATGTAAAACATTCTGTGCTATGTCCATTGCATGCTGAAGATTCGTGATCAGTAAGTTTACAAGATACACAGCTATCCATATCTACACCTACCAGCTGAGATGTATGTTTACCAAAAATCAAAACTTGCTATTATTTACACTCTGTTTATACACATTGCATTCAGTATTGAAATTACATGATAGGATAAAATGCACTTAAAATAATAATATAATGTCAAAAAATGGTTATATTTTCCTATGGGAAAAAATATGATTTATATTGTCATGATCTAAAAAAAGACCAAGAAAGAATTGTGCAATACTTATAAAAGACTAACAAATCAAAACCATCTAAAAAGAACCTGTGCTAGGATTTTCTTGAATGTCTCTGAATGTAAAATCTACATTAAAAAAATAGAAATGGTATAGCTAAGACTTTTTGCTGAAAGTCTTACATTGTTATAATGTGTGGTAACTATTCATCTATAAATTCTTATATTAGAATTTGAAGTTAAATTATAAGCAAAAAACATTCATTTCTAAATAATTTTCAATTAACCCAAACTGCAAAAATAACCATTCTGAAGGGTACAATTGATAGAAAAGTATATTTAAGACTTAATTTTAAGTAGGCTGCTTAATCTGGTTTTAAAAAATAAGCAAATAGTCATCAAATAAATTTGAAACCCTACATGGGGCATTCTTCTCTTAGCTATGCACCATTTATATCGGTTGTTATGAAGAGTTTTAAAATAAAGAAAACTCTGATTTTGTTTATAACACAGTATTCTCCGTCAGTTTTGACCATGGTTCTTGGTTTTACATAAAAAACTGATAACATCCCAAGAACTAATGACTGTGAAACATAGTTTTAGAAATATGAGCTACAAAATGCCTCTTGTATTTATCTATAAATTTTAGTAGTCTATGAGAAATTCATCCACATCACTGTGGATTACATACATCAGTTGTAAATAAAAATGTGTTGCTGAAGTAATGATTCTAAAAGTCACCATATACTATTAAGAACACTCTTTACAAAATGAAAATCTCAAAACATCCAAGATTTCTCTAAATAAGATTACACACTGAGCAGTTACTGCATGGAGAACGTATGTTTTTAAAGCCCAATTTTAAATATTTGGGTCTATTCCATTCCCCAGTTTTTTAATTTAAAAAGTATAGTAAAAAATGGTAGTAAGAACAGAGAAAATATATATACTTTGTATTCTTTTTACAATGTCTAAATCTAGGAAGATTTTATTGTAAAAAGGCGTGACAATTTTTAATTTTTTTCAGTAACTCAAAATGCTTTAGGTAGGATTTACGATATTAGGAGTAAATTTAAATGAGGCTTTACCATATAAAGCAATAAGAGAAGAATGCGGATCAGTGTGGTCAGACAGGGATCAACCAGGATCATCAATCTTTTCACCTTTCTCTGTATGCAAATGTAATTAATAAATGTAATGTGAACCAGAATAAAGATATGTCTTTTACACTATAAATGTTACATTATCAGTATTCAACAAAGAGAATATAAATATGTCTACTCTTATGTCAGGCAGATCCGGATTTGATGTAAAGTGCTTGCCAGAACATACATCCACTTGAACATAACTATAGCTGCTGTCACATAATTCATATTCTTAATGCAGGACTTGGCACAGGTAGATTTTTTGTTGAAGAGAAAGGGGGGCAGATCTTGCATTCTAGGCAATAGCTTTTTAATAAATAGTATAAGGTGAACTATTCATTGCATTATGGTCCATCATTTAAAAATCCAGGAAAAACAGGCACTGTCATCAACATAAGACATTGTAGAGCTTTCATTTATTTGGCAACAAGTGCAATTAATAGGATTAGTCATATTAGTACACATATTTCAGATTAAAGCTAATTTTTTGTATCCATGTGTACATATATATGTGTGTATACATATATAACATACGTACACATGTTCACATGATTGATATCTTTTGTCTCACATTTAGGATTATAGTTTGGGTAGAAATTTAACAAATACTATTTTAGTGTTTAAGCTCTCAGCACTGCTAAATCTGATTAAAGTTAACACAAGAAAAGTGATCTATATAGCAAAATTGCCTATGTACAAGAAGCCAGGAAAGATCAAAGACTCTCATAGCTTCGGGAATAGAAGAGTTTTCCTAAATGTAAGACATTTTAGAGGTCTCAGAGAATGAGTCCATGAATTTAAGCTTTAGTTTTCCATCAGTTATATGAACAATTTACTCTATTGGTGTCCGTTTCAGCTTTCCTAACAGGTGATTTATTCTTTTTTACTTTTATAACTTTTCATTCCTCATAGGTACTCTATTCTTAGCTTGTTTATTTTTTTGTTTTTTGGTTTTTTTTGGTTGTTTGTTTGTTTTTGTTTTATTGTAACCAGCTAAAATTGACACATGGTATCTTCTAGCTCACAGATGTTTTTCACTTTCAACTCCTGCTGTCTGATTAACTTTATATTTCTTAATCCATCTTCCTGAGACTAAAAAACTATAATATTCCAACTATGTTTTCACAGGGTACAATATCATAATGACTAAACATCCTAATTCAGCTTGGGTCACCTGTTTTACTGATGTTCAATCATCTTTAATTGTGAGATGCAGGTCCTGTGGCTTGTAGAGATGACCCCATATGAAGATAATAAGTAAGGGGACTGGAATCACAGAGAACTCTTCACGGTGTGTCAGGATCCATGATTAGCACATGAACTATAAAGTTTAATTATGTTCTGCTGTAATTATATTTTGAAGTTAATGCTTTAGTTTGTCTATATTTATTAACTAAACTATGGTGACTTGCTATGCAAATACATATTGGATGCTCCTCCTGGAAATATAGATGCAGAGAAAAAAAGAACTATGTAAGTCTCTGTACATATTTTATTATGAGATATTCTTTTGTTATTTGTACTGTAACATTTAAAATTCTTTATATTTAATACTTATTAGATATAATAGAATATTTATGAAGTATATAAGTGTAGGTTAAATGAATTAAAACAAGTAATACCTATATATCTTAGAGGTTTTTTTTTGAAGTATCCACTTTGAATCTGTCGGCACTTGTGAGCATTTCTTTGATTCCATTCTCTCTCTCTCACCTAAGAAGTGAGCAATATTCTGTGTTCTTAAAATTTAATATTTTTCTTATTTTTCTTTACAGATTTGTCATATATTTCATATACAGACATAATATATTCTAGATTTTTGTTCTCTACAAAATTATTTGGAACCATAGTACATATATATTTTTATGCCTTGCTTTTGCATTTAACATTATGTGTCTGAAATATATGTATGTTATTGCGTGTAGTTGTAGTTTACACATATCCACTGCTGGCATTCCATAGGATGAATAAAACAAGAACTTTACTCATCTATTCTGATATTGATGGACATTTGGTTAGGTTTCCATGTTTTGCTATCACAAAGAATTCTGCTATAGTCTTGTCTTGGTATCAATCTTTTCCTGGATATGTGCAAAATTTTCTCGACTTTGCAAACTCAGAAATGGAATTGCTAAGTTTTAAGTATGTACATTGTAAAACTTACTATATAAAGTGAATTTCAAAGTGTAACAAAGGGAGGGCATTTAAAAGGTAACAAATTTCTTCCAAACTATATAAATTAATCGTGATTTTTCATGTGCCATCTATTTTTATTTTTTGTGCAAGGCTGATAAAATATTTTATATTTCTATTCATAAATGGGTTTTGTCCTCTAGGTTTATTTTGGTTCATTCCAGTGACAAATTATGAATGCTACCATGACCTGACTGAATTTCATTGCATTTTGATTTACATAGACCCACATAAGTTCAGCACTGAGTAGACAATTCAAAATTGCACAGTATATTTTTTGCACAATATATTTTTTATTACCCAAAGTTGAAAAAAAAAGTCATTTTTTTCTAGGCAGGTAAAGTGAATAGTGATCTATTTAAAGCATATGCCTCATGTCTACTATAATCTCAAATTTATTAGACATTTGCTATCCTTACTACCCGGTAGTTTCAGGTAATAACCAAAAGAGAAATTTTTGGTTTTTTGCCTTTCTTTGTTGAGTTGGTGGGTTAAATAGACACAATTTCCTGGGTCTCAGATAGACTCAGAAAATTTATAACATCTGAGGATTCATCATTTAGTAAAGTCCTTAGATGATTTCAATGTACCTAACTGTTGCAACAACCATGGTCATTTTGGCTCAATTGTTCTTATTCAAAAAAATTTGTAGCTTTTTAAAGAAAATGAATCCTGGTAACTAAACATGATAAATTTAGCTTTTAAAAGATTAATTTTAATGGTTAAATTTATGATGTATAAATTGATTAAGTGATGGTTTTTCTTTTCTTTTAATTTTTAAAAAAAAATTGTTTATACCAGAGGAAAACTAATATATTATTGTGAGCCATATTATCAAAGAACTTGGCCATCTGGTTTTCTAGCAGATGGTAAATATTTAATAAGGGAATGCCCCATACAGTCTCTAGTTATTAAATATAAGCCATTACCTTTTTTCAATATCCTCCCTGCTCAGTCTCAGTGCTAGTGTCTAGGCAGTTTGCTGTGACACAGACAAAAAAAATTTAATACTGTTATTTGCATGTAAAATTCAGGAAGATGTATTCCAGAGTAAGATAATTTCATTAGCTAAACAAGATGTTAAATGCACAGTGACTTGACTTGGGAATTGGATTATTTTTCTTTGCATGTCAAAAACTTGTTCAAATGTGATCCATTAGTTAAAATGAACATGGCTAAATTCCAAATTATTTTTTCTCTACTATCAGCTAATCCAAAACATGCTGGCAATAGAGTGACCCATTTTAAGAATGCTCTATCCTTCTAAATAATAATAAATTATGGTAAGGTTTTTCTCAAGGAAAAAAGATGTATTTTAGCACTTAAATCTCCAGTGCAAGACAATGGCTTGTCTTTCTTTCAAGTTCCATTTAATAATTAATTGATAAATGCTGAGGAAACAAGACTGGACCACGCTCCTGATTGTGCTGGAATACCAGAAATAAGATTTTTCTAAGTATAAATGTCCATAGAAGAGAGAGATTTCTGACAAGTCTTCGAAGATTTAGTATGTATACAAATTGGATGTTTTCCGCAATGCATTCAACATTATTAAAATATTCTTAACTACAAAGAACACTGCAGGTGATAAACAATAGCTAATAAAAAAGGTGATAGTGTGATAAATTGTTTATTTCAAGTATATTAGGCAAAGTATTAGAGGAAGCATGAGGAGATTAAGTTAGGACTTGGCCTTACTGATGACCTGCCTCTGCTTCTTAGCGAATCACTGTACGTGAATATTTCTTTAGGTGGAAAATGATGGAAAGATAAGATGATATTTTATGGTTTATTTTCTTTATTCAACAACTAGTTTTTATTTATTTAAATTTGTTAAATAAAATACATTTTACTTTATCCTGTCTATGTCAACATAAAAAATAATTAATTAATTAATTAAAAAATACATTTGACTTATAATGTATAATTTAAGGTGTATAACATTGATTTAATACATGTACATATTTTAATATGATTGTCACTGTAGAGATAGTTAGCATCCCTATCACATCACATAATTATCCTTTCTTTGTTCAACAAGTATTTTTTAATTGATCATGTCTATCAGGAAGATCTTGTTTGTTTCTCATACAAATTTCTCTGGGAAAATGCTACAAAATTGCTCCATCACGGCCAAAAACTAAGGATTTTTTTTTTGCTTGAGAAATAATAATATGCCTTTTGCTAATGCACCTTATAATACTTCTTATCTTGGAAAAATGTATATCTTTTTAATTTTTTTATTGCCTCTAATTTGGAGTTACATTCCATGGAAACTGGAGTTTTTCAGCACAACACCTGCAGATTCTAATTTTCTTGAATAGGACCTAAGTGGAAATCTGTGTCATTTCAATTTGTCCATTCTCATCTTGTAACCTAGCACTTCTAGGAGTGTCTGTACCATACTAACTTCACTCCTGAATCTAATAAATAGTACTCGAGGAAACATGTATCCACTGAGAGTGTTTACTTTTTATATAATTATAACTTATTCTAAGTAATTATACTTAATAATATAGAAATACTATTTTATGGCTTTCATTAGTATTTCATAAGTATCACTTCAAATGAATTAAACTTCCCTTTGAAATAATGGCATACTCATTTGAAACTATTACAGTGATGGATTGTTTGCATATCACAAACTGATCAATCAAACCAAAATTTTTAGGCAGTAGAAATTGACAGTTACTATTTAGATTTATCATGTTTTCATAATTTTTAGTTATTACTATGAGTAGAAAATTAAGTTCAGAGTCAATTAGCTTTTGAAGTGGTGGGAAATCTATAAGAATAATCCTTTAGAGAAGACCATTGTGGGAGATTTCATTAATGAGTTTTGCATATCTACTAAAAAAGAAATCTCCATTATCTCAAATTTTCCACATACCACAACATGGTAATTCACGATTTTCTTCCTTTCTTTTTCTTTAAATGATAAGTAAATATGACTCCAAAGTAATATGTGAATAAATAAAATAGAATCTGTGGGTAACCTACTTTAAATAACTCAGTGAGTTTGGTATCAACTGTCAAGTCTTAGTTTTCTTTCATCAATAATTAAACTTCAAAATTTCTTATTTTGTTAAATTTGTTTAAAAAAAATCCCAACAAATTGAATTAGCAATTTTCAATATGTACAATATAATCTAAAAGAGATATCTTGCAAATAAAAGTGATATAAACCTGGCCTAACAATTATATCATCCCACTGTCACTGGGATTAAACATAACTTGGGGCCTGATTGTGGCAAAAACAAAAGGAACATCTCTTAATGTCTGGTATTTGCATTTTCCCCCCAGGATCACTCCTGTTCTCTTTTTTAATAAAAACAAAACTGCTCAGTCTGTCATGTAATTAGTCTCTTAATATGTAGTACCCATAACTTGTTTCCCATATTTGTTTTTGATGTATCCTAAAGGAAAACCTCATCAATTTTAATGTTATTTGAGGAACCCCACGTTTGTGTCTCTCTGTAACATTTATATATTTAAATCAGATAAACACAATGTTTTGGCAATTTATTTTAAGATATCATCTTAATACAAATGACACATAATAAGAAAATATGTTTAGTTTAAAATATGTCCATATGGCAAAAATCAATGTCAAAATTGGTGACATTGACATTAGAGAGTGTTTTTATGGATCTAATAGATGCAACCTCTCCAAAAAGATAACATAATAGTTTGGTATTTTATATGCTCAAAGTCAAAGCATAGTTGTTACTTTTCTAAGATCTATCAATAAAAATAAACAAGAAAACTTGCCAGAATATCATGTAAAGTGGCAGTAAATTTCTGCTTATTGAAACTGTCTTTCTTGAGGCAGCAGGGGGCCTTATTTAAGTACGTGTAAAGATCAGTGCTGGAAATGACAACAAAAGCAGAAGCTTCGTATGAACTATGAGGCAAAATGTGATGGAATTTGTCATTTTTTTGTTTGAAACAATATAAAAAGTGATATTCACATATTAATATATATTTTGTTAATTGTATTAAGATAGTAGAAAGGGTAATGAAATTATTTAAAAACACACAAACTGAAGTTATTATCTATCGAAGTTATTGATCTCTATTTACTTTAAACTTGGAGTGTCATCTAAGTGAATGTCAGAAAAATAACAAATCAGCATATTTCTCACAAATACATATTAAAAGAAGACCAGAGAATTCATTTGTTTTCACATAATTTTAGTATTCATATACACATGTAAGTATCACCCTAGAGTGCTTAAGTATTATATAGAATATTGGAAGCTATAAAGTGAATACAGGAGAGTTGAGTGGAAAGCTATTAAAAATGACTATCTTAAATTATAAGTAAAGGAGGGAGGTTAGATAAGAAATGGAAAAACTAAAAATAAACAGCTGTGTAAAAAAATGTATTTTGCAAAATTATAAAAAATTGAAAAGGGAAGGAATTGGAAATTTGATTAGCACTAGATAGAAATTTTAGAGGGAAAAAAAAAGTCCTTACAGAAGGATATTTATAGTATCTCTAACCTAAGGAGGAACATGACATAGAACTAATGGATTAGACAACTGATTTTAGTGCAGACTTCACAAAATGTGGTTTGCATAGAATTGCTATTGGAAGATATAAAATTAGTATTATCATGAAGAGTTGACACTATAGACATAAAAAGGAGGGAGACAATAATCTTTTCATCTATGATCAAATAAAAAGAATAATTCCATAGGATGACATATTTGTAATTTCCCGTCAAATTATTTAAAAATAGATTATAGCATGTTAGGAAAAAGTGCTTTGAGGTTACTGCCTAAAAGGACCACAACAAGATTTCTAAAGGTGATTCAAGACTTTAATATAAGAATTTGAAACATGATTATAGTGGCTGCAGATTCTGCTTTTCAAAGTGACTATTTTTGATTTTATAGGTGTGTTGAGGCTTTCTTTAATTCATTCATCAAGGCAAATGATCCATGATTTTCTTAAATCAGTAAATGTGCTCAAATAAGAAAGAATAATTCAAAAGGCTATTGATCAGGAAACCAGGAAGACAGGGCTGTCCATTTATTTCATGTAAGCTGGTCATTTAATGTTGTTTAGAATGTCAGCAAGCATCAGTGATGACTTGACATATCTGGTTATGTGGAAGTTGGTGAACATAGGAACTAATAATATATGCAAATGTTAATAAGTATTTTATTGATGGTTGAAAAAGAAATTCTTTTAATATGAGAAAAATAAAAAAAATTATTATTTATTATAATCTAAGCATTAGAAAGATCCTTTGGCCCATGGTAATAATCAAATTCAATCACTGACTGGGAAATATGAAACAAAAATACCAGGACAAATTATTTTAGATACATAAAATAGATTTCTTTAATTTTCATACATGAGTGCAATAGCCATTAACTATACATCAATATATCAAGCTTAAATTTTGTGGCACAATTTAATTCTATAACAGACAGCAAATTAGGGAAGACAGTGGTATCAGAAAGAAAGCTGTGACTAATCCTTTGTTGAATCTTCCGGTTCAGATCCTGCTTTCAATAACCGTATTTATTATTTTAAAAAAATTATTTGCTGTTTTTCAAGTGTGCTTTGTTTCCAAATCTGTTAGGTTACATTTTATTGTGTCTGAAACCTGAAAGCATCTTAAAGCTTATCTTGTAATTTTTTTGTAATTAGAATTGTTTTATAATCTTTGCCTAATAATTTCAAATTTCAAATTTTTGTGGGCTTCTTTCTACTACTTTTAATTCTGCTTGCTTTTATAAGCAGACAAGGTGCCTTGTCTGTTAAGGTGCTTATCTGCCTACCACTCATTATTTTTAGATATTCTTTGCCTCAGATCATTTTTTTTTAATTTACCCATTAAAGAAAATTTCTTTTTGCCTTTACCAGTGCCTAGGGTGCTACTATGGTACGACATACCATTAAATTCATAGCTTTAAGCACTTGTAGCTCCAGATGATCTGAGTCTAAAGTATGCTTTTGTCCTGTCCTTTTCCCCACAATCTGATCAAAGCCAATCTTCTCTAAAATCCTCTGGAAAATATTATTTTATAATAATACCAAGATTGTGGCACCTGGTGCCCCAGATCAATGTGGAAGCACCTCCTCTTAACTTCCTCATCTTATGCAGTGATTGAATTTGATTATTACCTGCTGGCCCTTGACTTCTATTCCGAGACTGTGTAAAGCGACCAAAGTCAAAATCAAATTGGGAATATCGAACTTCTTTGGGACAAATGTGGGTTCAGTCATGTAGTACTGAGTGTAGCATTCTGGGCTCACTTTTTCTCCTAGGGTATCCTGTCATCTTCAAACTAGAGTGTCAGTTCTTTGATATATTTAAGGAGAATTTATAGAAAAAAAAAATTTTGCCCAGTACTTTTAGTAATTTTTGGCTATTGCTGAAAATGAAAATGTAATATATAGACCTTGTTTCAATGCTGTGCATCCAAGGTATTTTTCCTTCTCAATGCAGAGGCCATAACATTTTTATATAGCATAGTGATAAGTGAACAATCTGCCTGACACATAGGTAAAATTAAATGACCTTAATTATTTACTATTTTGCATCACATTATACAATGAAATATTTTTAATTTCTATTTTACATCTTAACCCTGAGGTTTCACTAGAATATTTTTTCCTTTTTTTCCTTCCTTACCTTAGAATGCCATTTGACTCTACATTTGTTTCTATCAGTTGTACTATATGGATCTTAAATGGTCCTAGTCATTTTCTGATGATGTCATCCTTCTTATCTTCAGCTTCTAATTGGTTGCTGAAAGACATACAGATTTCTTTTTTAACTCAAAACTACGAGTTAGAACATAATTGATTCTACTTTCCATGACTCTATTATCCGAACAGTAGAGATACACCTTGTTAGATTCCTACTTCTATGCATTTATTTCTTGATAATGCTCTCTCAAATTTTAATTATATATTTTTATTGAAATACTCACCTACTGTTAGAGCCCAAACATCATATTCTACATGCACGTTTCACTAACTATTTCAACTCTGAGTGATATCACATTCCTGTGATCTCACTTTTATTTAGATATTTTAATATTTAGTTACCTTTTCTTCCAAGCATTTGAAAATATTTTCTAATCCCTGTTCCTTTTCCTCACCTTTGATAATGCCCATTATTCTTATGTTTCCTCTCCTGATGTTATCAGCTAGTTCTTGAATTTCTCTTTATTGTTTATTCTTCGGTTTCTCTCTTCTTCCTTCTGATTCTAAATTTCTGTCTTCGATATCAGTGATCCTTTCCTCCATTTGGTCGACTCTATTTCCCAAGCTTGCTATTTCATTTTTCAGCTCTTACAGTGTGTGTGTGTGTGTGTGTGTGTGTGTGTGTGTGTGTGTGTGTGTGTGTTTATCTCCAGAAGATCTATTCTGTTCTCTTTGAAAGTTTTAATCTCCTTGCTCTGTTCATCTAGTTGTTTTTTCAATTCCTGAAATTATTGATTTGAGTTGTTTTGGATCTCATTGAGTTTTTTCAGAAGTACCATCCTGAATTTTCTGTCATTTAAGTTACATATTTCTATGTCTCTAAGTTTATTTTCTGGAGATTTTTCTCTTTTTTTTCTGAGAAGCCTTGTCTCCTTGGTTGTTCATGGTGGTGAATGGACTATTTCTCTGCCTGGGCATTAATGGAAGTGTATTCTACTGTTTTTCCAGAAAGAAGATTTATTATATAAAGGTCTCTCTTTAGCCTGTTGCAAAGAAGATGCTTTTCTTTTGGTTTTTAGTAGATGGCGTCTAAGCCTCTTGGATCCCTGCTTTATATAAAATCTTAATGATGCTTTTTAAATTTCCTTGGAGATATTTAATCATGCTCGCTACCTTTAGTTTCAGTCCCTGTTAGTGTCAGCAACAGTCTTGGCAGTGTTTGTTCAGATTCCCCTGGGGCTCTGCAGTGATTGGTCTCGGGTGGGGGGTGGGTGAGGGCCTTCTGAGTTGGGGATTGGGGGCTGCAACCCAGCCTCAGTTTTGCAGCCATGGCTGGCAAAAATCAACTGTTGTTCCTCTGTGGTCCCGTCTTGCTTCTTTGCTTTTTGCCCTGATGACTTTCCCAGGCAAGGCTGTTCGCGGAACTCGCCACAGGAACTCACCGCTCCTTCTCCCCTCCCCCTCCTCCTACAGGGAGCTCTGGCGGCTGCCAGAGGCAGCCTCTTTATTACTCCTGGTCCACTGCCCGACACCCGGGGTTCTGACCTGGTAGCTTTTATGCTCAGACCCTACGCTCGGATGTGCTGGTGTGCAATTTGGGAGTTTTTTGTTGAGTTTTAGATGTTCAGCTTATTGTTGTTTCAAGGGGAGAGATCTGGGGACATCTCTCACTCTGCCATGTTTCAAGAAATATTGTTTTAAATACTGTTTTCTTTACTGGAGCTGTAGAGAAGGGAAATATAGTATGCCACATTACTCAATGTTGTTTGACACAGAATGCATTTCATGCAGTGTTTTGTAGGGACCACACATTTGAAAAATATGTGACCTGTGGATTTTCTAAAAAATAGATATAAGAAGCATTTATTAAGTTTAATCAGTTGAAGTTATAGGAACAAAATGTTGAGAAAAACAAAGCATAAGGAAATAACAGGATCAACGCTGGAGTTACAGGAAAAGAAAGGTGAAAAAGAGAAAAGAAAAACAAACAGGAAAAATTAAAGAAATAATAAAATAAAACTTCCTAGAACTGAGAGAAATTACAAATTGAAGTAGCCTACCAAGTTCTCAGAATTATGAATGGACAAAATCTCTCACCCAGATGCTACATTTTCAAAGGACAAATTATAAGCAGAAAAAGTTTAATGATTTTCTGTGTGTGGGTGAGGGATACGATGCTCTCGTATAAGAGGAATAAAAATAATAGTATTAGATTTGTCAAAGTCAATTATAGATACTAAGAGACAAGGGAGAAATGTTTGTTTGTTTTCAAATTTCTGAGGAGAAATTAGTTCTATACTAGAATTCAATACTCAACCAGATTATCAATTATTTCTGAGAACAGAATAAAACTATGTTTTAGAGATAAAAGGAAAAATAGACAATATATTTCCCATGAGTTCTTTGGGAAGCACATACAAACTTACTTTTGCAATAAGAATATCAACACTCTCATCATCACCATCACCAACATAAACAACCAAAGGGAAAAGAAAGAGAACAGTGGACAAAAAAGTGTAGTGCCATCCTATGTCCAAACTTGATGCCATTACAGTAGCATTGCTAAAAAGCTAGTAGACTTGGGGGAAAGGTTGGATGTGGGCAGAAATGTCTAAGGAAAATAGTTTTGTAGAGAGAGACTTTTGAAAAATAGTTAAGCTGTATAGTTACCAAAACACACAAGTAAGAAGAATTAATAATGAGAGATCTGCTATGCAACTTTGTGCCTCTATGTAATGATACTATGTCATATGCTTAAAAATTTGTTAAAAGGGTAGATCTCATATGTAGCATTTTTACTACAATAAAATAAAATTTTAAAAAGTTAATGGATAGGAAACAACAATATGGAATTTTCATTATTGAATAATGTTTGGCACAACATTGACCAATAATTTCAAAGTGGTGAAAATTTTAATTAATAATTAAAATTTTATGATAAAATTATTTCCACAAGGTATTGTGATCGACTTTACTTCTTGTAATTGAAACTTAGTAATTGAAACTCAAACTGAGCCCCAAACTGAAAACAGGGTGGTTTCAAGTAACAAATATTTCTGGTCCAGGCACCATGTCCAGGATTCAGTAGAAATAAATCAATTCAAACCAATTTTAATACCAAGAAACATTAAAAATAACACTTCATATTTGAAAACATAAGGCTCAAGTAAAAGTGGATCCTCATAGTCTACAATTATTCATTGAGGAAGACATGCAGCATTGAGGAAGATGTGCAGCTGCTTTTTTTTATCTTCCTCCCCAAGAGGGAGCGAGCTTCTTCTCCATAATGCCAAGGAATATGGTGGTGCTGTGAGGATGTTGAATGATGGTGTAAGGATCTTAATTGTCACAAAAGAAAATGCATAGATAATGTCTAAAGTTGAGAAAATATTATTAACTATAAAATTTTAAAGTGGTGAGAGAACTAACTGTAGAAAGAACTTCAGAAGGTATAGGTGGTTGCCTGAGGTTCGGAGTATAGGACTGACGGGTAAGACTGGTAAGATGAGCAGCAGGTTAGTACTTTTGCTTTTATTTGTCATTCAATATTATTTATCTATATGTACATATTACTATAACAAACATATACATATGTTTGTATATGTTTAAAAGGATATATTTATAGAGAATATTATAGAAAGAAAATGAGCTACCAATTAAAGAAGCAAAGTCTTAGAGGCAAATTCATTCTTGAGAACAATTTTTTAAAACTATAGTGACAAAAATGAGCTTTACAAAGTACAACTTCTATTCTTAATCTTCGTAATTACAGAAAGTAGCTTTCTTAGTATACCCATATTAAGACTGACTGCAGAAGACTATTTCTGGCTACTAAGTTTATAAAACCCAGTAATATATAAAGCTGGATGTCACATCTTCTCATTTAAATTTAATAATATAATCATTCATTGTATTTGCACAAGTAAAAACACACATACATATTCAATATTTAGTTTTGAAATAATTTTATATCTATTAATTTTAAATCTTCAGCCAAGAGTGGTATTTGAAGAAGAGACCTCAGGGAATACTCTGTAAAAACAAGAGACCTAAACATGCAATTGTAAATGTTAGTCAACCAAGAAAGAAAAAGATGAACATAACATTTTTAAATTGTTGTCTTATCTCCTATCAATCCACTAACATATGAATGAGTCTTTCCACTTTACTAAAATTCAGTTTCTGAATCATACTCTGATATTTTTCATCATCCTAAATAATGTCAATTTAAATAATATGATAGTGGCAATGTAAGTACCTGATTTGTCTGAATTATGAAACATGATCTTTGCCAAAAATGATAAAGCAGTACACATTCAGTTTCAGTTGTGAAAGCTACTGCAGTTCCTAGGTTACAAGCAACCCTTTCTTAAGCTAAAAATAGCACCAACTGAGTACAAGATCACTTATAGACTTGAAATCTCTTTGTAATAATTTAAAAAATTACTTTGTACAAGCTGAAAATATAATAGATGCCATTCTCAATGTCATTTTAAAATAGTATTTTCTTTAAAGATTTTTACATTCTTGTATAATGGCATTCATAAATATTTAGAGTCCCTTAAAGAACTGACAATTGCTCTATCTGCAAAAATACTATAAGTTATATTTATGGAAAAACAGATGTTTTATCTCTGAATATTTGATAAATTTCAAACAGCAAACCATCACCTGACAAAGTACATACATATAAAGATAGAGTACTTTAGCTTAACATGTAGCACAGATAGATGCTAGATTCATATGCTTTAAGACTACAGGAACAGGATCTCGTTTCGATTGTTACACTCTGTAGTCATACTTTTAGTTTAGTTTCAATATCTCAAGCTAATATGAAATTATTCAATTTGTCGATTTTATTATGGAATAATTAGAAATTAACATTTCAAAAAAGGAGTAGGAGAAGTGAATTACTATTTACTCCAAGTGATATTGGGTGAACTGACATGGTCTGAAAGTATAACAAAAGTATTATTTACATAAATGTGTGTGGCTGTGTTCTTTTGGATATTTATTATTTATACTAATTTGTAGTTTATATAAACTATTTTCTCTATATATAAACCTTTAATATCTTTATCTGGCATAAAAGTATATCTTAGTATGTGTTTATGTTACACAAATGTCAGTAAAAACATAAAAATGTTTTAAAGT
>NW_006442484.1:52594518-52618971 GCF_000325575.1 Pteropus alecto
ACAAAATCCAGTAAAGTTACAAAATACTTGCCAATAGCATAAGATTTATTTGATTTTAAAAACTAAAGCTTTTCGTGTTACTGTTTACAGTTATAAAAATTATACACTTCTTATTTGAAAAGCAATATATGAAAAAATATATAAATGGGGATTTTCCAGTTTGGGGTAAGATGAGGTATGTATACCCCTTTCTTTTCCATAGAATTCTATAAAACCCTGACAGAATGATGGCACAGCTATTTGAGTACTCTGAAATGTAAATAGCAACAGGCAGATTAAAATAGAACACCGTAAATCAAAGTACTGATGTGTCCTTTAGTATCTCCTGGCCTGAACTTATCTTAGTTGGGAACCTCAGACTGGACACCTTAAGGCAGCAGCAACAATAACAACACAGACAAAAGAGCTCCGAGAAAAGCTGTTTAGTCTAGCTTGAGAAGTAGGAAGGTGAATTACTAAGTTCATAGTGAGAGAGTGGAAAAAACATTTTTTTATCTTTTTTTAATCTCTCCTGTCATACTATAGACTCTAAGTAATCCTGTGGAGATGGTGGTAGTGGTAGCAGCAACAGCTGTAAAGATGGCAGGGCTGTAGGAGCCAACAGTCTAAGGAATGGGAACCTTTCTCTTGATTCTCTCTGGAGTTGGGGTTGGGGCCAAAGCCCAGCTGTCTACTCTTTCTATTTCTATACCCTCTTACTTCTTAGTTCCACACATGGCTCAGTAGCAAGAGAAGTAGCTTTCTGCCTCTAAAAAGGGGGCCCAAGAGATCAGAAAATTGGTGAGATTTTGGAGAGGAAGCTTGGAAAATCAACACCATAAAGTAGTATAGGATTTTCTGGGCCTGCCTATGGTCTATGCATGTAAGGATCTAATCCAAATTAGCATGTAAAATCCTTAAAGAACTGAGATAATAGATCTCTACCCAAGTCCTTCACTAAACCTTGGGTGGCATACAAGGCACAGAATAGTATAGTACTGCAAAAGGGTGGAAAAATGAACTGACATTGGAACCACAACCCAGAGAATGCAGGTTAGATCTTGCAGCCTGAAATTAATCAGGTGAATTTCATACTAAAACAAAAACTTTGACATTCTCCATAGGAATTAAACAAAACTCAATATCTCAATATGTAAAATTCAAAATGTCTAAGATTATCCAAATTTATTCAAAATTACAAAATTTCTGAGTAATCAAAATTACTCAAATTTCCTATGAAATTACTGTGTATGATGAACCATGGTAATATTAGCATGCTTGGATAAAAATACATAAAAGTTGACAGGAATGTTGGAAGCAGCTATTTTAAAAATGTTCAAACACTTTTGAAACAAATGTTAGAATATAAAGTATATAGTATATACTTTAGAAATACAAAATATAAAGTATACAGAGAGAATATATAGTATAAAGAGGAACCAAACAATAACTTTAGAATTAAAAAAAAAAACAAACCTCACAAACTCAGTACCAGAATGGAAATGAAAAAGAATCAGCGAACTTGAAGATAGATTAATAGTATTTATTCAATCTAAGAGAGGAAATATATATCTGACAGGAATATCTGAGAGAGGAAAATATATATTTTTTTTAAAAACTAATGAATAGAGCTTTAAAGACCTATGAGACAACAACAAAAGGTCAAAACTTTGAAGTTCTATAAAGAGAGAAAATGATGTGATATTGAAAAAAGATTTGAAGAAATAGATTGATAGTCTCATATTTAATGAAAGACACAAACCTACAGATTCATGAAGCAGAATGAATTACAAACAGAATAAACACAAAGAAATCTGTGTCCAGATATATTGTAATCGAAACTACTGAAAACTAAAAACAAGTAAAAATCTTGAAAGCAGCCATAAAAGTAACGGCTCATTATCTCTAGGAGAACAATGATTTGAATGACTAAAGATTTCTCACTGCAAACCATTGAAGCCAGAAGAAAAATACAGCATTTTTTGAGTGGTGAAAAAGAAAGAAAGAGCCGTCAAGCCAGAATTCTATTATGAGTAGAAATATCCTTTAGGATGATGGCAAAATAAGGACATTCTCAGATGATTAAAGACTTAAATGTAAGATCTGAAACAATAAAACGTACAGAGGAAAACATTGGCAGTAAACTCTTTGGTATCTCTCAGTAATAGTGTTTTGAATATGTTCTCTTCGGACAAAGAAACAAAAATTTAAAAAATGGGATTATATCACACTAAAGAGTTTTTGCACAGTGAAGGAAATCATCAACAAAACAAAACACAACCTACTGAATAGGAGAAGATATTCACCAATGCTACATCCAATAAGGGGTTAATATTCAAATATAAAAGGAACTCATGCAACTTAACACACATACAAAAAATTTGATTAAAAATGGGCAGAGGACCTGAATAGATATTTCTTCAAAGAGGACATTCAGATGGCCAAAAGGCATGTGAAAGATGCTCGACGTCACTAATTATCAGGGAACTGCAAATTAAAACCACTATGAGATATCACCTTACACCTGTCAGAATGGCTATCAACAATAATAAATCAACACAAAATGAGTGCTGGCGAGAACATGGAGAAAAGAGAACCCCCATGCAATGTTGATGGGATTGCAAACATTGCAGCCACTACGGAAAACAGTATGGAGGTTTGTCAAAAAATTAAAAATATAATTACCATGTGACCTAGCAATTCCACTTCTAAGAATTTGCCTGAAGAAATACAAAGGACAAATTCAAAAAGATATATACACTCCTATGTTCATTGCAGCTTTATTTACAATAGCCAAGATATGAAAGCGATGTAAGTGTCCATTGACTAAAGAATGGATAAAGAAGTGGTATATATATATATATATGCAATGGAATATTACTCAGCCATAAAAAGAAATGAAATGTTACCATTTGCAACAATGTGAATGGACCTAGAGAGTATTATGCTAAGTGAAAATATGGCAAATAGAGAAAGATAAATACTATATGATTTCACTTATATGTAGAATCTAAAAAACAATAAATGAACAAAACAGAAACAAACTCATAGATACAGGAACAAAATGATGTTTTCCAGATGGGAAGGGATTGGGGGTATGGGTGAAAAAGGACAAAGGATTACAATGCGCAAATTGCTAGTTATAAAAGCAGCTACAGTTATGTAAAGTACAGTATGGAGAATATAGTCGATAATATTATAATAACTATGTATGGTGTCAGATGGGTACTAGACTTGTAGGGATGATCATTTCGTAAGTTGTATAAATATCTAATCATTATGTTGTACACCTGAAACTAACATAATGTATGTCAATTATAATTGAAAAAAAATTTTTTTAAAATTCTCAGATGAAATAAAACTAAAGTAATTTTAGAGCCTGCTAAATGCTCTAAAATAATTGTTAAAAGAAATTCTTCAGTCAGAAAAGAAATTATATTGGAAAGAAATAGAAAATCAGGAATAAAGTAGGAGAACATAAACTGTAAATATACAGCAAATATAATATATACCACTTCTCCACTTGAGTTCTTTACAATATTTTTAAAAGTTGAAAACAAAAACATTGCCTCATGGGGATTTCAACCTAATAGAGGCAAAATATAAGATGACTATAGCTAAAAAGGAGACACTAAATGGAACTGTTGGGTGAAAGGTTTTCTACATTCCAACTGAAGTAATAACATATTAATTCTAAATAAACATTGCATAGTTATGAATGTATTTTGCAATTCCTAAAGGAAAAGATCTTCTGTAGATGAGTGGATAAACAAAATGATTTACATCTAGATAATAGAATAATAGTCATCAATACTTGCAAAAACTTAGATATATTTATACCTGTAATGACTTGAATGAATTTCAAAGATATTCTACTGAGTGAAAAAAATCATTTTCAGAAAGATACATACTATATTATTCCATATCATATAATGACATTCTTGGGAAAAAAAAAAAAAAAAACAACTATAGTGAGGAAAACAGATTAGTGGTTGCCAGAAGCCATGTGAGGATGTGACTGTACAAATGATGTGACTGTAGAGATGATAGCATGAGGAACTTTTCTGAGATAATAGAAATATTCTCTCAGTATTATGTTGGTGATTATATAAAATTATACATGTGTTAAAATTCATAAAATTATACACAAATTAAAATTGAAGTTCATTTTAAAGTATTATAATTTTAAAAATTAACCAAAACAAAACTCTTTAAAAGATATATTTGGGATATGGGTAATTCTTGACTTTTCAAGTTGCTATTTTTAGTTATCAAAAATACATTAGTATTTATAATCAGCCATGTGTTATTTGATATAATTTCAATATATAAATAAATCACACCAATAGTCCTATTTTTTAAAAAAAATAATTTTCTTTTCCTTTTAACTACTAAAATATTTAAATATGTAAATTCAAATCTTTTCATTGTTGATCACATGCAGTTTTTTTCTCACATAATCCCAAGAGTAAATAGAACTATGAATACAATAAAAATGTCATTTCTAATATCTCTAATTCTACACTAAAAAATTCTATGCCCATTGACAAAATTCACTTATTTGCATGTATAAAATATTGCAATTCGATCCAGTTTGTCTCTAAACAAATGGATCATATCAATGTAGAATCTGATGTTATTACAGGAAACTTGAATTTTAATGAACCCTGTTTGATTTGGATGAGTCAAGACAGGCATAACACAATTGAGTCAATTAGCAAGAATTTTGCAATCAATGTTGATTAAGAAAATGGGATGATGGTATGTGCATAATTTGGAGGCATTCCCTGGCTTGAACATTAATGTAATTGGATAAACATCGGCATTTTAAATATAGCACATTGCTCTGAAATGAAATGATACATAGTTTTTGATACATGTAAATATTAAACTGAATACCTTTTATTATACATGACTGAAAACCCATTTAAAGCAGATCTAAGAAAGAATAATAAATTCCTCTGCTTTCGTCTTCTAGTAAAACATAACCATCAAATCAACTATTGCTCAACATGTAATGAAATAAATCTAGGCTAGAGCACATAATTACCATGATTTGATTTTTTGTCCTATACATCATCAGTGGTTACATATCCTTATTTGGAGTTTTCTTCTGGTTTTTTCTTTCTTTCTTTCTTTTTTTTTTTTATGTAACTTACACAATATATGTGGGTGATGTTCTGTCACTGTCACAGACTAATTTTTTTTGTGGAGAAACCAATGCATTTAACTGCTTTACGTTTTCAGACAAAATGTGTATGTGTTTTCTACTAGTTCTTTATAGCATCAACTGTTTTTCTCTTAAAATATTTACTTTTACAGTATTTATTTTATTGTCTATATTGGGGATGATTGTATTTTGCCTTCTATTGATGTTCTTTTAAATTATAATTTAGTTAGCCTTTTATCCTGTCATTTAATGTTCTTTTATTAATGACTTTGGAACATTACATGATTTCATGTGGCGCATGGTTGAATATTTTATGTGAATTTTCTTTGATAATAAAGCCTTCAAAGAAATGAAATTATTGTGTTTAAAATTAGAAGTCAAGCAAAACAAGAAAGCCATGATTTATATTAATTTATATAAAACAAAGATTTAATAAATCAAAATGTCAGGATTGTGATATTAAGAGAATAATATAAAAATTAAATATATAAAACAAAAAATAGATTGAATCATAAACTATTTTGAGGGGAGAATGAAATTTTATTATATAAATTTTGTTTCTGCCATATATCAGACCAGTTTTTGAGTAATTCTTCTTGATTTGGTTCCATTTTTATATTTAATTTAGACTTCATCAACCAAAAATCCATTAACATATTTCTTCTACTTATTATCTGAAATCATATTTGCTTTCCCAAATATTATAAAGTATCATGAACACAACTTTAAATATCATTAAATACATTCTTCACATTAACATCCAGAGATAAACAATATTGTCTTTGTCATGTAAACTCAAATGTTACTGTGTTTTCTCAGATGCTTTTTTATATAATGATAATTTTTCTTTTTATTTATTTGTCCATCAAGAAGAATTATAGCACATCTTATGCTATATTTAAATAATTATTTTCATAAAAAATTAATGAAGAGATCTAAATGCATGTAAATACATGTTTAGTATACTCTTTCCAGCTCAACTGGGAGATACGATCAGAAAATTCTGATATTATCAATTTTGTATAAATTATAAAATTATGATTTGTTTAAAGACATTGAGAGCTTTATAAGGGGCATTTGTTTAGCATTGTGATAGGTACTAGGATGATTTTAGAGATGAGAAAAACATTATTTCTGATGTAAAGTAGAACATAATCTTTAAGTAATTTGCAACTTGCTGAATATTTCAATAAGTACAGTGCTATTATGGAAATAAAAAGTAAGAAAGTTTGATACAAAGATTCCTCGAATGTTTTTTATTTTAAAGACAACATATATTTAGGATTTATTTTCTTACCTTAACACTAAATCTGACAATCTCTGTCTTTTAACTGCTGTAGAATATTTATATTTAAGGGAATTGATGATATGGTTGGATCGAAATATGTCATTTTCTTATATTTTTTCAAATGTTTTATTTATTCATTTATATTTTACCTTTCATTTCTACCTTACTTGGTTTTAATAGAGTATGTTCTTTCTTGGGTCAAACAGAGCATGTTTCATGATTCTATTTAATTTCCAGAATTATTTATATCTCTTTTTAAAAAACTTACTGGTTACCTTAGTTTTATTATACATATATATGTGTTATATATAATATATGTATAACATACATTATATATGTATAACATATTTAATACATAGATAAAATATGTATAATACATATATAATAGATCTATACTATGTATACACATAATATATACATATAATATGTTGTATATATAATATATATAATTGTATATTATAATATATTCATAATATAAATATATATATTTAAATAATCTGAGTTTACCATCAAAGATTATATCACTTCAAGAATAGTGTAAACATCTTATAACAATAATTCCCAATTCCTCCCTCCCAAACCTTGTCAGATGTTTACTTTTACATATACTATAAAGAGACAATAATTGTTATGATTTTTTGCTTTAAGTATTCAATTATATTTTAGAGAAATTAACACCATGAAAATAGTTTTATTTTTTCTTTGACTCATTTTAAGTGCTTTTTAGCTCTTGGCTTCTGTGATCTATATCATATTCCTCTACCTGAAGAATTGCCTTTAACATTTCTAATAGAGTATATCTACTGACAATTAATTTCCTCAGTTTTTATTCTTCTGAGTAAGTTTTATTTCTGATTGACTTTTAAAAGATATTTATATAGAATATTCGTTAAGATTATGACTTTTTTCTTTACTCAAAATTTTAACAATTTTATCCAGTGTCTTATTTCTTACTTGGTTTCTGAAAAGAAGTCTGCTGAATTCTTATGCTTGTTTTTTTGTATATGAAGAGTTTTCTTTGGTTTACTTCAAGATTTTCTCTGTATCTCTGTTTTTCAACAATTCGAATATAATATAAATGGCCTTCTCTTTAATATTTACTTTGATTTTTATTCTCCAAAATTTTTGGAAGTGTGGTTTGATATGTCTGTAATTTTGGAAATTTTTCTGACATTATTTCTTCAAATATCTCTTGCATCTCATTTTCTCTCTGTTGTATGATACTGATTATGTATATATCAGGCAATTTGACACTGTCCTATATCTTGTGTATGCTATGTTCTAATTTTTTAATCTTTTTTTTTTCTTTACATTTTGGTTTAGGTCATCTCTATTAACCTAACCTAAAGTATATTGATTTTTCCCTCAACTCTGTTAAGTCTACCAATGAGCCTGTTGAGGGCTTCTTCATTTCTCTTATTGTGCTTTGATTTTAAGCATTTTCATTTTCTTATTTCTTACAATTTATTTCTCTGTTGAATATATCTATCTGGTCATAAGTGTTGTCTAACTTTTGCATTAGAGCTTTTGACATATTTATCATAGTTATTTTATTTTAAATTCCCTGACTGATTGTTCCAATATCTCTGTCGTATCTGATTCCGCCATAATAATTATTTTGTGTCTTCAGTGTTTATTCTTTTTTCATAACTCACACATGTTTTATGTAAGCCAAAAGTCTCTAAAAATTATGAATAATAAAAGATAGATAAGTGAATAATTTTACACTTGAAACCAAGTACATCTTTGCTTTTTCTAGGTCTTTGGTATGGGGTTCTGACTTTATCTAGAAAAGAATTTATTTTTTTAATCAATATATGGTAAAAACAAATTGTAAAATATTGACAATGTGATATTCATATCTTTTAGAAGTTGCTGAAAATATAAGATAAACAATACTAAATTCCAGAAAATATAAGATAAACAATACTAAATTCCAGAAATACTCTCTGCATTATATGAATGATTCATAATGTAAAAAGGTGCCATAGCTTCTATTTTACACTTTAAATATGATAAGTTGATATTTGGGCTTCCATATTTTTTACATTGGGTAATATATAAATGTATTAATTGTTTATATTATATATATATATGCCTTAATTATAAAATTGAAGTATACATTCAACATGAAACATCTATTAATAACTATAAGAAGAGGAAAGTGTATGATGAATTGTTTTTGGCACTGAGTAATTTTTTATCTTCATAAGATTAACACATTTTATATTGGGATATAATAAACATACAATATTATATTAGTTTTAGGTGTACCCCATAGTGATTCAGTATTTGTATATATTGCAAAGTGATCACCACAGTAAGTCCAGTTAACATCCATCACTACACATAGTTAGAAATTTTTTTCTTGCAATGAGAACTTTGCACTGAGAACTTTTAAGATCTACTCTCTTAGCAACTTTGAAATACATAATATAGTATTATTAAGTAGTCACCATGCTGTATATTACAGCTCCAGGACTCGATTTATTTTATAACTGGAAGATTGTATCTTATGACTACCTTCACCTATTTTACCAATTGCTTTTATCTCATAATATTAACATATTTTTATTTGTAATACACAAAAAATACTTTTACCTTGCATTTTCCTGTTGCTACGAAATTTTCATTGATAAAATTTTTATTGCTAAAATATAAGTTTTTTATATTCCACTTTATTTCTTTTATGAAAATCCACAGAAATTAAATTACCAATTAGACATTATCATTAGCTTTTATGGGAGGAGAGATTAAATGAATAGAATGTTTACATTAACATTGTTTAGCAGCTTATACTTTTACCAGCATTTTAAAAGAAAACAAATTTTATTATATTTCACCTAATTGTGATTTTATTTCCTATTTCTTTGATTCAGTAAGGTTGAACAATTTCTTTCTTTCTATCCTAATTCATTTTCTTTTTTGAAACAATGTGCTTCTAATTCTTGTGACTATATAAGAAAGTTGTTTACTCTTGACTACTTTACATTCTTCAAATATAAACTTTACCTATGATCTTGATAACTTAGCTATGTAATAAATTACATGGTTATAAAATTTATATATCAGTCAAATGTTCTAAAAATATAGAAATTCTCATATTTTGAAAACTGTTCTTGAACGTATCAAGCAGGAATTTGCTTTAGTTAATAATAACCACAAATCCTACTTTATAACATTGGGAAGACACTAAAATATTGTACAATTTGTATAAATATATACACTCAATTGAAATAAAAGTTAAATTTATGCTAGTTATTTTTCCTTTATTGTAGCTTTTAATTTTTATTTCTGTTTCATTATATTATTAGTTTGTTCTTTCTCATTTCTATATTTTAAAATAAAAAAGTATACATATTTAAGGTGTACATGATGTTTTGATATACATATATAATGAAATAATTACTACAGTCAGGCTAATTAATATATTATCTCACATAATTACCACTTTTTTGTGTGTGATGAGAGACCTGAAATCTATTCTCTTCTATATTCTTATATTATCAATAATGTTTCAAAATAGTAACTAGGCAACTCTAATTTTGATTTTAAAAAGGAGAAAGGCAAAAATAAAACAAAAACATGACCATGTACATTAGCACAAATTATATTTTATCATTCCGTAAACTGTACAGCAATCTATTTTTTTCTTCCTAAGGAATTGCTATTAGGTGTTTACTAATTATTAGTTTAAAAATGGCAGTAATTTTTTAAGTTGTAATTAGATATGGTGACTGATTCAGATGAAGCAATGGGCTGTCAGCTGTCTTAGATTATGAATGCAAGACATTGCTTTCTGTCTTCCATCAAGGCAATTCATTAGTTATGCTGTTTGAGAGCAGCTGTACCCTTTGAGATGTGATTTATCCAGATTCTCTCAATATTACTGCAGAAGCATAGGGAGATAAGTGATTTGATGAGCCTATGTATTTACTGTCAAATGCCATTATGTTTGAATGTGCAGCAACAGTGATAGAAAAGTTTGTATTTTAAAGGCAATGGATTAAGTCAAATGAAGGAAAGCACATGAAATCTCAAGATACAAAATTATAATTCTATAGTTAGGCATACATTTTTGAAGGATGTTATAGAAATCATTAAACTCTCACTTTGACATTTCTTTTTATTTATTACTTATGAAAAGTAGATACACTGTTTAAAATAGCATAGAAAACACAATTGTTAAAATATAAATTGTCAAATCTTTACCACTGAAAATAATTATTTGTCCTGTGTTCATTGCCATGATTTAAATTAACTTATGCATAAATATTTCTCAAATAAAAAGAAATTTAACTTGAAATGAACTATGTATCTAGACAAATTGATTTTAAAATATTCTTCTGAAGTTGTGTGATATGGGATAAGTAAATCAAATGCTTACTCCAACATCCATCTATAAGGTCATTCCAGAAAAATATTACTAAAAAATGTGTATATATTCTAGTAACTAGAGACCTTGAGAGAAAGTATTTTGGTGATTTTCAAAATGTTTCAGCATTGTAACCCTTTTTATATCAATCTAGATTTTAAAGAATATGTGTATATATATATATATATACACACACACACACACACGTGTGCGTGTGTATCATCTATAGATAGAACTTATCTAGTTACTGAAGAAAGCTTCCAAAATCCAATTCTGCTTTTCTTTTTTCAGTCTCTCCCACTTGTGAGGCTCTGCTGAGTCTATTGTCTAAGTCTCTATTGACCATGCATTTCAAACGATTGATCAAGCTCAGTCTATATCTATATATAACTAACTTTAGAGACTGCAAAGTCTCATGCACAGGAAATAGTCAGGGTATGAATAACAGTCTTCTGACTCTCTGCACAGTGCTCATGACATTCTACCAAGCCCCTTCATTAATTTTCATGTTATATATGTTTGTGAACATAAAATTAAATTTAACTTTTAAGTATTGTCCTACTCCTTCAAAGGTATTGTAGACACTGTACTGAATCTTTTGGTTCTGAGCTGTGAGCCTTACCATCCCCATAGGAGACCTCCCTTTTAAAGTGGTCATCGTTGTCACAATAGCTGTCACCTGAGGATTAGTTGAGGCATTCATACAAACAACAAAATGAGCTAGTTTACTTCTATAAACATAGAAATAACAAGACTGAATTTATTGAAAGTATATTGGAAAGATTACAGATTCAAAAGATAACTAAAGAGGCAGCTTCTGTAAAACAGGCAGCAGAAAATACAACCATGATAGACCACAGGACTAATTTGTTAGGATGGTTTAGTGCCACATCTGCACACTCATTGTGCTATTGATGGACAATGAACTTCACCCATGCTCTGAGTTATAGCTGACATTCCTGATTTCTTTGATCAATTACTCTATACTCAAATACCAGAGTCCCAACTGGCCAAAACTATTAAAAAAGCCCACAACTTAACTCTTAGAAAGAAAGGACAAGGAATACTGTAGTTCACTCCCAAAGTTGGAAATGTGTTGCTTTCACAAAATCTTTAATAAGGGAAGTGGGATTACCAAAATAACATATATCTACTCTATACCCTCTTATTAAACAGATGCATACTGTGTCTTAGGCAAATTATATTTCCTTGTCCTTGGGTTGGATTTTGCATTTTTGTTGTCAAAATTTTAGACAAATGTTGAAGTCTTAATAAGTACATCACTAGAAAGGCCAACTACCAGATATTATTAAAGTCACCTCATTTACATAAAAGAAGATATCAAAATACCTTAAAAATACTTATATAAAAGACTGAACATGTCTTTAAAGGCATAACACAGAAAATCATGGATACTACCTTGTATTTAACCATATCTATTTTAATATAATCAATATATTCTATAAAGCCTTTCCTATTTTAATTTTTTTACTCTTTTCCTTATAATTTTTCCAATAGAATCTTCCATTTAAAATGTTTATGCTAACATTTATCGAATACTCAATTATGCTGTACACTGTTCTAAGTGATTTACATGTATTAAGTCTCAAAATATTTGATCAATTATTATTATCTCTGTTTTACAGATTAGGGAACTGAGCCATGGAGAATTTAATTAATTTAGCCAAGATCATATGTTTGGGACGAAGTAGAGCTGGATTTGATTTCAGAAACCATGCCATGAATCATTAATTACATACACTACCACCTATGTGTAGATTTACAGATAGAGGAGAAAAGAGAGACAGAGAGCCAAAAACCATGATGTTTGTGATATAGTCTGGTTATAAAGTGTTTTTAAACTAAAATGACAGTTCAGTATTGTCAAAGCCAAATCTGCTTTATAAAATACCAAAGCCAGCTTTTAAGGAACCACAATGAAAATGTAAACTGGGCATCTCTGCATGTCCCAGTGCCTCAGTGGTCAATTGCCTCACCCGAAAAATTTTTAATAAACAAAACAAAAGGAAAAAACAGCAGCTTGACATTTTTGAGTTTTATAGCATTGAAGTACTTCTTCACAGAATGAAGTAGATTAGGAGAAACTTTTGTTATAGGAAGCATTGATGAATGGATTTTATACTAAGATGATCGGTTTGTCTGGCTTTTCTCTCAAGATGATTCATCAGTTGGCTGCTCACATCAGGTATTTTAGAGCAGAATGTTCTGTCATTGGGGAACATTCTTTTTCTGAAAGCAGAAATGATGGACACTTGGTAAACTATTTAAATTTGTTTCTGTTTTGCCACTGAGATTGTCTTTGGTAGCAAGTTTTTTAAAAATGGAGGCAGTTATCTCATTGGGTATTTATCATTTCTTTGGACTACACATTTAATTTCTCAAGCAGTTTCTGAATAGAGTAACTGACCAACATTTAGGTTACATGATGATAAAAACTCATTTAATTTGTAATATCTGTCATTCAAAAAAATGGTTAAAAAATCAAATTTGCTTATATCAGGTTGTTTTACTGCTTCAAAGAACAAGAGATCAACCTGCTAAATATTATTTTGAAATATGAAAAACATAGATGCAAGTAGATACATGGAATTCAAGAAGCTTTTTTCTTCCCAAGTATCTTTTGTCTTGTGATGTATAAATTATAGAATGCCATTTGGTAGAAATATATTAAAATGTTGATTATTTTTAAATAAAAATATTTAATGTATTTGATTTCTACTAGAGATAATAAAGATTAACATTATATATTGTGTAAAAGTGACCATGATTTCTTCACAAAGAAAGCCTTTGTAAATAATTGTATGTTAACTGAATAATTAAATAATTAATGAACCAACCTATTTAAAGATTGTATTGTAAGCCATCAGATGATATTATTGTCATTACATAATAAGAAAGTTGCTACTACATGATGATAACTTTTAATCTAATGAGTTATCCATACCAATTATGTCATTTTGCTTATATATTGAATCTAAGGTCTAACCTTTTATGATGTGACTTCAATAAACCTAAAAAACATAAAACAAGAAGCTGTAAATTAAAAAATTACATATATAATCTTTAGGTAAATAATTTATTTCATGCTACATATTCAAATTCTTATTAAAAATATTGGACACATTGTGGCATTTGTAGTCATTATAGCAGGTTTTATTATTATTAGATATTATGTAAACTGAGAAGTTGTTATGGGTACCAATTCAATATTTTATGTATTGACCACTATTTGAATGTTGACGTTCATTGATTAGTGTATTATAGGTCTAACAAGCTTGTTTACTCCATATACAAATAAGAAATGAATATCTAGTATGCAGGTAATTATGCTTTATATTTTTCTAAAGGCTATCATCCTTTAAATAGAAATGGAAATGCTTAAATAAAAGTTTGCAATTCTATAAATCATAATGGAAAGAATTAAATAAACTATAAACCATACACTTAGCTGATTTCTAGCTTTGACTCATGCCATACAATTTATTGATATTTTATAAATGTAATGTTGAAATTTTATTTATCTATTTATTTGCATAATTTTAATATAATGGACATATTTCAAAAAATATTAACATGTGGACTCTACTGGAATAAAAATGACTCATTATAATTATGTAGAGATATTCTAGTATTAAAAGTTGTTCAGTGATAAAAAACTGTTAATATAATTTGTTACAACTACAGTTTAAATAATACAAAAAATATAATATAACCTCAAAAAGCAACCCCAAATAATCCATCAATTCTTTTTTTTTTTTTCAAAAACCTAAGTGTATTAGTCAGAGTATAAACTTATTTTAACAAATAATCTGCAAATATCAGCAGCTTAAAACAGAAAGGATTATTCCTTCTTCAGTTTGTTCAACGAGGTCAGGGTTGGAGGTGTTGTAATACCAAGTGGGTCTCAGCTCCACAAAATTATTTGAAAAATCATTGTTTCTATTTATACAAATATTCTATTTAGTGAGTTCTCTCCAGCCTTCAATTTGATCTCTTGCATCCAGATGACATTCAGGGAGAGAGAGAAGACACATCTAATTTTAATCACCTTAGCTCTAGGCCACATATATGATTGCACTTATGTGACAGTTACACAGCCCTAGCTCATATGAAGGGTCTGGGAAATGCAGTCTAGCTGTTCAGAAGACAAAAAGAATGTGGATATTGGAAAACAGTTCAGCCAGTTTCTGCCAAATAAGAATGGTGGAACTTTTAATATAGTTAGATGCATATGAATCTTTAGTTTATATCTCATACTAGAGACATTCTCAATAAAGAAAAAGTTTATCATAGTTGGTATATAACATTTTTCAATTTCTAAAAAATTGTAAGATTTGAGAGAAAAAAGGAAAATAAATCTATTTATAAAATTATTGTTTATACATGACATGATTATTTGAAAATATTCAGAGAACCCCAAGAACCTAATAAAAGTAATTTTTAAAGTAAATTGATCAATTAAAAATATCTATTAAATAGCAATAGTTCTCTCATAAACTGATCCCTCAAAAATCCAACTCAAAAAGATATAAAATAGAAAATCTACTCTTTAGTTTTAAAGAAAAAACATCAAATAAGTAGAAAACATGTTTTGCTTCTGAACTGGAAATCTTAGTAGTGTGATAAGGTCAACAATTTTCTGTTAATTTTATACGTATATAAAACATGACCTAAGAACAACGAAAAAATTTAACAGTATAAGTTTAAAAATCATCTAGAAAAAATTAAGTAAATGTGAGATACAATAGTCATGATGAAACATTTACCCTGTAAATATAAAACTGGCAGAAGAAAATAGAATTCTACCAAAATACTTATGCTATCTTATGGAATGTTAAAAGGAATAGAAACTATAAAAAAGAAGAGATAGTTATGACCATTTATTGATATTTTGCTATTAAATATAAAATATGCACACATATAATAATGTTATTAAAAAGACACCATAATAACAAAACTTTTGGAATTTCATTGACAACATATTTGCATCTGTAAATATATTTATAAATTTGAAATCAATAAAAATATGAAGATAATTAAAATTAAGCAACAGATAATTATGACTTTTAGCTATTCATACATTTGTTATGAGAAAAATAATTTTAATTCTTAATATTATTTATTTCTATTGACCATGGAAGTTCTTCTATTCTCTATATTCTTAGAGCAATGATAGTTTACGATATCTGAAAATGCCATTTTAATAGAAAGTATCAAATCACATTGATCATGTAATTTTATAATTCTAATTTATACAGTTTTAGAGATTTAGAAGAGAATTTTTGCTATTTAATATTTTTGAAAGTATTCAAAATATACCCTCTATATGTCAAGTAATTTTTCAAAACCTTTACTGTTGGCCAGAATTCCAGCAGAGTTATTTTGAGTTGCTCAAGCTCAGCATTTTCATACTCTCTCTTTTAGACAACACAAGTAATTTGGGTTTTAAATACCACAGGGGAAAAAAATTATGAAAACTAGAACGAACTAATATATACAGAAATGCATTGTTAATTTTATCTACAAACAGGCCACTCCATCTGTTCAAACATAATGCTCCAAACCAAGGAATATGTTCCAAACCAAAGAGCATGATATTTGACAGATGGAGAGGTCTGTAAGCCTGTCTGGAGCATGGAATACTATTGAGTTTGTAGCAGGGTCCAATTTTCTCCACTAAAGGAAATCTAATCAAAATTTCTCCCCAATAATATCAAAATCGGCACCAATTTTACCAATTTCTATGCACCAAAGATCAACTCATTTTATCTATTTTCTTTCTTATGCACAAGAAACCCATATCTACTTTCTGAGTTAATTTTCTATTTTCATGGTTGTTCTACAAAAATAAGTACAAATGCCAAACATATTTTATATAAAATAAAAGTCACCAATGAGTCAAACATAGGATGATTTACTCTTTAGCATAAAAATGTCATGTTAGTGCTATTTTTTTTAAAAAATTAATCATTAGAGGATTGAGTCATAGTATATAAGCTTTGGAAAAAGCTATAATAAGATTTTGATAAGTATTTGCAATTTATTGAAATAAGCAGCAAAACAAGAAGCATAGATTATTTGCCTTCCCTAAAAGTATGCATCCAGTGAGAGGCTGAATAAGATTTCTCTGCTTATGTCCAGAGTTCCACTCTAAAATCCAACATTCTAAAGTGTACTGATGGTATGGGAGATTGCCTCATCATTATTAAAATTTTAGTGCAATTAAACTAGATAAAAACTTTGCTGACAACGTGTCATATGGGTTGCTAAGAACTGAGAACTCATTTTGACTTATATAAATTAATCGTAGGCTTATCAAAGAGCATCCAGTGAAAACTGTGTATATTAGATATATTGATACATACTGATAAATGTCACATAAGATCTTAGTACTTGAAACCGAAACATAGTTCAATATCTAATTTCAACATTTTAAATTTCAGAGCTACTTATGACCTTGTAGCTCAGAAACCTTGGCATCGTTTAAAGCCTACTTCTAGCTATGCTCAGTTCCAAGCCGGGCACTTAAGACTGTACCTTATTACCAGTGGCGGTTTTGGGGGCAGGCAAGAATATTTGATGACAATCTTAGAAGACATTCAGGGTTAGTAGAAATTTCCATCAGGAAACCCTAAAGGGAGGTAGCTGTTCCCTTCCTCAGAAGTACTATAATTACATATGAACTTGAAGGGGAGCAGAATTTGCCGCCCCAAAATATGCCTTTTCGACATAAGGGTTATCTTGAGCTGGCTCTTTTTAAGAAACTGCAGACACAGGAAAAGCTCTGAAAACCTGTAGAAGTTATCCTTTTGTAAGAGAAATTTATATTTAGAAGAAAAATCTCCATGTAAGGTGTCTCTCCTCTTGTACCAAGAAGAGGAGGATGACTAAATCTCTAGAAATTTATCGGTGAAGGCAAAAAAGGGACCTACATTTACTGTGCTTTGCAAGATAACTTCCCGTAACTGGCTCCCTCCACCTCCAACATCTTCTTTTGTCTTTATCTGGAGATGATATTTAAGATGGTGATTTGGGCCATTTCAGGAAGTTACACGGTTTTCATAGATATTTCTCATGTATACAGGAGGAAGTGTACATGTTATTAAACTTTTATTTTTATGTTTCTCCTGTTAATCTGTCTTTTATTACAGGATTGAGGGGAGGTGAGGGTCTCAGCCAAGAACCTAGAATAGTAAAGGAAAAATTATTTTTTCTTCCCAATAAACTGCTGTTCTGAGGATATTTCTTTTCCATACACCTCAAAGAAATTGAATATTCAAGAAGCTTGACCATAAAAATTTTAAAACTGAAATACTTATTCTTAAATAATATATATATGTTAAGAACATACATATTCTTAACATATATGTGTGTATATATACACATACATATGTGTGTGTGTGTATATATATATATGTATATATGTGTGTGTGTGTATATATATAAAATGAAAGAGAGATGTTTATTTTAGGAAATTGGCTCATTTGATTGTAGAAACTGGCAAGTCCAAAATCTGCAGTGTAGTCAAGCTGACTAAAGACTCAGAGAAGAGTTGATATTATAACTCAAAGTTCAAAGGCAGTCTGCTAGTAGAATTTCCTTTTCCTCAGAGAAGGTCAATCATTTTCTTAAGGCCTTCAACTGATTAGATGATGACCACCCATAATATGGAGAGTTATCTCTTTGCTCAAATACTACTGATTTAAATGTTAATCTTAACTAAAAAATACCTTCATAGCTGCATTCAATCATGTTTGATCAACTATCTGGATCATTGACCAGCTAAATTGGCACATATACAAACATACATGATGTAAGGAAAAAACATATCTGAGTTTACATTTTAAAATGGATAGAAAGAATTTCAACTATAAATGTCAGTCTCAGTAGCACAAGGCATATTATTCATGTTAACTTTAATAATGTAGAGGAAAATTGATTTGACATTTTTCATATGTTGCACATATTTCAGCCTAGATGTAAATATATGTCTAGTTATAATGTGATCTGCCTTTTTGTAGTCTCACTGATGCAGTTACTTAGAACCAAAGAAATCTAAATTCTCGGTGTAGTAACATACTACAAATGTTAGTATAAGTTATGTTGTTTGAAACAAACTGGTCACTCACAATACTGAAAACAAAAATAAATATTAGAATTATTTATTCACATTAAAATATATACTTTCCAGAGATTCTACTCATGGCTTCCAATTTTGTAGGTTTGGTATAGAGCTTTGCATCTGCATTAATAAGAAACTCAATAGATTATATTACTTGCACTACTGAATGAGAATCACAGAAACAGAGCATGCTGTAGAAGAAAAAGAATCAATAACTTGCCTTTAGAATTAATAATAATCTGGAAAATAAAAACTCTCAGGCTTTATTTGGCGGGTTGACAAATCAGAATTTAAAAGGACATGGATCCCAGACACTACTACTAATGTAGACTAAACAGAGCTTCAGGGAATGAAAAGTTGTTCAGCCAGACAAAAGCAGTGTGATATGTGGTAAATGTGGTCAGCTGGGCACCACGTTGGTGGATAAAACAACATCCGCATTCCACCAAATTAGCAATTGGTATTTACGAAAGTATCTGACAAGCATAAATTCTAGGCATACCATGATGATTATCATGATGATTTCAAAAGAAAGAATGATGATTATCATGATGATTTCAAAAGAAAGAATCAGGCCTGAGAGGAGGGCTTGTGAACTTGAGAGATCATGTAGAGACAGAGTAAAATTTGGGGCAAATGTTGGACAATGAGCAATTTATCAAGCCAAAGACTTATATGAAAGGAAAGAGAGCCCACATACTGATTTTTATTTTCTCCTAATGTGCCATGCTCTATTCCTTTCTTAGTGTTGTTGTTTGGTTGTTGGATTGTTGAGATACAATTTACATAAAGGTGTGTAATAATTTATAAAATTCATCTTTTCAGGAGTATTATTCTATGAATTTTGACAAATTGAAACAGTGAGTATCACTATTACCATGATGAAGATATAGAATATTCCCATCACCCCTAAAAGTTCATTACTTTGTGGACAATTCCCTTACACCACCCCAAACTCTTGACAACTGTTAATCATATTTCTATCCTTGCATGTTCTGTCACTATAGTTTCAAAGTGTCGTTTAAGGGGAATTCTTTAGTATACAGTCTTTCAAGACAGACTTGCTTCACTCAGCATAACAACTCGGAGTCATTCTTACTGTTGCATGTATCAGCAGTTCATCCTTTCACTAAGTTATATGCCATTATATGTATAAATTACAATTTTATAAACCATCCACCAATTGATGAACATTTGAGTTGTTTCAAGCTTTCGGAGATTATGAATAAATCTGCTATAAATATCCATATACAAGTATTGTTTGAATATGTCTTCATTTTCCTTTGGTAAATACCTAGGAGTAGAAGTATGGACCACATGGTAAATTTGTTACCTTGATATTGAATTGCCTTATATCTTTTTAAAAATGGATGTGTACCATTTTGCATCCACACCAGGAATATATGAAAATTCCAATTGTACCATATTCCTGCTAACGTCTAGTATTATCAAGTCTTATTTGAAACAATCCAGTAGATGTGTGGTAGTATCTTATTGTGGTTTTAATTACATTTTCCAGTTTGTGTCATTTCTTTTTTTTCTTTCATAAATGTTTGAAAGAGTAAAAATTTTTAATTTTAACGAAGTGCAATTTATCAATATTTTATATTTTGTTCTTGTTTTTGTCTGTGTGTGTATCCTATATAATAATAAATCTCTGCCTAACCCAAGGTCACAAAGATCTGTTTTCCTTTGTGTTTTCTAGAAAGTTTATAATTTTATGTCTATGATCTATTTTGAGCTAATTTTTGTATATAATATAAAATTAAGGGTAGAGATGCACTTTTTTTTGCTTATAGATATTCTGTTTGTCCAGCTTCATTTACTGAGAAGGCTATATTCTTAGTATAATTTCTTTGACAATTTTATCAAGCATCAAATAACCATGTCTGTATGTGTCTATTTCTGTATATTTTAAAAATTCTATCTGTGTACTTACACTTTGGCAATACCACACTACCTTTATTATTGTTGCTTTATAGTCATTCTTGCAATCAGATAGTGTAAATTTGCTCTTTCTTTTCAAAATTATCTTTGCTATTCTAGAGCCATTGTTTCTTATTTAAATTTTAGAATCAGCTTTTTAAATTTCTACAGAGAACTGTCTGCTGGAGTTTGATTGAGATGACCTTGTATCTATAGATCATTTGGAGAAAAATTGCTATTTTGGCATTTTCTTTTATCTTCCAACTCAGAAACGTATATATTTGTCCATAATTTTTTATCTTATTTAAATTGTCTCACCAAATGTTTTATGGTTCCCAATATAAAAATCTTCCACATATTTTGGTAGAATAATGAATAAGTATTTTTCAATGATTTGTATTATTAAAGTAGTTCTATTTAAAATTCCAGTGTCCTATTGTCGATTGCTACTACATAGAAACAATTGATTTTATATATCGACCTTGCATTATGTGACCTCATTACATACACCTGTTAGATCTGGTAGCTCATTTGAGATTCTTTTAGATTTTCTACACAGACAATTAGGACATCTGTGAATATAGTTTATTTCTTCCTTTCCAAAATAATTGTCTTTTATTTCATTTTCTTTCCCGATCTTACTGGCAAGCATCTCCAGTATAACTTTGAAAAGGAGTTGTAAGAGTAGATATCCTTGCCTTGTTTCTGATCTTAGGGAAAACACATTCAATATTTGAGTATTTAATATGATGTTACCTTAGGTTTTTTATGAGATGCCTCTTATCAAGCTGAGGAAGTTATACTTTTATTAGTTCGTGCAGATGTTTCTATTATACATGAATTCCAAAGTTTGCCAAATGTATTGCTGCATTTATGAAAATGAATTTGTTGTTTTTTAAAATTATTTTTAGCCTACATTACATAAATTAATTCACGAAAGTTAAACAAATCTCTTAAGATAAATAATACTCTGATAAAATTTGAGACAAAGAGCCAAGAAAGAGTAAGAGGAAGCAAGGGAGAGAGGAAAGAAGAAAGATAATTTGGTGATGATTTTTCCATATCCATGAGGACTATAGTTTTATTTTCTTGCAAAGTTTGTCTCTAGTTTTGGTGTCTGCGTTATACAAACCCTTAAAATGGATTAGAAAATGCCTCTTCTCTTTTATTTTCTGGAAATACTTTTGTGAAATTAGTATTTATTTTGCTTGTTATATTTATCTTGTGAAGCCATCTCTTAGAAAGTTTTTAACTATGAACTCAATATCAATAGCTACAGTACAATTTAGATTAACTTTTTCTTCTTAAGATACAATTGGTAGTTTTTCTCTCTCAAAGAATGCACCCATTTCATATAACATATCGATTGATTAGTATAAAGTTGTTCAAAATGTTCCTTATTATCCTGTTAATGTCTATAAAATCTGTTGTGATTCCTTTCTTTCATTCTTGTATTGGTAAATTGTCTTTTTTTCCCCCTGATCCTTCTCACTAGAAGTTTATAAATTTTAATGTTTGTTTTCAAGAACAAGCTTTTGATTTTATAGCTTTTCTGTTTACAATTTCATTTATTCCTACTTGTAACTGCTCCTATGTCATTCTCTTTTTCTTAAACTGAGTTTAATTTGCACTTACAGTCTAGTTTTATGGGGTATGATTTTTTTTAATTTTAAAAATTAAGTAGAATTTCAAGTATCAAAGCTTAATATAGGTTCTCATACATTTTATACAAATAAACAAATGTAATTTATCAACTTAATAGTTTTTCTCAAATAACATAATTTGGGCTTAAGGGTATTTTATGTTATCATACAGTCTGTGTTATCTTCTATATGTGAACTAAATTGTTTTCTTTCAAGAAGTAGAAGCAACAATTTCTTTCTCTAGAAAAACAAAAACAAAAACAAAAACAAAAACAAAAAACAGTTAAGTTTTAAAAGGAACCTTGGTCAATACAAATCCTAACAGACTCAGATGACTTCAGAATCCGAGCCTTCATAAGTGAGGTTTGCGACCCTCTTAACTCATTGGTGTGTGCCTTCACTGCATGATGAATCATTAGACTGAACCTAATAAATAGATGATACACTCTCAAACACTCAGAGATAGTATTTGAACCATTTACATTTTGAACCTAATGACATATGATTTTTTTCAATAAGTCAGTAGAAATAGAGCATTACTCCAAGGCAGGAAATAGGTGTTTTTCTATGTGAAGTTAATTGGCTCACGTGGAACAGAACTGATGATTTTGCTATGATTCATATCATGGTAACCAGGAGCCAATCTGCCTGAATCATATTTCTAATGACAAGAGAAAAGCAAACTAAAACATAGTGTCTCACTTTGAAATTGTTGATTGAGAACATGTAAAAGAATGCCAATAAATTTGTAAAAAGAAAATTTTACATGCAGTGGATTTTAAACTTGAATTAGCTATTCATTAAGAAACAAGATTCAGGTATATAAAAGAATGTTTTTAAAAAGATCAAATTTGAAAATTTACATAGGAAATATTGATATACTTAAAATATTGATATACTTAAAATATTGATATACTTTCAGATAGTTAAAAAGACAAGTAAGGGATTTTATTCCTTTTTATTGTGATTAAAAATTATAATAACATATAGCTTGTATTCTAAAAGGATGTATTGGTTACTCTTTATGAATACCACTGCAACCAGTTCATTAAGATTTTGCCTTTTAATGTCTTGACTCTGACGATGCTAAATAATGGGAGCTTGGAAATTGGAATAGATAATTGTTCTGTCCTGAAAATATATTATATTAATTCCAAGCATTACATTTCTTTCACTAATATAGTAAATATGTGCTCTCTACTAATTTAAAAAAAATTAATGTTATAATTGGATACTATATTTCTAATGACTAAACTTAGGCTAATTATTGCATTATTGTAAGATTCTGAATTAAAACTTGAAGAGTTATGTTTGATTTTTTAATAGTTAAGATTATAAAAATAGAATATTTCAATAAGTTTACTACTTTACACTAGACATTTACTGGATATCATCTGGTTCAGATTTAGATATTTCTAGACATAAAACTACCCATTCATTATATTTCCCTATCACCCACTAATATTAGAGTGTCACCTTTTTGCATCTCTTTTATGAATTTTTTGACTTTTTATTTAAGAAATAAAAAAAATATTTTAATACAATTATGTTTTTCAAATAAAGTTGAATGTACATGTATATGTGCATGCAGGTACATATACATATGTATACACAGAAATATTTATTTCTAAAGGGTCTCTTGAAAACAAATATACACTAAAAAGATTGGGATAAATGTTCAATAAACATTTCTGCAAAGCTTGTGTTATAAAGACTTCTTATTTGAGCTCAGAATTTCTCTATCACTGTCAACTAGGTTTTATAAATCTTTAATTTTAACATATAATTAAATATGTATTTATCAACTAAAGTAGTAAATTATTTGTTCTAATGCTTGATTTACTTTATTAGAGCAGAATTTTAGAAACTACAGTAAAGAATAAACAAGAAAATATGAATTAGCAAATCTCATCTCAAAATAATAGCCAA
>NW_006442484.1:52619035-52724107 GCF_000325575.1 Pteropus alecto
TTATATGACATATAATATATTATATATTATAGATTATGGTTTCCATTTTTAATAGTCATGTGTTATGAGTACAAAGTAGATGTATACAAGAGGAAGTTGGATATGTGAATCTGAAACTCACAAGTCTGAAATACAGATATCAGTGGTAGTTAAGATCTTTAGATAAATAGATATTATATAACATGACCACTCAGCTACCTTATATATAGAAATGAACTGGCTTTGTTATGCAGTTCAGAATTCTAAAGAAAGAACCCAGAATGGCTCAACCCAGATAAAGTTTCCACAAGAGTTTGAATCAATTCTGTGACAGACTCAGGGGCAGAGGTATGAAATTTGAATCAATTGTGTCACACAGTCAAGGGCAGAGGTATTAGACCAGTCATTTATACTTGCCAGTCTTTTTTCTGACTGATAAAATTGGAATCATGATCATTCTTTATACAATTGTTAAGAAGACCTAATGAGATTATTCTTGTAAAGACTTTAGCAAAGGACCTGAATAAGCATTATTCCAGAGAAGACATAAAAATGGCAAACAGGTATATGAAAAGATGCTCAATATTTATAATCATCAGGGAAAGTCAAATCAAAACCACAATGAAAGATCACTTCACACCTGTTAGAATGGCTATTATCAAAAAGACAAGAAATAACAAATATTGGTAAGAATGGAGAGAAAAGTAAACTCTTCTGCATTGTTGCTGTGAATGTAAATTTTTTCAGCCACTATGAAACATGGTTCCTTACAAAAATTAAAACTAGAACTACCTTATGAACCAGCATATACTCTTCTGGGTATATATCCAAAATAATGAACACATGATATCAAGAAAGTATACATATACATAATAATTATTGTATTATTTAGGAATGAGAAAGAAGAAAACCCTATTATTTGCAAAAATATGGAAGGATCTCGAGGGTATTAGGCTAAGTAAAATAAACCAGACATGAAGGGGGAAAAAAATCTTTGTGATATCACTTTTGTGTGAAATCTTTAAAAAATGTCAAATACATAGAAGCAGAAAGTAAGAACAGTGGTTATCAGGGGCAGGAAGATGGGGGAAATGGGGAGATGAGATGGTCAAAGAGTCTGAAGTTTCAGTTATGTTGAATGAGTAGGTCTAGAGATATAACGCACACTGTGATGACTTCAGTTAATAACACTATATTGAACACTGGAAATTTGCTAGCAGGGTAGATTTCAGATGCTCTCAAAACATTAAATAATAGCAACTATGTGAGAAGATGATAAATTAATTAGTTTGACTACAATAATGATGTCACTATGTATATCAAATCATTATGCTGAACACCTTAAAGATATACAATTTTAATTTTTAAAAAAATAGAAAAAGAAAGTAGATTAGTGGTAGCCTAAAGCTGGAGGCAATTATGGGATTGGATGGGGATTATAAATAATAGATATAAGGCTTCTTTTTGGAGTCATGAATGTGTTCTAATATTGATTGTGGTGATGGTTGTACAACTCTGTGAACATGTCAAAAATCATTCAATTATACACTTTAAATGAGTGAATTGTATGGCATTTAAATTATATCTTAATAAATCTGTTACCAAAAAAAAAAAAAAAAGGAAAAAAGAGTCTAACACAATGCATGGCACAGAATAAGTACTAGTTAACTATTAAGTCCTATTACTATTAATTTAACTGTGTCTATTACTGTTGTTTTTAAGACTCTACCCTCTGAAATTAGACTTTATGAGGAACTCGTATTTCAGTATTACTAATGATCACAGCCAAGTCTTGGGAAATTTATGTATTTTGTCTAATCTTTGATGTTTGTATCTATAGATGGAGGGCAAGGTAATATTATTTCACGAAATAATGTTTTATTATTACTTCTCTGATTATAGTTTCTTGACTTTCTTCTGAAGGGGTAAATTTCTTTACACCCTACCCCATTAAATGTAGAGAACCATGTGCCTTTATAATTTGCCAGAATTTTCTGGTGTTTTCAATCTCTGACCTGGATTTATAAGGGTAGCAGAGAAGACAAATGGTGAGGAAACTCATCACTCCTACTGCGGAACAAAGCAGCAGGTCAACGGTGTAGTGGGAGTTTCTGTGTCTCTTTATGGTAAGTCTTGATTTGTTGTTTCAGAGGACATTCCAGGAAGTAACAAAACATTAACTACCTTTTTTCAGGCTATCTTTTTCATGATGTGAATCCATAATTTGTTAACCCTACTTAAGCTTTTCTAAGTTCCTCTTTGATTACTTTAAAATTACTGTCAATTCTGGCATAATGCTCTCTGTCAGTCTTAATTTTTGGTGTTATGTGTCTTTTGTTTGTGTTTCATTTTGTTTTCCTGTGTTTTCATTTTAATAAGAAGTTGGAAGAAGAAACATTACAGATTGCTATCCAAATTCTATTTCAAACAAGCCATTTGAATGCTTTTTAAAATGACTATTTCTTTGTTGGTGAGTTTAACTTAGACCAATATTAATGATTATTAAAATTTTAAAGCTCAACCTAAGATGATTCAGTCAGCATCATTTTAAATATTTTTTAATTTAACTGTGTTAGTATTTCTGTCATCAAATGCAAGCCCAAAATGCCTTATAGAATCAGAGCTTTTAAGTGATAACATTTAAAGGAAATTATTATAAATACTAAATTTAAAAAAATGACTATAATGTTTATGTGGGAAAATGTGTTTCCTAGTTATAGTTACTAAAGGGATCCAGAAAAAAAAATCACTACAATGCATGGACAGTTTTAAATGACAGAAAATTCCACAAATGCCTAGTAATTTTGTTGTTGTGGGGATATATTGGATAAAGTGGGCCAAAGGTGCTGAGGAGGACTAAGGGAGCCTCCCAGGGGAATAAAGGTATTATCTGGTCTATACACACGTCACATTCAGCAACATTCTGTGTGGCTGCTGCTGAGCTCCCATCTGTCAGATCTCAACAGAAAGAACAAAGACTAGAGATTGGAGTAATACAAGAAACATCATTTTACTAGCTGGCAAGAGAAGTAAAATGAGGAGAAGCCACTTTCTTCTTGTTAAATGTTATTGATATATGTTCTACCTGGCCACAGCACATTTTATACAAAAAGCTTCTAGCCACTTCGCCGTCATTTTCTTAAATTATTTTATTTTTATAAACTTCTTATAATAACTAACATATTTTAAAAATATTTTATGGTCTGTAATCATTTGGCAATGTGCATTTTTATTCAGTTAACATCTATGAATCTTCAGTGAAATTGTACTCAGGTATTAAGATAGAATTATTATTTGTTAGAGACCTTGGGAAGTGCAGTATTGGTCTTCCACAGTGCTTCAAGCAAAAGAAGAATAGGCTTTCCTTAAGATATGAGTTAAACTTAATGCTTGCATATCCATCATACATGAAGAATAAAGCTCTTCACTTGGAAAGTGCTATTAGAAAGAATTCAGCAAAATAGATATCTGGGAAATTAAGCTGAAAGAATTCTCTTCAATTTCAAGAAAATTAATGATAATGTGCCACAGGTATTCAAATTCTACATTTTATCTTCTAGTGTCACCTCATCTAACAGTGGGCCAATAAGTAGTGTAGAAATCTGCTTTCAATACATTTTTTATGACAGCTAAAGTAGCATTGATTTACTTCTGTATCTTAGGTGAACACTTGAAATGTTTATACAATGCATACTTTATTTTAAGACTGAGAATAGGAAAGATATTTTGACATAAATGGAACCAAAACTATAAAAAATTTCACACAGAAAATTAATATGCCTTTGAGTTATGGGCCCATTGTGCTGTAAAAAATGACTTGCTCAGATTGAATTACTCTTTTATATATGAGACACAAAGAAGTTAATGTTTTATACAGTAAGTATGAACAATTTTCTAAGTCAGACACTTAGCCACGTACTAGGACTGAAAAAAATTTAGTAAATAAGAGATACAGACTTTTGTTTCTCAAGAAGATCAAAGTTAAGTAGAGGTAAAAGAAACAAATATAGATGAAATTACTATAATTATATGTTGGAGGGAAAGCATATTACACAACTGTAGCAATAGTATTGAAAGATTTTTTTAAAAAGTACCCACCTAGCTATGGAGGTTTCCAGTTTGGCATTCTGGAAGGCAGTACTTTGCCTTTATCAAGAACAGTGATTATTAGGTAAAAGTTGAGGATGCGTTTGGAGCAACATAGAAACAGGATTTGATAATTAATTGAATGTAGCTATAGAAACTGAAAGTGGGTAGTGGAATTAGAAAGAGAAGTCAAGGATGACCTCTTGGTTAGTAGGGCAGATAACTAGATAGATTAAAGTTTCAGTTTTTAATAGTCATGAGTTATTAGTACAAAGTAGATGCACACAAGAGGAAGTTGGATATGTGAACCTGAAACTCACAAGTCTGAAATATAGATATCAGTGGTATTTAAGATCTTTAGAGTAAATGAGATCAACAGGAAAGAATTTGTAGTATCTCTTTGGCAAGAAAGAGAAGGTATGAAAAATACATTGTCTAAACAGTTAGGGGAGGAGCATCAAAGACAATGCAGTATCAAATTTAAAGAGGGAGTACCTACATCTAGGAGGAGATGTTTCAGTGTGATAATGGTTAGGACATATCCAAGTAGACAGTTACTGAAACACATTCTTCATTTGGCTAATAAATTACTGGGGATTTAGCCATGGTAGCTTCAGGTCCTCAAAGAGAAGTAACTCAGACTATGAGATATTGGGGAATGTAATGCAATAAAGTAGATATAATGATATTTTAGGACTCTCCTTGACCAGTTTTAATGTAAAAATATATAGAAGTATTAGTCATTATAACACTTGCAGCATCCAGGATTTTTTCCCTTAATAAAAAGATATATTTATAAGTTTGGGTTAAGAAAATAGAAAAGAGAAGTCAAGAAGTTATGACTAATAGGTAACTAACATGATACATGTAGAGGGTTATTCCTGAGCAAAAGTATGATCTCATCTGAGCCCAGAGGGAAGGTAGTGAGTAAAGTCATGGATAGAAATAATGTTTGATCTTGGGAACAGCAAGCTGAGAAAAACACTCATGATCACCTCCATTTTAAGTGATCTATTGGGAATGATGGAGGCAGGAGTTAAGGTAATGATTGTGGATTTGGAATGTTTATTATGTGATCGTTGACCAAGAATAGTCACACAGAAAACTCAGGTGAGTTTTGAGACCATTGAATTGTAATGACATCTATCTAGATAGTTCAGTGAATTTTCTCCAATTTGCTTAGCTAAATAGGTTAGAAAACTTATTAAAATTTGTGTTGATGAGCTGCTGAACAGATGTTAAGGAAGAACAGGGCTACAAAATGTGCAGACTCTGTTAATTCTCCACTCTGATCCCTCTCAGATTCATTTGACCCTTTCTATGCACCCCTCCTCTGGATTCTATGTGCTTTTGCTTTCAATAGCCAGCACTTACAACTCTTTTTTTGAAAGGCTGAAATCAGGCTGCTAGAGCCATATGCACTACACATGTGCAGAACCAGAACTGCCTGAAAGTTTAATTTCACCCCCTAAACACTCCCAAGAGTCTCATCTCTGTTTTGCTAATGCTTCTCCTTCAGCGTATACCTATGAGTTCATATGTTCTGTCTTCCAGATAGATATTCAACCAGGGAGAGGAGGGGCTATGCATATTGGATTAATTGGTTAATTTAGTATATTTTGTAAGCCAAAAATCTACTGTTGATTTACTACATTCCCTCTCAGGTTTTCTTGGAAAAACAGTAGTAAGAGAAATACTCCTGAGACAGAGGTTTGTGTTATGCATCTGGCTATGCACCTGTGTGAGATAGAGTGGCCTGAAATAATAACATACAAAGATTCTGGGAGGTGATAAATGTTCTGGTCAGAAACTTGGGATAAGAGATATCCGAAGTTCATAAACAAGGAGGTCTGGAAAAGATATATTTGAAAGTTTCTATAGGAGTGAACAAAAATGTGAGGATCTTTGTAACACCCGATACAGCATCCAGCACACAAGAAGCACTCAATAACTAGGCGGTAAGGATGATATGTGGTTGATAACAACTAGCCTCTACCTTCCACCACTCCAATGGTTACACATGAAAGCAGGAGCCATGGAGACAGATATGGAGACTGCACATACAACAAACCACAAGGTCTCTTTCTCATTAAAGCTGATATAGCCACTAGACATGCTAAATATCCAACCTCTCAGCAGTGAGCACTACTGCCTCTGAAGTCTCATATATTTTGACCTGTCATGGAGGCCAACCAGCCACTCTATATTGAGTTGATACCTTAATGCCCATTTCATCCAAGAAAAAACAATAATTTATCCTCATCAGAATTAACACGCATTCTGAGTGTGAATTTTTTCCCCTACCAACAGGACTTCCATCAGCATCACTATTTAAGGTCTCACAATGTATTTATTTATTAATGTTGTCTTCTACATAGTGTTGCTTTAGACTAAGAAACTCACTTTATAATATAGGAATTGTGGCAACAGGTAGATAAGCATGAAATCCATTTGTCTGACTGGGCTAGCATAAGGATAACTAGAGGAATTCCATTTTTAAACTAGATTTCATCTTGTCTATAGGTCAGGAATAAAAAGGGGAAAACCCCAAGATACCGATAAACCACACACTTCCCATAATGAAGTAGGGATGCACATAACTAAGAAGGGAGGAGAACACAGGCAATCAGCAGGCACTGTAATAACAACCAGCATGTCTCGTTCTCATAAGGTTAATCATTGTTTGTAAAAAAAAAAAAAAGATAAAACTCCTATGTAAGTTTGTTTTTATATAAACTCAAAAAACTCTGTCATGAGACAAGATTGAACAGACATCTGCTGACCGTGAGAGACATTGCTGACCACAGCAGTGTGAAACTGTCCACCAGCTTCCCCTCCTCAGTCCCCTCTCCCTCCCGAATTGCCCACAAAAAACCCTCACATGATCCTGTTTGTGAACCAGCCAGTTCCTTCCTTCTGGCTGGTTCCCCTGTGCACTAGCTCTTTCTCAATAAAGCTTCACTTGCTGAACTTCATATCAGGTACAGTACTGGTTTCTATGACAGTGAGACCCCAGCACCTGGCGTTAGTCAGCTCTGGCAACACTAACACTTCTTTTGGGAATGGGAAATAAAAGTGGCATCAAAATTGTTCTCAAAATACACATACACACATCCATATAACTAATTTTCTTTATTCGAAACATTTATTTTATTTCATAAAATGCCTTATATGCCATCTATTAGGGTTGTCCTATAGAACAAAAAACAAAAACAAACAAACAAACACAAACAGTACAATTTGAATTTTAGATAACCAGCAAATACTTATTTTGGTGTAAGTATATCCCCATATTGCAAGAATACTTATTCATTAAAAATTTTCTCTTTATCTGAAACCCAAATTTAACTGAGTGTTCTGTTTATTTTATAATTCTGGAAAGCCATGGATAGAAATAATGTTTGATCTTGGGAACAGCAAGACAGTATCATATAATATCATTCCAATGATTTATTTGGTCTACAGCAAATGGAGTAGGAAAAAAGAATTAACCAAGTATTAAAATCAGTAGAGAATGTCTCCATGCTTAGGAAACAATATATGACATATGAGGAGTGTGATAAAGTGAAATAGTTAGAATGTTTAAAAAAAAATTGTCTAGGATTACTATCCCAGAAAAGTAATCTGAGATAGTGGATTTTGGGGAGGATAAGAAAGACATCAATTTTATCTCCTTTCTCAAAGAATATGGTAGCTGGGAAATTTAGCAGTTTTTACTCTTCTAGCAGAGGAAATTCAGGATTCATTTATTGCTAGGTTTTCTTTGAATGGTTTGATATCCTAAATGACTATTAAACCAAGGAACACAGAGACCCCAGTGGACAAGTATTGGAGGAAGCTAGTGGGAAATTTGGTTTAGATAAATCAACAGTGTCACGTACATGAGAATAAAAATGAAGGGGACTTTTATTGTGTGTAATTTGTGACCTAAAATTATAGAAATATTAGTCAAGATGTGGTAAATGGGCTTCAATGTTCAAACAGAATTCTGATAGAGTAACACCATTGACAATAATGTAAATTGTAGTCAGAGGACTTAGTGTCAGAGGTCTGGCAAAACTAGAATTTGTTATTCTGGTGTCTTGATGCTATAGATTAGCTTAGGCAGATCATCATGTGATTGCAGATTTTGTCTGAAGGTGCTGAGGTTGGTGCATGAATTATTCCCAAATTTACAGAGGCTGTATCTGTAAATGGTATTATCCAGCACCAGACCAGACTCCAGCTTTATTAATTTTATGGTAAAACCAATGTAACATATACTAAGGTGTTTACTGAATTATTTCCAATACTCATATTGATTAATGAACCACTAAAAAATAGTTTTTGTGTAACCTCTTTAACATTCTCTTTCTTTTGTCCTTTCAATATGCAAATCTGTGTATTTTCGATACTCAGTGTATAAACTATTCCCTCTTTCTACAGTGCCTTGGCACCCTAGAATCATTAAAATGGAAGAAATAAGAGAAACTTAGAGAACATCTCATCATAGCCTTTATATTTCCAGTTGAAGAATAGAAACTCAAAAACTAACTAACTTGTCCAGGGTCCAGAAAAATCATTATATGCATTGATATCCTAAAAGGTACTTGCTAAATCCCCAAAATATGCTTCCTTCTCCAGCTATTGAGTTTTGTTTCTCAGCCCCTACTTTGTACTAGATAGCAGAGAGATACTTTAAGAATTGACATTTGTTATCGTAACTAATAACATACACTCTCTGCTGCAAGACTCTTGGGTTCAAATCTCAGACACACTTAGTAAATGTAGAGGCTTAGATATGATAATTTAATTTTCTGGAGGAAAGTAAAATACAATAAACCTTTATAAGTATATGAATTCTAAAGGAGAAATTGTAAATCTGAGTTTAAGTTAGAAAAAGTTTTATATTACAAGTGGCAATTTAACTGATACCTACAAGGTGGTTTAGAGCAGGAGTTAGCTAACTATTTATTTTTCTATAGCTCACAAGCTAAGCATGATTTTTACATGTTTAAATGGTTGCGGGAAAACAAAAGAATAACATTTTGTGAAATGTAAAACTTTATGATATTCAGATATCATTGTCCATTAAAAAAGATTTATTAGAACACAGCCAGACATGTTCATTTACGTATTGTCTGCTTTTATGCTACACAGCAGAGTTGGGTATGTGCAGCAGAAACTGTATGGCATACACATCTAAAATGTTTACTCCCTGGTCCTTTCCAGAAAAAAGTTTGCTGAACCCTGATTTAGAGAAATGCTATTCATAGTGCCAGTCTGAGACAAGTTCAGGAGCTTGTGCCAGTGTGGGAATTAATGCACTATGTTCTATATGAAAAAGTCTTGCTGCAAAAAAAGGGGGGCCAACAAAACCATGTGTTTAGTTCCATCGTAGATTAACTTTCTAAATCAAGCTTTTTATCTTTTCATCGAGACCTGTTTGAGGATCTCTGAGATATTCTGAATACAACTATTTCAAAGTTTGCTATACATAAAAGCAGTGGATATACATTCCAGACAGAAGAGATTGTGCATCTTAACATTATTTGAGAAATAATTATAATTACACTAGTTGTGTTTATATGTAAATGGTTTTGATCATATTTAAAATGTAAGCATAAACTACAGATATTAAAAAATTCAGCATAATTAAAAGTTGAAAGTTTATAAAAAGCAGTCCCAAACAGAGGAAAATTTAGTAATATAACAGGAAATATTATTAATTTATCTGGATTCAGTGTCCTACAGGGTGTCAATCAAAGAAAGAAGTAATTTTGAAGATAAAGAATGTAAAACTTTATGATATTCAGATATTCAAAGAGTGAAAAACAAACAGTACCATATAGGGCTTTGTATAACCAATTGTCTTCAGAGATTTAGCAATTATGATCAGTAGCCTCAGCTTGTTCTAACATGTCATTTTAAATCATTTTTATGAATTTTTGAAACTCAAAGATTGGCCCAGCTTGAACAAGGATACTCAACCTTTAATATTTTAAATCTTATAGTCCCAAAATTTATAGCAGCATTAATATTATGAAGGTAATAATCTCTCTTTTATTTGTTAATAATATTTTTATTATCTTCTTATTTACTGACAGAAGAAATAGATACAGAGTCAGAAAACATTTAATTTTAACTGGATATATTGATAAGGATGACTTAATGAAATCGAAAGCAATTGCTTCAAAAATTATAATTGCTATTTGTAGGGACCTCAGACTCTGAAACCCAAAGATGGCTACATAAATACCGAGTTTCATCTACTTCTTTCAGGTTCTCGAATATTGCTTTTTAAAAGTCTTCATTAATTTTAGTAAGTTCTCAAATTGTCATTTTCCTCTTCTAATTTTTAAAACATTTCAGTGTTGCTATTGTATTCTATACTCTTCCCTCATACATGAAACATTATAAATGAATTCATTTTCCTAGTTTTTAATTATCTGTCTTTTTAAGGATATCACTTATATTATTATATCCTTGAAAGTAAAACATTGTCTGAAATGCCTACTTTGAAATAATATTAGTTACATTTCATTGCATTACTGCATGCTACTTCACTAGATCGATGTTATTAAGTCTTTAAAGAAAATATTTTCATCCTCTGTAGCTATAAGATGTCCTTAGAATACCAAGGCTTGTCATTAGCAAGACAAACAGTATGAAGCCAGGTTAACAAATGTATGTGCTTAACATAGAAGAGATATAAAAGGGTTTAAGCTGCTGATTTTCTGTGTGGAAGACGGGTATAAAGGGGAAAGAGGGCAGGTGAGCCAGTGGAAGCACTCTCTGCCTCAGGGGTTACTTTTACAGTGTAACTCCTCCAAGATGGATACAGAGCATGGCCTCCCACTGACTTTTGCACACATTTTGTGAATAATGAAATCTTTGAAATAGTGTGTTCAATGATATGTCTGCTGAACATAATGCTGAGTAACAGAATGCAGACTCAGAAGAGTGCATACCATATGATTCCATTTATCTGTGGTTCTAGAACAGAAAAAAAATCTAATCATGAAAAAAATATAGGCACTAAAGAAATGATTGCTGCTTGGGGGAATTGACTAGGGAATAGGAGAAAACTTTTAGAGGATATAAACTTTTTGAGGATATATATTAATGCATTTGTGGTTAAGTGAATGATATATTCATCAGAAAACATCAAATTATATTCTTAATATTTATACATTTCTCTGTGCACAAATTAAATTTTACCTAAATGATCAAACTATAAATCAATATTGAACTCTAGCTAAAGCTTTGATTTTTGTAGTAATATAGAGTAGCAATTATTAAACTAATATCTGTACATTCTGAGTTTGAACAAATGAATAAATATATCAAGGATAGTAAAAGTCAGTCAGGTTTTTCACTGTTATAGAAAGTAGTTACAAATATAGAAAATGAAAAGTCTGGATTGCAGCATATGGTATTGGATCAAAGTCTGAGTAGAAGCAATGACAAATTCATGGCAGTGAGCACATCCAAGTGCCATTCTCCACTCAATAAACCAAGGTTTAGAGGTAGAGGGTAAGATTGGTTCCAGAGCTGAGGAAGGGAAAAGATGGCAGGAATTAATGATCTAGATATCTAATAAAACATTAGCCAAGGCCACAGGCAGGGCTATCTTAGGAATTTTGTTCCTAGGCACTTGGTACTATAACATGAGGCCTTTGCTCTGGGATCCAGCTCTACTGAGCTATGAGTGGGGCGACCAATTCCTGACTCAGAATATGAGTTGTGCCTCAGTTTGAGCCCATTTCATTGTGAGTGGATCGCTTGAGATTTCTGTTAAAGAAAAGTGTTAGCTGTTCGGAGGTGTGTATTTTAATGGAATAATAATATTAATAATACACTAATACATACATGATGCTTACAATGATGCAAGCACTGTTCATAACATGTTTTATCTGTTAACCAGTATTTGATTCTTATACCAGCTCCGTGAATCAGATACTATTATTGTCCTATATGGGAACCTGGAGCACAGATAAGTTAATTAGCCTGTTCATAGTTATACAGTAAATGGATTATCTAGGATTTGAACTTGAACAGTTGAATACAGACTCTAGAGTCTGTGTTCTTGACCAATTTACTATACTACCTCTCTGCCATGTGAATTTATTTCCAAAGTGATTTTGTTGCGTTGATTGGCAATTACAAAAAGAGGTTGCTAGACCATTGGTCCTCATTTCTACTCTCATTTGCTTTTCTCTACAGATTGCGTACCTTTCAATTAATTGGAACACCAACTAGTACTAGCATGAACCAGTACTGCTATTAAGATGCCTTCCATGAGGAAAAATTATTTTAAAGTGTGAGATTATGTGACAGTTTTTTTTCTTGGCACATAACTGTTTCTATACTGCTATGAACATATAATTATTTTTTGGAAAATCAATACACAATCAACTCCAAGATGTAAACATATATGAATGATTTTTTTCTTGTAGAAATGGAACCACTTCCTGGATGATCTTCCTTGCCCTCGGTACCCGTCATAATGATAAGTAAGACACTATACATTTTCTTAGGTTATGTTTTTAGCATTGGTTTTAGAATTTGTTTTTAAAAATATGATCTTAAAAATATGTGCTTATTAAAATTAAAAAAATTTTCTTTAAAGTTTTAATATATATTAAAATGTATATGTAATTATTATTTATACTATTTATTTTGAGAGAATATTCTTTAGATATTTTCATGAATATAATGTTGCAGCAATATGTCAGCGTTAAGAAACTAATTTTTCAGTCTATTTCCCATATGCAATTTTTTGGGGGTGGTTAACTGATCACTTCTCAGCTGTAATTTTGAGCTCCACTGAACTGTTATGGATGTTCCATTTTAAAACAGAACATATGTGAACAGAACTGTTCCTGTTATGCTTGACTGATGCCACTGATTGTGTTCTAAATTCACAACTATGCCTCTAGTTATGAACTAATAACTTTGATTATTTAGGTAAAGTCAAATCTTCAAATCCAATCCTGTCTGTTTAATTGAAAAGTAACTAAAAATGCATCTGCCACTATGCAATGCATGTTTTGTGGTTTCATGAGTTTTTTTCATTCAGTTTAGAGCGATCTCATAAGTTTATGCTGTATGAAATTCTTGACATTAAACTAAATTGCATTATACCCAGACCACATCTAAGTCAACAAATAATTGCTTATTGATATGAGAAAACATGAATTTATGCTCATGAGACGCTAATACGATTTGAATAAACTTGATGATGCTTAGGATTAATTTTAGTGTAATTACAGGATGTCCTAAAAACATAATTCAAAGCCATATTTATCATCCATTTAGTTCTTATTGTACTTCTAAAAAACATAAAAACTTCACATGAAAAAGCATAATACTATGAAAAACAACCTAAAAGCTGGTTTCTCAGGATCTTAATTTTGGCTTCAGCTCTATTTACCTATTTGTTAGATTTATCTGGCAGCTCATTTAAGCTTTTTATCCTTGGTTTCCACATTAGTAAAGAAGGATAATATAATAACTTAATATTATTAACTTAATATTGCTTAATACCTACATTATAGATTGTTTAAGGTTTACACAAAACCACATATGTGAAAAAATATTCTATAATGTGTTAATGTAAATGTTACTTATTGCTACTTAATTCTGACAAATGACTTCTTGCTAAGATAAATTTAGGGTATTAGTAGATATCAATTTTAACAATGAATTCCTTAAGATTGTCTGCTTATGGATTATCCCAAAAGAACCTACATTTTGGTCACAGTCTTATGTTATGATTTAAACTTCTTCACAAGCAGCTTCTCCTTTTTGTAGTCACATGAGGATTTTCTTTATTACCAGTTCATCTTTGTCCCTTGGACAGAGGCAATGTTATGTACAATGCCACCATGCTGAAGGAGGCATTCAATAAACTTATTAATAATAAAGTTGGCAGAGCATTCTGATTAGAGAATGTCAATTTGTATTAGGAATATGTGGCAAATTTTAACAAGATACAAGTTGGTCCACTCCATTATAAGAGCGGCATAATAAAATTTATCTGCTACCAAGTAGCTCTCTGATCCACCAGGAAATCGTACCATATTAGCACTTATTGGCAGGAATAGTCAGATTAGCTGTGACCTGGAGAAAAACAAGCGTTTGAACCCATGCTTAGCCAACATCACTTTCACTATGGCCACATTATATATGTTCTCACTGAGTAAACACTAAGAGAACTCAGAAAAAGACTGATCAATATTCCGAGGGCAGATCACCTTTTTTTTGTCTAAATATTAAGAACATTTTTCTCCATTGATGCTGTCTGGTGAGCAGTTAGTTACAAAAGATACAAAAATCTTCATACTCTGCACATTCTGGAAGGCTCATCCATATCATGTTGTCATCATTTATTCCAATTTTGCTCTTCTCAAGTCACTGAGTAGCAAGCCAACCCCTTAGCTACAAACCACAAGTCATTTTAGAACCATACAGCAGATCATATGAAGTAGACATCTAAAAGCACTACCTGGAGACCTCCCACAGAGAGGATTTTATTTTATCAGTGTCTTGAAAATCACTCTTGGGTGAGGTTATAGTTATAGAAGCCATTCTTCTTGATTGGTTGTGGCCCATCATACAGACTCAACCATGACTCAACCTGCACTTTTTCTTTATTAAGTAATCATAGCAAATTCACTAAAAATAGTTGGATATTGAGGGAAAAGCAGTAAACGTGTAGAATTACAGTTTATAAAGATTCTGAGTAATTCAGGCTAGTCTAGACTATATGACTTCTCTCTTATAATGGAATGATAAGTGCAAGTCCAATATTATTATTCAATGGTCACATGGTCAAGTTGGTAATCTCTACCAGGGTCTAGCAATAATCCCAAACTACTTTTCAATGATTTTCAGCAGAGAGTAGCATAGATTTCTCCCAAATCTTGGTAATCTAGTTGAGGTTTTTTTGGCACAGCAAGGTTTCTCTGAGGATCAGTGCATCATTTCTATCTGTCAGAGACATTTCTGATTCCATTGGTCTGCTAGGTTATAAAGTTAAGTTACAGGTAAGATTGTACTACAGCCAGTGGTATAAACCCATTTCCTGCTCTAGGTATCACTTGAAACTGGCAGCCCTAAGAGTTACTAGTATAAAGGTTAAAGTAAATACAATATCTGTTATCTCTGAAATTCAAAGAGGCCACCATGTGTTTTTTGTTTATTCTCAGGTGAGCGGTATAATGTGCATTATTTTGTATTTCACTTAAAAAGAGTTATTTCTGTATGCCCCAAACCAGACTTGCCAACAAGATTTGTCTTGCATATATACATCTTATCAAGGAATATAGGATGCTTTTCTACTTTCTGCTCAGTTGTACGAGTACAATGTCAAAAATAAAATATATCAACATTATAGATCCTTAGTATTTCACAATGACAAAAGTTCCTAGAGACAATATTGACAGAGTACAGGAAAGTACACATAGCTCTGGGCAAGAAAGTAAAGGTATATTCTTATTTTTGAAATTAAAACAAACTGCTTCTACTGATTCTGGGTCTCTTGAGGTAGAAAGCATCCCTATGTTGAATTGAATAATTCCTGCAAACAGGCTGGAAACTAAAGAAAATAGATCGACAACTGTTGCAGTTTAGCAACAGTAGCTATTTTAATTCCTGATGAGCTTAATAGCAATGACAACAATGTGATGATTTCAGTGGAAGTATTTCATTGTCTTAGTGTCATTGTTCTTTTTTTTTAAAAACGATATGTTCAATATTTTTGCCCTTTAAGGTAAAAAAAAAAAAAAATCAGTAACACAAAAAACTAATGGAAGGCTATCTATGTTCTGTAGTTCTTAAGAAAACACTTATTAATATTTTGTCAATATGATCATGTGGAGCAAGTGACCAATTCAGCAATCAAATGTAAGGGGAAAATGAAATGCTTTCTGAGGCTATAGAAATGCTATGGGAGGGTAGGAGTAAAACCACAGCACGGATGACTGAAAATAAAGCTACAGAAACTAACATAAAATAATATTGAATGTGAACTCTAGTTGAACAATAAAAATATAAGTAAGTAAATAAATAAATCAAGAAAAAATTAAAGTTCCCAGGTAAGTAATTCTTCTTTTGCCTTCAGTGAAAGCTTTCTATTTCTTATTGTCATCTGTTTAATTAAAACACTTAGGTTAGCAGTCTCTCTGCTACAATTACATGCTTTTGAAGGATTCTTAAGAATCCTCTGTTTCAGTCTCCCATATTGTAGAATTTTTAATTATTATTGATGGGCACCAGGCACTGTTGTTTTTGCAAGAAAAAGCATTAAAAATTAATCTCTTGAAGTTTTACTGCTGTGATATCAATTAATATGACTGGTAAGACCTTCTCCAATGATTTTTAAGTGCAGTGCTTTTCTGAGGATACTATAAAATACCCCAGCCTCCTAATTTAGGATCATGTAGTGCTTCCCTGGCAAGGAAAGATAGTCAGTACTTATTGGGGCAACACTGGATAGTTCTGAATTTTATTTTTTTTAATATTAACCAGAATAGAAGATAGTAGACTCTTCCCTTGTGTTTTAACACACAATAAATATATTTCTTCATTAAGTATTCTGAGAGCAAGAATACATATAAACAGCGAAAGCACTAACAAATCTCTAGTTTTTAATTTAGTTCATAAATACATTATAAATAGCACAAATTTACATAATATAGAAACCTATTTCATTGCAACAGAGTCTTATTTTTTGACTAATTCATTTGTTGCCAAAGTTTGTGTTCTTCTGTAAATAAACATGGGTATACTGTTTTAATCTGAAAAGTGCACTATCATTGAAGCATTTCTACATTAATATATATTTTGAAGTAATTTACTTAGGCTAAATTTACCCTTTGATTTATCAGATTTTTGTTTTGGACTCTAAAGGCTGGTAAAGAAAAGATCTCTCAAAATATTTGTAAATTAATTAAAATTTAGAGATTTACAGACAAAATTATTCTTGCTATCCTTCCTTTTATAATGTGAAAGATGAAATCTTATTATTCAATTACTTTTTATTTAACCTGAAAATAATTTTGATGTAGAAGTTATTTTAATAGTTTTTTAATTCTGATTTTGGCGCTTGAGTTAAGGAAAGACAAAATTAAGAAACATTTTCAGAGAAGAAAAGATAAGAACACAAGTCATAAGTTTCCAAGGAAAATTAGAGACAATATTTTTAAACGCAGCAATAAATGTCAGTTATATCCCCAAACTTAATATTTTTCTTAAACAACTGACAAATTTAAAATGATTTAAGATTATGTCAAAAACATAACAAAACAAGTTAACACTTTGTTGATAAAAAGACAGCTGGACAGAATATTTCATCATTTTAAAATAAATAAAATTAAATGTTTCATTTTATTCTTCTGTATATCATCTAAATAAAAATTTGTAACACTTTTCTTTCTTATGAACACTAACACATTTAACCAGTTGTGTCATTTTAACATATTTCATTGCTCTCCTCAAACTCATTACTTATTTACATTATATGGAAAGATAATAAAGTGTATTTAATGTATATCTTCAAATTCGCCCTTTATTATTATTATTTTTAATTTTCTGGCATGACAGAAAGATTTCCTTTATAGACAAAATGTTTCTTTGATAAATGGAAACATATCTATGATCTTACATAAACATCTGCTGTATTGTTATACACATTATATTACCTTTTTTACAAAAGATAATATTGATGTTAATGTTTATGCATTCTTCTTCAACCTTTAATTGATGGATATTCAATGATACATTTAAAACAGCACAGTACATTAAAGTTATGTTGTACAGAGATACAATAGTATTACTATTAACTATATTATTTAAAATCTTAAAGCAAATCAAAGATCTGGAAATTGCAATATAAAGTTCACATGTTAAGTCTTATGATTTGTAAGATTGAAAGAATTTTGGAACTTTAAACTCTTGTAAAAGACTTCCAGTATTAAAATTTCTTTCAATATACAAAATTTTATGATTTTACAGTCTTAAACAATTTATAGAATCAATTATAATTTTCTTTATCTTTAAAATCAATGTAAGAAGTTTACAAAGTTAATTCTCAAGTAAATACACCTTAATATTGCACAAACTAAAATATTGTAGTTTTGTATTGTATAAAAATAAAATACTTTTAAGCTTTGGTAGTTAAAATCAAGGAGACATAAATCTTTCCTTAAAATCATTTAAATCAGTTTACAATACAATACATAAATATTAATTCTGATAGAAATATTTCATAAATCTCTATTTAAAAGTTATATTTTAAAGAATCTTTAGATTATATTTTAAAACTGTGAGTGTTCTGCTTTTTGTTTTACACTCACAGTTTTAAAATATGATCTAAATATTGATTACTTTTCTTTTGTAGAGCTACTTCCTTAGAACAAACAAAATTAAAGAATACAGATGCTTTTTATTATAAAATCTTGAGTTTCTATTCTAAAATGTACGTAAATCTTTAAAATATCAAAATTGTTTGTAAAAGCCTATTATAAAAGCTCACACCATGAGAATGAAGAAAATGTTATCCTATAATTTGCTCCCGTTGTGTTAGATCTATTTATCTACAGCAGATATTCTTAGAATGTGTACATTTTTATGATGAATTAATTTCCAAAGTGAAAGGTAAAAAAAGAGAGGAAGAGGAAGAAAAAATGGAAATTGGAGTGAGCCAGCTATAGTCATTTATTTAACTCTGAGGTCAGTTATTTAACTCTATAAAATTATAGAGTTAAATATTAGAGGCTAATCCTGTTCCCTTTGTAAGATGAGAAGAAGGCATATATGAAGCAAAATTAATTTTAATGAGGGAGATTGTAATTGCAGCTGTTTTAAACAGTAATTTGGGTCCTTGACAATTTCATCAAGATTTCATAATTAAAACTTGATACTTATTAATCTTCACAGTATAGAAAAAGAAAGAGACCATTCTCTATTAAACAAAGTAATCTCCCTTTTATATAAACAAGACTTTTCCCTTTGAGTTTTTTGTATTTGGTTGTTGCTGTACATTTTGTTCCAAAGTGCATCTCAAATACACAATTTTGGTTATATCTAAAGTTCTCCAAAGTGACTATTGTGCTTGGTATAGTCATGCCCTGTAGAAAGATAAAGGCAAGAAAGATAATACAAAAGCAAGCACCAGGAGGTAACAAATTTACCAGCAGACAATCCTTTAGAGGCTGCAGGACAATCGAAATCCAAAATATGTCTTTTGCACATCTTTGATTCTCTACTTTAAAGTCAAGCTGCTTCTGCCTGCTAACCTGAGAATTCAGCAGTTCTCATGGCAGGTGAAATTTGTGAAGAGAAAATATCTTAAAAAGCTAACTTCATACACATAAACAAGATACAAGACTGAGGAAAGTGTTGATATTTTGTTGACTAATGACACAAAGTTTGTCCTCAAAAAAAGATAATGTCTAAGGAGAGCTTTTATTCTTTAAGTTCAGTTGAAAACACATTTATTAGACCTATAGTGATCTTTAACTTCCTGTAATAAACACAACAATACCAAAAAACAAACAAACAAAAACAAAGGATGGTGAACTACCAATCAATGATTTGTCAGTCCTTCATCAAGAAAAATTAGTACAAACAGATCGAATAACAAAGGAGTTCTGGGGACTTCGTTCTTAAAGAGGCAACAAAAAAGAATCTTGAATAGCTCAATAAAATATTTGGAGCACACATTCGGTATCAACTTTTCTTACTATCTTTAGCATATTTGCCTCTAGAAGGTTTAGGAAAGAGGCAAGCACACTACCTCTAAGTCAAGAACATTTAGTCTATGGCAACAAGGGTCTCAACAAAATCTCAGAGAAAATTCCAGGATTGCCAAAGCCACCAACAAAGACCACCAAGAAGATATTTCTAGATAAAGAAGAAAAATAGATTTATTTAGCTTGTTGAAGTAAAGAAGAAAGTACTCATGAGAAACTTTAGGACCCATGCAATTAGGGGAATAAGAGGGGTCTTCTTAAAGGATTTAGTTTTCTGCAGATGATTCTTAAGAGAAATTATGAAAGTGGGGGCCAATTCTAGATTGACTACTAACCAGAAGTGAGAGCAATTTGGGAATTGGCTATCTCAGTAGCATAACAAAGTTCCCTATGCCTCAAGTATATCCCCATGTTGACCCCATGTTTCATTATATCAGTATATCCCCATGTTTTATTACAGAAAACCCCCTTAATATAAGGAAATATTATTTTATTTTTTAATTCACAGAGTAAATGAGCCTAACACTGAAATGAAATCAATATAATTTTTCTATTAGATCTAAAAATAAATGGTTTAAAAAAGAAAGGAATAAGAGTTTATGTTATTACTACTTTCTTTATAAGTTGTATTTATGGAACATCTATGAAATAGCAAGCCAGTGATAGCCAACAATTTGTGAAGTTTTCTCCCTCCAAGGACTAGAGAGTGCTGCACTCCATCTATTCTCCACCTGAAGCCAAAGACCAGCTGAAGCCAGCATAGAGGGGTAAAGAAAAGCCAGAGATATGCTACAGTGGAGAAAATATTTACAGAAGAGTCATTCCAAATTATAAGGAAAGGCAAGAAGTGTGGGTTTTCTTCTGCCAATATAAATGTGAATCTCTCGGAAAACATGGCTATAAATAGTCACATATACAGTGTCTAGCTTCTAAAACACTGTAGAAGAAAGTACATCCACATATTAGTACAATATATTCCACTCTTTAAAAATCATATTATATATGATATAGCAATGTTTGATTTTTAATACATGTGATTTATGCTGTTAAATTGTTATGACTTTTCTTTTAATTCAATATATCCCTGTATCTACATTTTAAAATATCTTATATGTAGTTAGTGTATTTAAGAATATTCAAAATGTGAAACTCAGAAAATAATCTGGTTAATTATGCCATTACAGGATTCTAATATGCTGCCAATGCTTTTTGAGATTTGAGAGAAAAAAATAAAATTATCCATTGCATATGTTTGGCAATAAATTTTGATGTTTAAAAGTATGAACAGATTTTTGAGGCACTTTTACTTCAATACACCAACATTAAAACCTAAATACTTACAAAATTGTGTTTTCCACAAACCAGGTTCTATCTAGAGAATACTAAAAATCAACTAAAGCCATGAGGTTTCACTTTATTGATCTCTAAATCAAAGTCAGACACATGAATTTAAATAATTTGTAAGTAAAATATGCATAAAAACTTAAACCCATGAGCCAAGTTTTAATTTGAAGCAACCTGAAGTAAACAAGATTACATCCTGAAAGTTTTCAGTAAATAAAAAGTGGATAAATATGTTATTCACAGCTCAAGATAACAATATTTCACATTTTATTAACAACGGTTCTTAATAAGTATTTTTAAGATTTAAGAATTAGAAGTTGGTGGAATATATGGACAATAAGAAATATTTGCTAACAGAAGTATGATAGCATTGAAATGATTATTTTCCCTTTACCTTCTAGGTCGAAACATTTTAAATGAATCTTATCTAGATTAAAATAGTTATTTTCATCATTTTGCCATGTGATGTTGAATATATTATAAAATATGAGACAGGTGGATATAATGATCCATATGCAATTTCTCCCACATAGATAATGTCACCTTTATATCACAGGGGTGTATATGGTCATCTAAAATATATGATGTGTCTATAGTTAATGGAAAGTAACATCTACCTTTAGCTTTATAATGAACATGTGCCTACATAAAAGTATTTGTAGTTACTGGTTGCATAAATATGTGTAATTTTTTTTTTATCATAGAAAGTTAGATATAAACACACATTTGTATCCATATATCAATGTGTATTTACAAACATATCTGGAGACAAAAATATTTTAAACACTTCAACATACATGGAAGAATTTTCCAAAACATCAAGTAGAAACCACAGACAAGAAAGTAAAAAGTAGAAGCACAGAGAATATAGAAAGGGCCCATTACTGGCAGAAATCAGCAAAGGCAACAGGAGTATAAAAGCCATGCGATTACCTTTATCATAACAATGGGGTTAGGAACTGAGCTTGGAAGAGCTGACAGCTATAGCTTCTCTGGATCTTTCTTGGTTTAAAAAAGTTGAGCTGTATTTGCAAGAAAAAGTATATCCTTATGTCAGTAGAGAAAAAGAGAACCTTTGGGTTATGAAAATTAGCTGGTCTGGAAAACCATAATGCTACTCACCCTGATACACAGAAATTTCCTGCAAATAACATGTCTTAAAAACTCTAGTTCATTTAAAGATGAATAAAAAGAAAAAAATTGGCAAGGTCAATAAATAGATTTTGTAAATAATATAAAGGAAATACATGGCAGAAACCCACTGACCAAAAGGAAAGAATTTACAAGAAAAATGTTGCCACTGAGTAGGAAAGACAATGTTGAAGCATTTTGTCAAAATTGAAATATTAAAAAAGAAGGTAATTGTCATTGTGTAGGAAAAATACACATACATTATAAGAATTCAGAAAAGATATGTGAAAATAAATATGAGAAAACACAATATAATACATATAAGAATTAAAATAAAATTAAAGATAAAAATATGGGGATTTTAATGGAGAATTAATTATGTGGCAAATATAGTGGGAAATATATATGTATATAGAAAGGAGAAAAGCTAAGAAAATTAATCATAAATTAAAAATAGTAAAAACAATTAGGTCAGAAAGGGACTACAGTTCAGATTAGAGATTTAAAAGCTGGAAAGACTGTTCCTACACTTAAAACAAAACCAAATCTGAGCAAACTATAAATTAATGATTGTTTTGAACATGTTAGAGAAGTAAGGTATCAGGTCAAACAACTAATCTAAAATATAGAGAGAGAGTTACCTGGAGGAAAAAAAAAAAATAGGACCCAAACATTTGATTACCATGGATGGGAAATGAACGGGAAGATGAGAGGGGAAAAGAGGAGGCTGACTCATCCATATAAGCCACTAAATATATTCACCACACATTTTTTAACAAATTTCTTAGTCTAGCATGAGAATATCAATCTCTTGGGGCTACAGACATATAGAGATTCACAACCATATGCAGGATTTTTCTCCAGAAACCCCACTGGACATCCATAGAGAAGAAAGATACCCTCCTCGTGCTTGATGAGGAAGAAGAATGGCAGCCCCCTCTGAACTCCATCAAGAGCCATTTTTTTCATCTCTTCTACTGACCAAAACTCTTTGTTTCTGAGAAAATGGTAACTATAGGTTGAATAAACTGGTGGAAAATTATTGCAGCCCAGAGAAGGAATGGCAGCTATTATAAAAAAAAAAAAATGCACTCAAGCCCACTTCTTTTACCTCTCCTACGAAACAAATGTCTTAATCTGCAGGTGGAGGAGCAATAAAAGCTATATCCTGAGGGAACCAGTGGAGATCAATAACAATTAGAGACAAGAGACAGAAAAAAAAAATTTACTAGTGCAAGAGTGCCAAGAATATTGTTAGACCCAAAGCTATATCCGGAAGATACCCCAGAGACAGAGATGTATAGTCCTTGCCTAACACTGAGCCTTAATCAGAGTATCAGGGAATGTTGCCTTCCCAACCCCACACCACAAAGCTAACAATTATCAAATAAAACTAGCAGTGAAAAAGATGCATCAGAAATGCTGTAAGATATATTCTCTTTGGGAAATAGTGTAAAGAAAAAATGCAAGGACAAGTAGGAAGACCTGAAGGCAAGTAGGGAGAAGATATTGAGAAAACTTGGTGGCAAATTAGTCCACACCATAAACACAAGCTGTCAAAAGAGGAATCAGAAGCCTTTTGGCAAACTCTAAACAAGAGATTTAGAGAAACTACAATAATTTCTGACAAAATAGCTAAAGTAAAGCTTAAAGGGAAATTTATAACAAGAAATGCTTATATTGGAAAACAAGAAATAGCGACAATAAGCAACCTATGTTTTTCCCTCAAAAGACTAGAGAAAGATGAGCAAATTCAACAAAAAGCTAGCAAAAGAAAAAAAATACAGATTAAAGCAGAAATTAATGATATTGAGAGAAGAAAAACAGTACAGAAAATCAAAAGCTGGTTTCAGAGCAAAGGGTATTACCAGTGGTAAAGAATGCCATTTCATGACAGCAAAGGAAATAGTTCTTCAAGATAATGTAATCTGAAATGTTTTCCCATCTTATAACATAATTTCAAAATAAAGCAAAAACCAATCAAAACTAAATATGAAAATAGGCAAATCTATAACTATATTTTAGAGATTTTAATGTTCCTTTCCCTAAAATTAATAGAATAAAAGGGAAAAATTCAATAATGGAATGGAATATTTGAAAGATACTGACAACTAAATTGACCTAATTAAGTGTTAAGATAAGGCAACAAATAGTAGCAGAACATATATTTATTTCAAATGCACATAAAATATTTCCCAAGATAGACCACATTTTGTCCATAAATATAGTCTTAATATTTTTAAAGCAATCAAGTCATATAAATTTTATTCTCTGATAACAATAAAATTAAAGTAAAATCATATTAAAGTATATTTGAGGGAAAAAATCTCTAAAAAATTAGGTAACTAAATAATTCTTTTCTAAATAACCTTTTGATTAACATGAACTCAAAAAAAAATTAAGGTATATTTTATACTGAATGCAAATAAAATCTCAGCATATCAGAATATATGAGATGCCATTACATCACTCTGGGAGGCATTTACAAAATAAATAAATTATAGTAGAATAGAAGAAAGTAGGTTTAATCAGTGGCCAAAGCTTCCACTTTAAAGCACTAAGAAACAAAGAGCAAATAAAATCTAACGTAGAAGTGAGGAAGTAATAAAACATAAGACAAAATCTACAGATAAAATCAATGAAAAAAAAAAAGCCGATTCTTTGAGAAGACCAGAATAACTGATAAACCTTGGCCAGCAAAATAAAAAGACAGAGAGAGAGAACGCGCACATAAATTATAAATTTTGGGTGAAAGATGACATCTGTATAGATTCTATAAAACTAATTAGAACTATATCTATTAAGAAATCTTATCTGTAATTAAAAATCTTTCCACATAGAAAACTCCAGGTCTAGATGACAGTATAGGTAGATTATCAAACCTTTAGGGAAGAAATAATATTAATAATAATCAAATTTTTAGAAAAATAAAAAATGAAGGAATATTTCCTAACTCATTCTATGAGATCAATAATAAAACCAAAGACCTCAAAAGAAAAGAATGTATCCCTTAAACAAAGATATGAAATTTACAAAAGTTTTTGCAAACTGAATCCAACAATATATTAAAATGATAATACACCAAGACCAACTGTTGTTTACCCCAAGAGCCGAATTGGTTTTAAATTTGAAAATCAATTAATGTAACTCATTATATCAAACTAATAAAAAAAGTGAAGCCATATCACCACCACAATAGACAAAGAAAAAGATTTTAAGAAACTTTAACATAATTTCTGAAAAAAAGCTCTCAGAAAACTAGGAAAAAAAAATTTCTCAATTTAATTATAACAAATTATAGGAAAACTATAGTTATGTTACGCTAATTGCAAAAGACTGAATATTTTCTCCTAAAATCAGTAATAGACAAGGATTTCTGCCCTCCCAATTTTAACATTATACTGAAGGTTCTAACAAGTTCAATGAAATAAGGGGAAAAAAAGGTTTTGTTTAGAAAAGGAAAAGTATTCACAGATGACATTATTGTCTATGTAGAAAGTCTGATGTAATCTACTAAAAAGCTTCTAAATTAATTCAGCAAAATTATGATAAAGATTAATGTATAAAAATCAATTGTATTTCTACTTATAGGCAATGAATAAATGTAACTTAAAATTAAAATAAATGTTACATTAGTATCAACATGTATTGAAAAATTTAGAAATAAATCTGACAAAACATGCAAAAGACCTATACATAGAAAACTACAAAGTATTGATGACTGCAGTTAAAGGAGCCCTAAATAAATGATGAGATACGCCATGCTCATTGACTGATATACTCAATGTTGTTAAATATGCCAATTCTTTCAAATAGATCTAGTTTCGATACCATCTTCACCAAAATTTAAAAACCAATCCTATGTCTAACCACTATGCTGTAAACTGAAACTCATATAAAATAATATTGAATGTCAATTATAACTGAAAAAAAAACTTAAAATTTAAAAAAAGAAAAACTCATTCTAAAATTTATAGGGAAATGCAAAGGACCTAGCCAAAATCACTTTGAAAAAGGACAGGACTGGTGGAGAAATACTGTTTTGTAGAGTCACTATAAAGCTACAAAAATCAAGACAAAAAGGTATTGGCATAATGATGGACAAACTAATCAATCAACACAATGAAGAATCCAGAAATAGGGCAAGACTAAGTGAAAATTCACATTCAACCAAAGTGCAAATTCAATTGAGAAGCGATAGTCTTTTCAACAAAGGTTATTAAAACAATTAGATAGCCATATGTGGAAAAAACAAGTTTTAATCTACATCTCACAACACTGGACAAAAATTAACTGAAACTGGATTGCAAACCAAATCGTAAAACACAATGCTATAAAATTTCTAAAGGAATACATAAGAGAAAATCTCTGTGACCTTCAGTAGACACATATTTCAAATATTTTACAGAGATAGCACTAAAAGCATAAACCATAAAAGACTAAATTAATAAATTAAACCTCAGCAAAATTAAAGCTTTCTGCTCTTTAAAGATAATATTAAGGGAATAAAAAGGTAAGGCACAAAGAGAAATCATTAAAAATTATAGTATACCTAATAAAGTTCTTCTATACAAAATGTACAAAAAATTCTCAAACTCAATAATACATTTTAAACTGGTGAAGTTTTTGAACATACACTTAACCAAAGAGTATGTGAAGATGACAAATAAACACATGAAATGTCATTAGAGGAATAGAAATTAAAATCACAAATGTAAAACCACAACACATATCTTAGAATGGCTGAAATTTAAAAAAGACTGACTATACCAAATATTATAAAGATATGGAGGAAATAAATTCCTCAAACATTGCTGGTATGAATGCAACATCATTCCACTACTTTAGAAAACAGTTTAGCAGTTTCTTATAAATAGTCAGTTATATGGCTCAGTTATCCCATTCTCAATGCAGTGTTAACTCATTTAATTTAATTTCTCAAATGATTTTAGAAGTGTCTACAGCTAGTATACAGACAATAATTGGAATTTTGGACAAAACTACCTGATGCAGTTGCTCAACTGAGCCCTTTCAAAGATAATTGTTAACTTGGTATTAAGTATTAGTTGAGACTATACTATATTACACATCAGGTATTCATCAACCCAGAAATAGTTATTGAGTCTTTGTTAATGCAAAAGAGGCATAGATATAAAAGAAGCTGCTCAACAGATTTCACTCAATAACCAAAAATGATATAAACAAAAGAATGCAATGTGTGGAGTTCAGATAAGCTCAGGGAGTTCAACCCAAACATATGCAGTATGCTTTTCTGGCTGTATATTAATGATAGATTCCTCCAAGGATCTTCCCACAGCCATCGCTATGTGATTTGAATTCTATAATTCCCTCTAAGCCAAAGAAAAACAAGATGCATGATTTATTGTTTGTTTTCATTTTTTCATTTATTTGATTTTGTTTTAATTGAGAATAGTATTCTTGTTTGAAAAAGGGATATAAAATATCTTACAGACTCTAAAACTCTGGAGGAAGAAGGAATAATGGAATAAAATAAGGGCAAATCTATGTCATTACTAGGGTGGAGAGCCACTATTTTAGTAATACAGAAAGAATTAAGTATGTATTCTCAGAGGGGATTTTGGGATATTTACACATGCTAGTGCCATAATCATGTTGGTGGTATGGTTAGGTAAATGGGCCCTCAATGATTATGCAATAAAATATCCATACATGTGTACACTCAGTTCTGGAAATATCTCTGGGGATTTAGAGGAGAAAATGGTTACTCATGGAGACTAACAGCAACAAAATCTGGTAGCCAGCTCAGAAGTGGATTGGAATACTTATACTGCCTAAGTTAGATCCATAAAACTGCGTTCAGATCTGAGTTCATAAAATAAGTAAACTTAAGCAATGCAAAGATTGTTCAAATGATAACATCTGCTTCCACATGTCAAAGTAACAAATATGGGATAATGACTATACTTCCTTATCGGCAGGAAGAAATTGCCTGAAGATGGCAGTAGGCTTCATTCCAGAAGAAAAAGCGGCTGTTAATTGTTGGCAAGTAGACTACATTGGACCCTACTAATAGCCCTGGGGGAATTCCAAATGGGTGTTGACTTGTATTGACAGCTATTTTAATTCTAGGTTTTCCTTGTTCTGAACCAACCATAACAGAACCAACCATAGGGAGCATAATTAAAGGATTGCCGTGTCAAAGAGTCCATCGATTTGCTTACAGGCATATATTTCCAGAGATCAAAGTATGTAGTTGTTATTACTAGTTACAAAGGCAAATAGTGTACATAAGCAAGGAAACATAATATTACATAAAAAATATCACAGTCCTTATCACTCTCAGAGCACTAGTTTCATTGGTCTCATTGAAAATGAAACAGACGAACAGTTGTGATTTAATGCAAGTGGTATAAAATGGCAAGTTGACTAAATGAATGTTTTCACAAATGAAAGACAGTATAAGAGAGATTCCACTGGAAATATTCTTAGAATTTGGGAATGTGGGCCGGTGTGGAATACTGCAACCACACAACACAACTTTAACTCTTTCATCTCCTAAAACTTTCATCTAGCTTAATCCATTACCATTAGAAAGAGAGACATCAATTCAGAGGACATGGTATTCATACCACTGAATTTGTATATATGTACTCTTAGGGTGTTATCAGGGTAGATTAGGATTTCTCCATAATGTTAAATTAGAGTTAAATTTGAATATGAGCATGGGCATGGTACTAAATTGCAGTATCAGATCTTTCATTACTTCCCCACATCCTACAACATATTCTTAAGATTAGGCTGAAGCGGAAGCCCCAATGAAAATGATGCACCTGTCTATTATCTAAGCTGGAAAGTGCTACCAGGGAAGAAGGCTATAGTTTAAAATAGGTAATAAGTGGACATGGGAAGAGATTATAGTGAGTGGGAAGAAGGTACAAGGCATAGTTTATAAACAGCTGGGAAATGGAAAAATTGGAGTAACTTTATTTCAGTGTTCCAGAGCAAGAAAATAATACTTTTAGCTATTTCTCCCAGTCTGTTGCCACTGGACAACTGATGCTGATAGGAAATAGGGCTCCTGAAAGTTTATGAGCTTGGCATATAGACTAAATCTGAATAATCTGGAGAAAAGATTTGACACAGAATCCCATAGTCATTCAACTGATAGGTAGCAAGTTAGATCTAATATTTGGTACACAAATTCTGGGCTATATTTACCAACTTGTTTCTTTTTCTGATAACCTGAATGAAAGAGAGATTATCTTTGATTTGCATAGGGTGAAAATTATTGGACAACCAGTCATCTATAGCTTGGGTGATTATGAATTAAGAGGACGCATTGCTAAGACAGCTGTCTGTGTATGATGGGTAGCAGATTGCTGTCACATACCTGATTTGTTCTTTCATCTACACTAAATATAATAAATTAGATGGAATGCCTTCAAGGAAAGTGACATTGAAACCAGGTTACTTTGAGGACAGTGGACACAGGGGTGATATGGTTGCCTCATTCTACTAATGACCATCCTTGTATGATTTAGTGAGAACACTTGTCAGAAGACTATGGCACATCCAGACTGAGCTTTTGGGTGGGACATGACCAAGTGATGGTTTCATTGAGCGTACAGTACTTCGGTTCATATTGTATAACTAACCTGTATCTGTGTCATAAAAGCCAAATAACATCAACATATGAGGTGGCTTAAATAGCACTAGCTCTAGCTCTACTAGTTCAGACGTAACTAGGAAATTTCATGAGCCAGTTAAGAATAATTGAGATATATAAATCATTATCATTTTGAAAAATACTTGCTAATATATCTGATACCATTTGGAAGACAATACCCTGAAAGCTTTGTATGCCCTTTTGCAAACTATGCCCTAAGCTTTGAAGGAGAGACTACTATATATGGGCCCCATTTTTCTATAGTCAGAACATATAGGTCTGAGAATCAAGGTGTGGGAGTGGCCCTTCACATTAATAGATCTAAAATTCACTGAAATGATTTTTTCTCCTCTGTCTGAAACATTGAGTCTGATTGAGAAGAATGTTTTCATCAAAGGATATAATATTCATATTGAATTGGAAGGTGAAACTTATTGCTTGGCTATTTGGGGTATCTCACGCCAATAAAATAGGATAAAGAAGGGGGTTGCTGCAATGGCTGTGGTGATTGATTTCAAGCGCCAAGTGGAAATTGGCTTTCAATCTGCCACACAAAGAGGACAAGAAGTATAATGTCTGAAATCCAGAGTTTCCTAGATGTCTCCAGATAGTGAGTTGTCAATTGTCTCCAGATTTGTTAGGGGTTATGTACTTATAATGCAGACTGGGAATCTTGCAACATTGGATAAAAGAGAGAAAAAAATGAAACATTTTACTCATATTTGTACCTTAAGATTATGAAGGTTATAGAGGGAGATGTGCATCTCCCACACGTTGAATTTTGAAGCACAATTTTTCCATAGAAAAGAAGTAAAACTTTTAGTATAAGATAGTGTTAAAGTGACTATCTTATCAAACATAGGTCTTCCACATATTATATTGTTTATATGTTTGAACACATTTCTTAACCTTTTTTCCCTTAAACTATCTAATTTATATAATAGCTTAAATGGTTGTTATCAAGATTAAATAGGATAATACAAAGTACTTAACCCAGTGTCTGATAGTTAAATACTTAGAAAATAATAGCTTTTATGCATATTACTATAATATATTATCAGATGATCAGTAATTTTAAATATGGAATCTAGAATTCTAGAGATGGAGGGAGACTTAATGACAATTCATTTCTACTCCTTAATTTTACAGAAGAGGAAATTGGGCCAGAGTGAAAGAAATTTAGCTAAGGTTAGGGTACTAGATGGAGATGCAAAAGTATTGAAAATCAATTACTAAAGAATAAATAGCATCTTTATAAAATTTGTAGGCAGAAACTTGTAAGCAGAAAATAAATAGGTTAAGACCGCAGTAATAATTTTAATTTCTAGCCACAAATTTAAAAAATTTGATAAACCTATATACTTTTTCATCACAAACCAGTTTGGCTTGCAAAAGAAAAATAAGATTACCTCTTGAACTTATATTTATGAGTCTGGAAAATTGTCACTGACTCACTATTTGACATTATTACTTCAAGTTAAAGGGATTCTTAGGCAAATATTATGTGTACAGTAGTCATAAATACAGTATTTATCAATGATTGTTTACTTATAAGTCATCTATTGTAATCTTGAAAAATATATAACTGTGTACATACATGCGTGTGTGTATATATATGTGTGTATGAACATATGTGTGTGCTTGCATTCATCCTGGTAATAAGATGGAAAGCTGCTTAAGTAGGTATTTTTAAAGAATATAATTATATAACCTTGAAATGTAAATTAGACAAAAGGATCCTATTTCTTTCTTGAAACAGCTTGGATCACCGATATTTATATTGAATCCCAGTATCCTACATAAGCCTATGATAATCCCTAGCTGATTAGAATATTTTATCATATTTGGAAACTAATGTAAGGATTTGGGGGAGAAATATAATTAGAACTGAACAGGGAAACAGTCTATGGCTTAAAATCCAAAAAAGAAATCCAGATTCAGAAAAATGACAGAAGCTAATACTCTATTAGATTAGTATTAGAATAGAATAATTAAAGTTAATGTAAAAATAAGGTGGCATTTATAGACACAAGATACATTGCTTATAGCTAAAATAACCCTAAATATACTGAAAACTTCACAAAATCTTGCTCAAGCTTAAGAGATAAAACTTTAAAAGATCAAGACTCATTAAAGCTCAAGACAGATTTTCATTTGATTTTCTTGCCTCAAGGACAGTTTTATCCAGGAAGATACTCAAGCTTTTTGGCATATAAGTAGTTGCCTGTGTCACTTCTTTAAAAGAAAAATTAACTGCCTCAGCTCCTTCCCCTAAAAACACCTTCAAAATAAGCTGTGAAACCTATATCTTAATTTAGTCTTTGTAATTGAATGTTGGTGGTAGAAAAAGTCATAGGGTGATTTATTAAAGACCATTAATTCTCTCTTGTTTTCTTATGAATTCTTTTGCCCTTCTGTTTCAGTTTGAAAGTTTAAATATCATAGAACTTCTAATCTATGATTTTTGGTACTGGACTTCTTGAAACAGATTCTATTTCTCATTATAGGTTCAGGTATTGATCCTTTAAAGGGCATGTCCAAATGCCCTCTCTACTTGATTTCAAAATCCCAGTGCTGTTGCTTTTCTGTTAAAGTTGGATAAATCTTTGTTTAAGGAGGAGTCAACAAGGAACTTTATACTTGCAATGTCTTAAATAAAGTTTCCTCTGTATTTATGCTGATAACACTTCACTGCAGAACAATAGCATACAACACTTATTTTTGAAAGGTCTTTTGCTCCAACTTTCAAATGTAGATTTTTTTGTTCCCTCCATTACACACTGATAAAGTTCAAGGTAAAAGCAATTTTATGTGATAAAATAAATAGAAGACTTCTGTGAAGCTTAATTTTTTAAAAAATATTACTCTCAATCTGACCTCTTCTATTAGTCTGAACAAGAGTAAACCCTCACACACATACCATTTCTTGTAGAAGGAAGCAGAAAGCAAACAGTTCTGAGTACTAAAATCACTAGAATAAAACACTTTCAGACAGTTAAAAACAAGAGTATGAAGTCAAATGTTGCAAAGTGACCCAGTGATAAGAATAAATGCTTATTCATTTTAAAGGTTTTACATTAGATTGTATATTTCTGGAGGCCACTGCAATAAGGCAAGAAACAAGTAAATCTTAATCAAACATCAAAGTGATGATAGAATTTATGAAGATAGAATTGAGAAATATTTAGAAGATGGTAAAACCAAAGGACTTGGCAAATTTGAATGAATATTATATATAACAAAGGGGATAAATAAATGATAATGGCTAGGCTTCTAAGTCATAACCATTAAAGTGATGTCATGTAGAGCAGTCACAGACAAATTGTCATTGCACCAAGAAATGCAGATATAAATTAGAGGTTTTGGGGGGAAACTTGAAACCAGATAATAGTAGGATACATGCAACCCTGCAAATATTCATTATCCTCCAACTTAAGCAGACATATAGTCTGCATGTACCATGACCTAATTTTGTCTCTCTTTCTGGAATTTCTAATATTTGCTATTGGACACCTGAAGTGTTTCTCGAATTTCATTATCTCATCTCTCTTTATTTCCCATGTTTTTTCTTTCTTTTTAAGAAAATGTTTTCAATTTTATCTTCTAAAAATTATTAATTTAACAAATAATTTCTGCTATATATGTTTAATTCAAACAACTCTTGTTTTGGCCTCCAAATATTTTTTTCATAGCATTTTATCTTTCTCATCTCTCTGAGGAAATTGTCTTTGATCATTCAAGCTTATTTCTTCTGCAGGTTCATCTCAGTATCTGATTTCATTTTTAGGGATGTCGCTTAAATTTTAGGGATTCATGGCTGTGCACTCATATTTAAGAAAGAGGCGCTAAAACATTGAGCAGAAGCTTGGCGTCTTTAGGCAAGGCTTGTCAAGTGAAGACTTCAAATAGATAATTTGGCAGCATCTTCAGAAATTTATTTCAGGCTGGTTATAACACTCAGATAAAAAATATTTCTCTTCCCTGCCAAGAACTATAAGTCTGGCTGCAATAAGAGACAAGGTCCAAAAAGGATGCACCCAGGTGCTGTCCGCAGCCATGGTGCTGATTTTTCCTCCACTGTAACATGGAGTCTTCATTATCATTTCATCAAGCTCCACTATGAGAGTGAAATGTGTGTGTGTGTGTGTGTGTGTGTGTGTGTGTGTGTGAGAGAGAGAGAGAGAGAGAGAGAGAGAGAGAGAAGAGAGAGAGAGAGAGGAAATTTTAAGGAACTGATTCATGTGATTATTAAGGTGTAAGATAAAATTTGCAGAGTAGAGCAGTAGGTTTGAGACCCAGGGAAGAGTGTCTGTCCTAGATCAAAGCAGTCGACTGGCAGAATTCCTTTTTGCTTGGAGGCAATCCATCTTTGTTCTATTAAGGCTTTCAATTTATTTTATGAGGCAAGCTCATCCACATTATGAAAGATAGTCTGCTTTACTCAAAGACCATTGATTTAAATGTTAATGTCGCACAAAAATACTTTAAAAAAAAATCCAAAATAATGTTTGACCAAATATCTGGGCACCTTGGTCCTTGTAAACACCAAGCTCCTTCTATACTTAATGACTCTCTCTGTTTCTTTTGATGAAGACAATTCTCTTTTTTCCTTTAGAGATGAGTTCTGTTCCATGGCATACAATTGTTCTACATCTGTTATTATTAAATCGGAATATAGCACCTCTAAAAAATATCAAACTAAATAGTTCTTTAAATGAGAGAGAGAGTGAGAGAGAGAGAATGGGCCTGGAAATTTTGTCAGTTACTGTGTGGATTTTCAACTTATCCTTTTGTTTTCAGTACTGTATTCCTAAAGTTAGATGTTTCTGGTATGTTCCACACAGATGCCTCTGGATCATCCTCTCCAAAGACCAAATTTTCAGTTTTCTGCTAGTGTAAAGGAAGATTCTAAAGAGCTACTCATTAAAAAAAAAGAAAGAGCTCAACAAGTCAACAAGTCTTTTTTGTTTTTAAACTAACTCTGTCCTCCATATTTAGAGCTACTAAATTCTGAGGTTTTTATGACTTATGCAGGGGAAATCATGTTATCTGTGGGTTTCTTCCACTATAGCTCAAATATTATGTTTCTTAAATTTGCTAAATAAGTTTCCACTAATCCATGTGCTTTTCAACTTTCCAAATTGTGTTTTCCTATAGATTCCTCTTTTATTCTTTTTATACTTAAGAATGTATTATTTATCTATGTGAGTATTTTATCATCCTAATAATCAATCTAATTGATTATTATATTTTGAACCTCAGTTTTTTAAAAGTAATGTTTAGCATAAGATCATGTGAGTCATTCCTTTTTTCTGTCCCCATTGATTTACAACTAATCAGACATAACAGGACACCCAAGATATTCATCTATCTGTGCAGCCAAAAGTGGGTGGATTGGACCACTGTAACTCATGGTGTCAGGGGCGGTGATGGAAGAAAAAGCAACAGCTAGCTAGGCAGTGAGCCAGACAACCTTTCTGGCAAAGGAGATGAAGGGTGAAGAGGGTGAGTGGGGGTCTTCCTGGCACGCACATTGCTGCTGGAGGGACTAGTTGCTCTCTGAAGAGAGACTATGGTGACCAGAGGGAGGGAAATGAAAAGGGAATAGACAAAGAGAACTGAAGGAAGCATTTCTTACTGTCTGCCTCAGGAAGCAAGAAGATGACTCACGGACCTTTGAGACCCTCCTCCATCTGAGGATTCCTCACTACTGGGCCATGGGCACACACAAAGCCCCAAGTGATAAGTATAAACCCCTGCTCTGCTGTCACTCGTTGCTTTTATTTATTTATTTTCACCCTTGTACTTTCAATTGTAGCAGTGAGTAAGTACCAGTAAGAGAAACCGAAAAACTTATGCTACAATGTCACCTTCTGGAAAACTAAAAAAAGGAAACTAAGTGAAAAAGCCTTGCCTAAATAAGAAAGGTGTTCAAATATGGAGACAGAGGCACTTCTCACTAAACACTATTAGGAATCACAATAACATGGTATCACACACACAAAAATAGACAAATATTCAGCAATTGAACCCAAAGACGTGAAATATTGTGATCTAACTGGTAAAGAATTTGAAGTATCTGTTATAAAGAAATTCAAGAACTACAAGAAAACTTGAATGACAATACAATGGTCTCAGGAATAAAATTAATTAACAGGAAAAGTACTTTACTAAAGAGATCAAAATTCTAAAAAAAGAAGCAAACAGAAATTCTGTAGCTGAAAAACTCATTAAATGAGATAAAGTATGCATTACAATGCATGTGAAAGAGAGCAGATCACATGGAAGAGAGAATTAGCAAGCTTGAGTGTACATATATAGAAATGATTCATGTGAAAGAGGAGAGAAAACGAAGATTTTAAAAAAGTAAAAAATCCTAAGAGAACTATCTGACTCCATTAGAAAACAAACCATAAGAATGAGTATCTCAGAATAATGAGAGAGAGAAGGGAACAAATAACGTTTCAAGAAATAATAGTTGAGAATTCAAACCTGAAGAAAAAACTAGATATAAAAGTCCATGAAGCTAATAGAACACCTTATTATTTCAAGGCAAAAAGAACTTCTCCAAGATACAGAGATATAGTATATTAAAATTGTCAAAAGTCAATAATAAAGGAAGAACTTTATAGGCAGCCAAGGAAAAAAGAAAGTCACCTACAAAGATACCATCATTAGGGTATTAGTAGATCTCTCAGCGGAAACTCTATTGGCTAGGAGAGAAGAGGATGTCATATTCAAAATATTGAAATATAAAAACTTCCAACCAAGAATATTCTATCCAGAAAAGTTATCTTTCAACTATGAAGGAGAAATGAAATCTTTTCCAGGGAGACAAAACTGAGGAAATTCAGCACCACTAGACCTTCCTTTCAAGAAATGTTAAAAGGAGCTCTTCAAACTGAAACAAAAAGGTAAAAGTACATACAACTCTGATTATGTGATAGTCAGAATTAGAACACTGTAACTTTTTTAGAATAGTGTATTAAACTCTTAACTATAGCTTAACAGTTAAAAAAAAGATAATTAAAAATAACTACAGTTACTACAACTTGATAATGAAATTACAACATAAAAAATTGTGACACCAAAAACATAAAAAAGAAGAAGCCATGTAGTTTTGTTCTATGTAATCGAGATTATTTTTGTTATATATTCAAATAAACTTCATACATAATGCAGCACTATAAAATCATTGTTCATCACAAGCATACTAAGAAGAATACATTTGTGAAATGATGTTTAGAAAGGCTAGCATCCCTTATATCTACAATAATATTAGACAGTTAAGTTATTCACTTAGTATATGCCAAGCTATTTTCAAATTCCAAAATAATAAAAATGGTATAAAAAAAATCATTACACTTGGCCTTTTACACTTAGGTAATTATTATTTATTTGCAAAGGTCTTTTAAACTTTTTGATAATAGAAGTCTAGTTTTAAATATGTAATAGGTGTAGATTTCAAAACACATTAGAAAATGCAAGTACACAAGAAATATACTACTAAAAAGTGATACACAAAGACTTAAGAATGGTTATTCCTATTATTATTGAAACTCTCTGGATCAAATGCCTGCTATGTAACTAATCTCTCTAATTTTTCTCATGCTTCCTTGAAATGTTTTCTCGTTTTCATTCTGAGATATTTTTATTCCATCCACCTGTTAAATACAGGTAACTGGTCAAAGTCATTTATTAAAAATAATATTTGGTAGTTCTGAAGTCCCATAGTATAAAATTTGTGCCATTTAACGGAGCATAAAATGCCCTCTGTGATCTTACCTTTGCTTAGCACCCCAGGCTTATAAACGTTTGGTTGGCTCCCCTACACATAGTTGGATTTTTATCTTCCTTGCATTGCTCAAATTGTTTCTTTTCCCTGAAATGTTATTGTTTTCCTCCAGTTTATTTGACTAATTCAGCTCTAACATAATTTTAACACAAAATTCTTTTTCTTTTCAAAATGCAAGCTTTAGTACCATCTTTAGAACACTTACAGTACCATAACCTTTTATCTTAAATCATTACATGCATTTTATCTCTATCTCTTTTTATGTACCTTGGTTCTATTAGACTAAGTTTGTTATATCTATTAGTACTGTCAGCAACTGAAAGTTGTAGAATATGCAAGTAAAATGTCTCATGTAATATTTCTGGAGGCAGGAGATTCAAAGTTGGTTTCAGGGAATTATTCAAATCACCAAAGATAGAGCCTCATTATATCATCCTACTCTAACATTCTCAATATTTTGTGTTAAATGTGTTTCCTCAAGGTTCCAATATTTACTGAATAAATGTAGAACATTCTTACAAACAATAATTTAATTTTAATTTTAAAAATGTGCTTCATTGTATCACAAAATTATAGTATTTTAAATTGGTCAAATTAGTACAGTTAGTATATCACTATCTAAAATAAAACAATATTTTTGAATTTAAGGAAGTAAAGCCTGAAAATGAGGAAAAAGATATCTGTTTCTTATCTATGATGGGCTACACAGTCATATCTAATATAGCACAATTGTGTAAATATTTCCTGCTCTATATATTAACTCTTGAAGCTAGCAGAACTTTTACAGAACTATGTAATTATATCGTGTGAATTAAAAAATTAAAAAGCACCGTTTATTTGATAGCTTGCCAAAAAGAACAATTTATGATCTGATTCCAGTACTTAAGTAAATATCAAACTTATTAATGGCTTATGATAAATAATTTGTGTACACACAGGTTGTTTGATAATCAGAAATTATTACCCAATAGAAACATGTTTTGTTTACTAAATTTTATGGTAGACCACACAATATACATAGTGCTTAATGTGAAGTATTTTACTAACAATGCTTTAGAAGAACATGACCAACATATTCAATAATAAGATAAATCTATACTAACATTAAACTTTCCATCTACCCATACCATAGTGATTAACTCTCAATAACTCTGAATTGGTGGGGCCTCCTCTTTCGTCCTTCACACTTCTCTGACTTGCCTTGTGCTTGGAAGGATGATCTTTATAGCCTGCTTTTCAGACTCCCTTTGTCTGTGGCTTCATTTTGAGGATAGCTATTGTGTGGCACTCTCAGGAAGTTGGAAATGGAAAAGAGAGGTCAGAATTCATTCCTGTGGTTCCTTTCTTGCTAAGCCTTAGTTTGGCAGTGGCACTTTTCTTCCTGTAGGTCTCCAGTTTCTCTTGGGCAACTATATACTCCCATGGCTACAGTGCCCACCACATACCACCCTTCCCTTGCCACTTCAGGTCTGGATGTGACAAAGGCTTTCCAGTATTGCTAGGTCCTACATGCTTCCTTAACTATGTCCACTCTTTGTAATGGTCTATTTTAAAATTGCTTTTTAATCACATTTCTGAGTGCGTTATTTTTTTTTTCCTGTTGCTACTCTGAGTAACATTATTTCTGAACTTTTTAATTTATATTGTATTTATTACCTTCTTAAGTACTAAACAGTTTACATATTTCTTGTGTATAGTATTTCTTGTCTGTATCTCCCTACTACCATATAAGTGGTTAGGTACATAGGCAGGAGTGAACCATTTTGTCCTAGAATAGGATCTAGCATACTACAAGGCATTTAAAAGTATTTGTTGAATAAATAATTGGGAAATTGCATTTACTATTCAAACTTTACATACTAAGAACACATCTTTTATTTCTAACTTGACAAAGAAACAAGAAACTTTTGTAGCCCTTTACTATTAGACTACTGGAGCAGATGTTCTCTTGTATCTTAAGCAAAATTATATATTTGCTGTTAATAGAAGAAGCTCCAGCAGGGCAGATTGAGTTAACTTAAGATTATGAAAAGATTTATTGGAGTTGTATTGAAAGGGACAAATAGAGCTTTGGGGCTCTCAGCTGGGGCAAATTTCCCAGTTGTCCTCAATTATTTGAAAAGGAAAGAATTTGCTTCCCTTTTAACTATAACACCTTCAGTTTTAACCAGGTCCTCCATGTTTCACATTGCAAATACTCATCTGATTTCTATCTCCACTACCAGGTACTCCGGCCACTTTAATAAAGAGGAGAAAACTGAATTAATATATCAATAGAACTAGAATTTTACTTAAAAAAATGCCATTATTTGGGAAAAAAGGTTTGATTAATTGTTTGACTTAGTAATTTTGTCACTATATAATACATTGAAGGTAAAAGAGGGTACAATTGGAAAACAGTACTCCACTGGGCAAAGCAAGACATAGATTGGCTGTAGTTAGAAAGGACTTAATTGCCAAATGCTAATCGGTGTCAAGAGTTCAAAGGGGTGGAGAAATGGCTATGTAAAATTCAATATGGGACAGAGCAGAGAAGAAATACATTTGAAGGGAAAAGAGAGGAAAGGAAAAGAGGTGCTCTATCTAATACTATGGGTTTTTGTTTATGATCTTGATTTGGCACATCTTTTATAAATTTGTTGCCAAAACTTTAGCAATGAAACTTTCTTAACTGACATGATGCTATTTATTTATCTCATTTTGTTTGAATATGTATGAGTTTTTATGCCTGGATTCTATACCAAATGTAATAAAATATGCAATATATGTAACTGATTATCTGTCTAAATCTCTACCCCCTCAATCTAAATTTCTAAATTTATATAGCTCAAGGATTCAGATTTGAGATTACAGACCTATATGATCATGTTATAGCCCCTGTTCTCCATTACTCATTGTAATGTTAATTTTATGTGTCAACCTGCCTAGGCTATGGTGCCAAGACGTTCTGTCAAATACCAATCTAGATGTTGATGTTGTTATGGAGGTGTTTTTCAGATGTGATTAACATTTATATCAGTATGCCTTGAATAAAGTGATTACCCTCCGTAATGTGGGTGAGCCTGAGCCAGTCAGCTGAAGGCCTCAGAGAAAAAGAATGAGATCCTTTGGAAGAAGAAGGAATTCTGTCTCCAGTGTGCCTTATACTCAAGATTGAAACATCAATTCCTCTGTGGGTCCACCTACCAGCTTGCCCTTCAGATCAGACATGCCGGCCCCAAAATCAGGTTGAGCCAATACCTTAAATCTATTTATGTTTATGTCTATTGATATCAATATATTTATACTTGTATCTATGTCTATAATTGATTCTGTTTTCTCTAGAGAACACAACTAATATGATAACTTTTAAAATACAACTTACAAGACTCTTTCCAGCCAGGTTTCTCTGTATTTCTCTTGATTCCCTCTATCACATTTCTTGTTTTACATGCTAGGTTGTTGTTTTTCTTTTCCTTCAATTCCTAAATGCATTGTGCTTAGTCCTACCAACAGGCTCTCTTACAAGCTCCTATCTCTCTGAGAAGCATGCTGCACCATCCTGAGCCTGGCTTCCATGTACATATTTTAGTGTAATCAAATGTTCTTAATGAGGTCTCCCAATCCTCCATGATTAGAAGAGATTATTCTGTTAGAGGCACCTATGAATTCTTTTTTTTTTTTTTAATTTCTTTTGAAGAGTCATTTTAGTTTCACAGCAAAATTGAGCAGAAGGTACAGAAATTTCCCATATTCCTTTTAACTTACACATGCATAGTCTCCATATCTCCAACCAGAGTGCTACATTTTTTACAATTGATAAGCCTACATTGACACATCGTTGTCACCCAAAGGCCATAGCTTACATTAGGGTTCACTCTGAATGTTATACATTCTGTGGGTTTGGACCAATTTATGATATATACCCACTGCTACTATATCACACAGAGTAGTTTCATTGCCCTAAAATTCCTCTCCATGAATTCTTAATATTTTCTTTAGTATTTATCACAGTATGTCATTTGAGAAGGTTCCTACCAATTATAAAAAATTGGTAAGAAAATTGTTTTTTGAAAAAGCCGCTTAAATCTTTTGGCATGGGGTCAAAATTTTATAATAAACAATAAAGCAAAAAGGATAAAATTAAATGAAATTAAATGTGATTAAAATCATTTCATTGAATTTATATACTTAAAATAATGTTTCTTCAAATTGCAATTACATGTCAAATAAATAAATTAATAAATAAAAAGAGTTGATTTTTGTGGATAATATTTTAGACAAAATAGTATAATTATAAAATGAATTATCTTTATAGGAGGCTCTCAAAACATGATCCCTAGTTAGGTCATTTAGGTAAAACTATCTGAGGCTTCAACACTTTTTCCAAGAACCACTCTTAATCTTCTGATATGATAATTATTTTCTTTTGAAGCTATCACCTATTATCATATTTGTCCAATTTTCTCATTTTCAATTGATAACTAATCTATCTCTGCCAGATCTTGAGGTTCCAAGGGCTTTGATATGGTTTTATGCAAAATATTTACAGCTGGTATAGCACAGAGATGCAGCATCTGAGCAGATGTTAAACCAATACATATCAGTTGATTATCAACCCTGGGTTTGTATCTGAGTATATTTTCAAAAACACTGTGATTGACTTTATGAAATGTTTCATCTGCTGAAAAATAAACTATTTCAGTTTGTAATTGATTAGCATTTTTTTCATATGACGGGATACTGATTTTTTTAATTGCCTAGAAAGATGAAAAAAAGCGCTAATGTTAAGTAAGAGGTATTTGCATAGAAACTAGGTTTTACTGTGGTCAGTTCATTAATGAATATTTTTTGTGTCATGGTGAATTTTGCTCCCCTACATGAATTTATAATTGGAAATAAATCTGATAATGAAAACTTAAATTATGGATACCCACCACATTAACATCCTCTTTAATGTGTTAAAAAGTACTTCTACTCAAAAGTAAGAAAGACAAAGATAAACAATGTCCAGTCATACAAAACAGGCATCAGAGAGACCAGTTTATAAAAATTAGATTAAAAAAAATTTGGCAAATGATGTGAACATTATGCTAAAAGACTAGTAACTTGGAAAAATATATATGAAAGTATTCTGATTTTCAACATTGTTTTGGGGGAGCTAATTTTGTGAGTTGATTACTGGGAGAGCTTTGAATTTTGTAAACTTGTTTGTAAAAATTGTGATTAACCATAGAACATTTCTTAACATTTAAATGATTTGCTTCAATTGCTAAATACAGTAATATTTAAAGAATAAAATAATTTTAGTAGAAGAACTAAAAGGAAGACATAAATTACATTATTCTGAAGCTAGATCTGATCAGTAATTACAATTATATAGCTATGAGAATAGATGAATTAGAAACTAAAGTTATTTATTTGTTGATCTTACATTAGAACCAAACATAATAATTTTGAGAATGAATAAGCTGTTGTGTGTATCAATAGTTAATTCTAGTTTTATCGATGAGTATTATTGTATTTTATTGATATAGCAGGATTTGTTTATTCATTCAGTTTTAATAGACATTAGGATTGCTTCCAGTCTAGAGCTATTTCAGATAAAGCATCTATGAACATTTGTGTGCAAGTCTCTATATATAAATGCATTTTATTTATTTGAGAAAATATCTACAAGTGGAATTGCTGGGTAATATGTAGGTATGTGATTAACTTTTTAAAAAAACTGCCAAACCATTTTCCAAAGTGGTGCACTAATTAACTTATCTATAGTGCATGAGAGTTTTAGTTGTTTCCAAGCCTTGCCAACACTAGAAGGATTATATTTTTTAATTATAATTTAGCTATTATAGTTTTTGTTCTTGCATTTCTATTTGGTTTATTTTTACAAATCTATTCCTCTGTTAAGATTTAAATTTGTTCACTCATTGTATCAATATTTTTCTTTAAGGCTTCAACATATTTATAATTGTTCTAAATTATTTATCTGCTATTTGCAACCTCTGCTTCTTTGTTATTAAATTTTATTGTATGATTGACATTGGGAATGATTGCAAGGGGTCTGGTGTTGACTTCTTTGCTGATAAGCAGTTAAATTGCTATCTTACTCTCTTGACTCCACCAGGCTTGGATTCTTTTTAAGGGTTGGAATACTTGGTTTCTGTTCATTGCTGTAAACCATGACATAGTTTAGGCAGTACCTCATGAAGTGTGAATTTCTGAGAGATCAATTGAATGACTAAATTGCTCAGTGAGGTCTCTCAAATCTGACTGGACTGCAATTCCAATGTCTTCCAGCCTTGCCCAACCTGCAACATTGATGTTCAACTCATAGCTCCAAAGAAGCCACTCTCTTCTGGGCCTCTTGGACTTCTGTCCTGTGAATTTTCTTCCAGGTCCTTGGCCCAGGACATGCAGGACCCACTATGCAAACATTTGAGTCATGTTCCTTCCCAGATGTCTCTTCTCCAGTGTCCTGACCAAGCACCTCAACAAACCAAAGTTCTGGTTTGTGCCTCTGCATCTCAGTGAGTCCACTAGGATTCCACCTTCCTGCACTTTTGTCTGGAAAGGGCCCAGGAGTTGAATATAGTGAATGTGGAATTCATTTTCTCTTCCTTATTCTCAGGATCACTGTCTTGAGTTGCCTAAGTATAAATTTCTAAAAAGAGTTGCTTCATATATTTTGTCTGTATTAAAATTATTTGTATTAGGAGAATAAGTTCAATATTAATGACTTCATTATGATGGCAACAGAGATCAGTCTGCCATTATCTTTCAGAATTCTCTACTGAATTAATTCTATTTTTTCTCTATAAAACTCTATTACATATTTGATAGATGTTTATATTCTACCTCTGTCTAATATATATTTAATTGATATATTATATATTATATATATTACAAATACTTCTTATATATTTACAAATACATATATGCACATATACATACACATGTGTATTCATGTATATATCCAATATTTTGTACTTCTATGTTGCATTTTGAGTGAGTTCATCAAATCTATTTTCAAATTTTTCATTCTATCTTCATGAGTGAAATTTACCACTCATGAAAGTAAATTAAAGGTAGTTGTCTCATATTTCGACAGTTATCTTTCATTTCTAAAATTTCTATTTAGGTCACAATTCTCTTTTCTCATCTTAAGATTTTAATCTTCTTATGTTTTTGAGCACTTAAAACAATTTCTTGTCTACACCTTTCAAATATCTCAATTATCTCTAGTTCCTGGTTTCATATAATGAATTCAGTGTTTACATATTCTGTGTGATAATGCCATACAACATCCATTTAGAAATTTCTAAAAGATAAAAGATGATCAGCCTTACCTCAGAAATGCCTGGACTGTAGAGATATACTTTGTATAATCATAACATGAATGATAGTTAATGTTATAAAAATAGATAAGATTGTGAAAGAATATATTTTATTTTTAGTTTTAGTTTTATATATAATAAAAATGGGGCTAATAGATATGGTATCTCCAAGATAATATTACTTCAGGGATAGGCTGACAATAAGCTGCTTTAGAAAAATAAATAAATTTCAGTGGGTTGAGGTATAAACGACAATAAATTTAGACAATTCATTCAAGAAATCTGGCTAGAAAAAATATAGAGTGGTATTATCTTAGAACAAAAATTGTGAAAAATAATCTTTTAAACTTATATTGTTTCTTTCATATACTTTAGTTAGATCCTCACAAAAATTATATGAAGTACGTATTTTTATACTCTCTTTTCAGCAAAGAACCAGAGATATTAAAATATTAAGATATTAAGTGACTTGCCTGAGTTGATAGTGTTATTTTCTGAAAAAGTTATTCATAGATCATACTCATTTATTTTACAAATATGTATTATAAGTTACAGGCTGTATGTCTCTGTGCCTTTATGATTACACATTCCAATACTTATAAAACTGAAACCATTGATTGAAAAAGTTAAACAGTTTTGAACTGTGTTAAATTTATTTAAATAAACACAACATAGATAATGGTGATAGAGAAGTGACATTTATATAACTAAATCAGTGAAGACTGAAATGCTACATTATTCTTTAATTTGGAAACATTCCAAGTTCTTTTGAAATGAGGTAGATAATTCTTCATTATTTAGTCTTAAGCAGAGGCTCTGTGACTGTCTTTCAAGTATTGTTTTATATTTCTTAATCCCAGAAAGCATATAGCATTTGAAGGATTTCTTCCAAATTACTTATTTGAATATAATTTCTTTCTTCCTCTCTTCTTCAATTTTAACAATTTTTAAGCAACTGTTATATAATAAGAATTGTATTATGTGTTATGTATATAAAAGTAGTCATTAATGGATAATGCAAGAGGCCAGTAAGTCGAGACTGTCAAATATTGCCTAATTTATATAAAAAAAGTTTCAAAATTATAGACTAATAGCCCTTATAATTTATTCCAAAATAGTCTAGAACGTGATTATATTTATAGGTTCTTAGAAAAATAAATGATGAAAGATCAGCATAAATTTACTAAGAAAAAAACATAATAATGTATATTTAAAATAAGTGTCTACTCAAATGATAGACTAAGTAATATCCATGAATTTCAAACTATTGTTGACAGTTTCTTTTCTGATATATTAACAGAAAAATCCTTTAAAGAATGGTATGATCCAAATTGATGAAATTTTGTTGCATGAGAAATACACAAAGTGTGATACCGTAGAAGTCTCTTGTACTACTTTTCAAAAACATACATACTAAGATGTTAAAAGGAATAACTAAATATCAATGAATTTAACAGAGATAAATGAGAAGTTCTGTGCTTAAATTAAGGAACACACAGCAGTACATGTACGGAAATATGGAATATAGATCTTAGCATTTGTTATTATAAAAAGAGATTATTTTATTTTAGTGATGACAAATTCAAGATACAATTTTGCATCATTATGACAGTGCAATCATGCACAAATATGGCATCTAGCCTTCTGTCACATCTTATCAGGACAGTTATATTCAGGGAGGGGGCCTCATTTAAAATTGGATATTGATTTATGAACATGTATCAGAATAAGATTACAAAGCAGGACAGAAAATTATATCATATACTGAAATATCCAAGGTGATAAAAGAGGACCGTGGAGTACATATGAGTGATATGTTTGAGTGTAGGAACAGACAATAGTACCTGGAGTGCTCATGTAGTTGATGCTAATTTGGGATATTTATTTTTTCTTTTGTTTTTATTCCTCCATTATTCATCCCTTAAATTCTACAAATTCAGTGTTTCTCATTATCTTAGAGAGAGTATGTGGCAGGACAGAAAGCATACAAAGATTTCACTATTTTTCTCGCTTTTTTATTGCAAAATCTCAAATCCTTGGATATTAGATGGTTTGTAAAATGAGAGAGATAATAGAAAAAGGTCTTGGAAAATCATGAGGTCTAACAACACTTCCTTACCCAATAGTTTGGGGAAAATACAGGTGAGGGAGAGAAAGAAATGTGTGAGTCTAGAAGCAATGAGGACGTAGCCTTCACTGATTGGAATCATTTCTGAGAAGTGAGAGGCTCCAGAGAAGATCACCTAATGTGTAAGACACTTGATATGGGATGACCCACTTCAGCAGTTCTCATTTCCTAAGTATGCTAGAGAAGCAATTTTTAGGCGAGTGATGACAATCACATCTTTTCTCTTCTCTTATCCAAACATACCTTGGCTCAGCATAAAATTTCAGAGTTTTGACATGACCTCAGAGAAAAAGGGTAAACTTAAGACTCATCTAGATGTAAAAGTTTTATAAATTTGGCCAGATCTTGCTCAACATTAGATATTAAGCTGCTTCATACAAATGTAAGGGTTATTTGTTACGCACCTGATTCCAGGTGTTAGTTGGATTAATAAATGAAAATTAAGAGAAGACATATTTTGCTCACTAAGAATGCTTTGTGACATATAGTTGCATTAAACAAACACTCTGTTTCATAGAAATAGTGATTTCTCTTTTTTTCTGGAAGGGTTGAAAGAGAAATGAATTGCCACTTGTCAGCAATGTTGTAAAAAATATTCTACTGAATAAGAGAATGAAGTAGTAACATCTAGGATTCCCTTTCATTCCTAGTTTCTATGATGTTGCTGTCACTGTAACTCAATTCTCATGGTATTTCCTTCCAATTGTCTTTGAAATTTAAAAAAGTCAGGTAATCAAACCAATAACAACAAAAATTGTTTCTGCTCTTTTCTAGTATGTGTGAAATCAAATGGAAAAGTCTGTAACTTTGCCAAAACATGACTGGATGAACATCCTATAAGTAAATATTATTGTTTTCTATGAGAAAAAGAATATAACAACTAGAGGCATTGAATGCTCAGGATAGTGACTTAAATTTGACTTTAAAAGACAGTTATTAGTTCATCTCTCTTACCTGTTTGAATAACTGTTTTAAAGTTGGAAAATAAATGATTTATCAAGTAGTCTATATAATCTTTTTAACTTCATTATAACATTTTAAAACATCTCAAATAGGCAAATACTGTACATAAAGCATACGAAATACTTTCTAAAGTGGTTATGTGAGTACATTCTCTAGAGAACAAAGAAGCTCATGGAAAATTATATTATTTCTGTACATGTATACTGCCATTAAATTTAATAATTTTTTATAAAGAAAGAAATGTAATAAACTAAATGTACACCATTTGCATTGTATCCCACTTCAGAATTGACTCTTCGAGACTCCCTATTTCAACCATTTATACAGAGTTGAGTCCCTGCTTCTATTACTTTAATAAATTACCTTAAATAGAGTATTCTTTCAAAGTTGTATAGAACATTACTTGACAAGAAAAGTTAATGATAGCTTAAAGCACTAAATAGTTTTTTAAAAATTATATTTGTTATTTTTTTAAACTCAATTATAAAAACACAAATGAAAACATGATAGCAATGTGTGCATACCAGTTAAAAGTAACAAACGACATTTTGTCAAAATCATATCCTATCTCTTTCTTATAAAAATAGATAGAGCTAAATCCTAATTCTAGTCATATTCTCTTCCTGTTTTACTCTGAGGCTACTATTTTTTGATTGACATGTATTTTTTGACTTTTTTAATTTTGAATTCCATTTCCCTCTGTGTTTTTTAATATAAATCATACTGTAAAAGACTTTGTTTTCCTTGACCTGGGTTTGTACTAAAATAAAATTTAAAAAAAAGAGCTAAATGGATAACAAGTAAGTTTATTATTTTAAGAAACTGGAATAGCATAAACGTGAGACTTTTGAAGCAACCTTATTGTTTCTTATCTATTTCCTAGAATTTAAAAGGAGTATGCCATACAACAGGTATGACTGAATGTAGATCTGATCAACTTAACACATTGGATTAAAAATCTGAAACTGTTTCTGTGTAGTCTGATCTTGCTATTTCCAGCCAAATATTGATTTCTTATTTTTTGCTTTTATTTGTAGTCTACTTGGGTTGCTTACTGAGGCAGTTTATAAAGAAAAAACATTGACAAAGTTTAAAAAGTCTTTTATCAGAAGGATAATTTAAAGCTAGCCTGGTCTTAGGAAGAAGATAGTGAAATATGGAATAAAGGACAAAGTGTTTAAAAAAAAAAAAAAAGGCAGAAAATCAGGACAGTAATCAGGAATGACTGGAGCTGCCAGAAACTGGAGAGATGAATTTATAGAAATAAAAATAGAAAAAGAGAAAGGTGGGGATAGGTGAGGAGAGGGAAGGAAAAGAAAAAAGTGGATAGCAAGCTGTGGCTAAGCCAAAAACTTGGTCACATTTCAAATATTGACTGTAATCACTCTCTTTTCTTTTTCTTTCTTTTTTTTCCTGTCTTTCTTTTCTTTTCTTTTTTACAATTATACCTTTCTAAGCCATTTTTATTCTAGATTTGCCATACACTTTGAAAGGTGAAACTGAATTTAGTTCTGTCAAGTTTTTTCTGAATTTGGTACTTATGGAATTTACATTATATGCTCACCAAATATTCTAGACCACCACTTGGTGAGGCAGACCCATGTGACTAATTCTAACTTGTGATCTGGAGCTTAAAAGTTTTCAAAGGGATACAGGGAAAGTCCATATGTGGTTCTTCAGCTCCCTTCTGCTACAAATATTAAGGGAGCAGTATGTTCCAATGTAAAAACATAAAGTACGTTACAGCTACAAAATGTTGAAGCCTACATCAGCTGGCTCCCTGAGAGACTATGTATAGCACAATCCCCAACAACGATAAGAAGCAACTCAGCTTTTGATGCAAGAAGTCACAGAGAGTGCTTTTATTACTTTTTTGTATTATCTAGCCTATCATGATTAATATCACACCTACTCTAATAATACCTTCTCTTTAGCATAATTTCATAACTATTCATCTTTTCTTTCATTCTACTATAATCCATATCACACCATTTAATTGAACCTTCTATGTTAAAGGTCACTGATTACTTTCTAATGTTTTTTCTCTGTTCTTTGAATCATTGACTACCCTGCTAGGAAAAAAAAATTAGTATCCATAATGTTGTAATTTCTAGTTTTCCTTCACACATCAGAGATTTATTAAGTGCCTCACTTTAAAGCCTCATCGAGACTTCACCTTGTAGTTGGAGAAATATATGTATGCAGATAAAATTGGTTTCCAACTTAAACATTTTTGTTGGGTTATATTAGACTGTGAAAGATAAAAATATCAACATTGAAACTTGAATATGATGATAATATACCTGGTAAATTTACATATCTGTTTCTCTGCTCAACTTCACATGAGAAAATAATAAAGTCTATTTTCTAAATTTAGATTTCTTCTTTATTCTCTGCACTTTACAATTCACTGTTTTTACATCAACATCTTTATGACTTGATTTAGAAAAGGACAGTTGCCTTTAATATGTCAATTTGTGCTGAAGCACTCATAATGTCAGCCTTATTCACAAATTAATAAGGAATTTTCCTTATTTAAGTTTTTAACTGTGAAATTCTAAGCACTTTACAATGTAAAAAATGAGATAATTACACATATATGTGTCTATACATAGAGATTAGCATTCAACACAGAGCAGGCAGAGAGAAAGGGTTTAGTGCTCAGGTCAGTTTTAAGCATGTTGAATCTATAGTACCAAATGACATGTGTAGGTTCAATATGGGTATGTTAGAGCTTTCATCTTTGTTCAGTACAATTTGTAGGAATTTTGCATTGTTGGGAATTTGTGTTTGCAGAAGTACAAAATTCCAGGAAAAATAATGCTTAACACACAGGTGATATAATACTTAAAAAATATATATGTATAGCATTTACTCTGTATTAGGCATTGTTCTAAATCCCTTATAGATGTTAATTAATTTAAACAAAAGACCATAAGTAAAATTATCCAGGTATGGTCCTAAGGTAAGAAATGAGGTACAACTATTACTATTGCGGCCAATTAGAGTTCAATGTCGCCCCAACGGCAGGGGAAGGAAGAGAGATAGCAACTGTGCAGAAGTGTAGTTAGCATTTTTCCTCAGTTCTTCCTCATTGAAACAGTGAAGAATCACATGTCAGTGAGATTTAGAAAAGATTAAAAGTATATTTTAGAAAGACAAAGCATACCCCCAAGAGGCACAGGGTCCCAGCACTGTAACCACAATAACCAACATAAAGGGGCCAAAAGCACCACAAAAGAGCAAAAAGAACCTAGAAGTGGGAATGTCTGCCTTATATTTGAGCCATAATGGGTAATTCCAAAGGCTTTCCTCAGTAATTAGAAAGTGAGGTCATTTTGATTGACACTTGCCTGCTATATAACTCTTTTCCTAGTGTGCATGTGCTTATCCTGAATTCAATCTGTCGCAGTTAGATTCATGAACTTCCAGGCATAAACATAGTATTATAATGAAGCTTAAATTGTAGGCAAATTAGGGTAGTGCCTTCTGCACAGTGTCTGTAACTGGATTAAACCAGCTAAGATTATGGCCCTCCTGTCCTCTGTCTCTGAGAATGCAGGAGGGATTCTCTAACCACCAGTAGGGTATTCTTTGGGTAATCTCTAGGCTGGGCCCCTGTTCCTTTGTTCCCCCTGACGCTCTTGTCTGACTAGCTACCTAACACAACTTCTGCAGAATACAGGGAACACTAACACAGAAAAGAAAGGAAAAAACAAACAAACAAACAATAAAAAAGTGACTGAAAAGAATTAGACAAAGAGGTTGGCATAGAGCATAGGAAAGGGAATATTCTGGAAGAAAGTGGCTGACATAATCGCTTCATTCCAAGAAGTCTATCCTGGAATTTCAAGAAGAATAAGCACTGAAGTTTTCTCATTGTAGTTACTACAAGGAGCCATTATAAAGCTGATTGAATAGAGCAGTGGGAGCTAAAGGTAGATTGTGAGTTGGAAAAAAAAGGCGGGGGAGGGGAGTTCAAGGAGGCAGGGGAGCTTGGAAAGGTAAGGGAATGGAGACAGTACATAATTGTTCAAGAAAGGTGTCTGTGAAACAATGGGTAGAGGTAAGCTTACATATGTGTTTGAGGAAAAGAGATGGGGCTTCATTTATTTTTATATTTAAGATGGCAGATTCTTAAAAATCTTTAAATAATGTTGGAAATTACCATTAAATCCATAGGTGAGAATGAGATAAGAAAGTTTCCTGCAGTCATTTTATAGCTATTCTTTCTTATACCTCTTCTATATGCTTATTGAACATTTAGTCTTTGGTTGTAACCCTCCTCAGAGAATTCATGGAGCCTAGTGCCTAACAATCACCTTTCTGAGACTGATCCTAAAATCCACATCTCCAGCTCTAATCTCTCTACTTAAATTTCAATCCTATGTCTCTTAAGTGCCTGCTGGGCATTTCAATTTCAAATGTAACATATCTAAAAGCTAGCTTTTTATTCTTCAGAAAATCATCTTTGCCTCCTGACAACTCTTTCTGCAATTTGCAGCCAGACACCTTTTGTGACTATCCTCTTACTCATTCCCTTATATTCAAATATTGTGTCTACCTTTAAATAACTGTGCAGTCTTCAATTAATCATTAAACCTCACAGAATTGTTTCCTTATATGTCTAGAGTGTATAACCTTTAAGTCCTCTACCCACACTCATTTTTTAAAAGTGTGATTTTAGAAGCTGACATAAATATAAAGCTCACTTGAAACGTTGCAAGAAATAGTGTCTAATTTTGTGGGTCTATTTTATGAATGTAAAAAAAAAAGGTAATTAAACTGACAACTGCTCTCTCCTCAAGAGAACTTAAAAGGGAATTTTATTTTCTTTTTACTTTAGCTTTTATGCATTAGTCATGTATGGTACATATGGATTATTTTTGATATTTGATGTAATTAAAATAAAACGTAAGGATTTTTTTTATAAAAAATATCATTAATAATTTAGACATGTTAGGTAAAAGAATATTCAGAAAATCATGCACAAGGAGTTCCCTCAAGGATGTGTTTCGTGCTGAATTAATTCATTTGATAAAGTATGCTAAAGCAATTAAATAGCAATATATTAAAATTATGAAGTTAGCTGAGATTATGAGTAAAAATGCCTCAAAGCAATTTTCACTTAATTAAGAAAAGACAGTATTGTCTCATTATGTTGGTAATGGGGTAACTAAGTGACCTCTCCTCCAATCCATTACAAAGACCTGTTGGTCATCTGTTAGTAGCCTGAGACAGAGGGCTAAATACTCAATTGCTATTATATCACAAGATTATTATAAAAATGGAGAGGTCAATATATTTTGTGTTAGAAGTAGGCACTTTTAACACACACACACACACACACACACACACACGCACACGAGTATATGAGCATTCGTTAATCTAAAATCACCAAATTAGAAGAAAGGTATCAATGATTATAAATAACAAAAATACAACTAGGTCCTCCATTGTGGCATTTAACAATCTTTACTGCAAGCCAGCTTCAACAGTATATGACTCTGAACAGAGCTTGAGTCAATAGCATGATTTACTTTACTATTCAGGTAATTTTACATAAAATTACATTTGCTTACTACATCCTTTAATAGAACTTTAACAGTAGGGTAGAGTCTTGTAAATTTTTGCACCTTCTAAAATATTTTTTATCTAAAAAAGTAGAACTGTGAATTGCCAATATTCTGCTTTTTTTTAAATGTATAAGAGCAGTAAATTCATATAGTTCAAGCTAATAGAAGATGTCTTACAAATATCTCCTTGGTAGCAATAGAGCATGAGCAGCAAACAGTAACCACTATTGGATGGCAATGTAGTGTTGTAAGGTCATACTTGTCCTTTAAAAGAGATTTAAAATATATTCAAGATTACATAGTTAATGAATAGTAAAACTGAGATTGTATGATTTGGGTTCAGGGCACTTTCGATTATACTTCATATGGTTACTCTCCGGCTGCTTGTTTTCCTGACAACTCTTGCAAGTTAAGAAAAACAAAAACAAAAAACAAAAAACACTTGCATTTTGAAATAACACTTAATATACATATTTCTCATAAACTCATAATTAATCCTTTTTTAGGCACTAAAGTAAAAGTGACTGGTTCTTATTCATTCTTGCATTCATCCATTCATCTATTTACCTATGTAACCATACAATAGGTAGACCGCTATCCATAAAACATATTTAGGTAGCATATTAGATACAATAATCTATCAGTATACTTTCTAAGTTTTGTTTGTGGAATAAAAAAATATACACAATGTTACCCTGAAAGCTCTAAAAATATGATATAATTTACAATTTATGCATATATTTTATTTTAAATTTATTTAATTAAATAAGCAAGCTTTATTGCATTTCTACTATGCATCAAATATTTTTCTAGGACAAAGTAATAAAAATCTATTTTTTTCTCTCATTGAGTTTATATTCTGGTGAAAAGAGAAAGAAACTATACATATATAAGATCGATAAATAATATAATACATAAAGTGCTTTTCATTTATAAGCACGTAATATATAATAATTATGCATAATATTCTTTTTCTACATATAATAATATATTTTACGTTTCAGAGAGCAATAAAAAGACATGAAGAGGCAGAAAATATGGTGCCTTCCCTCCCAAAACCATAATCTCTTTGGAAATATTAGAATACCCAGCTAAAATAACACAGTTGAAAGTTCATTTGCCTCACAAAACAAGAATCATAGTTAGGTTGCTGCTTCGTTTGCTTCAGAGGCTCAATAAGTCAGGCCCAGTGTTCTAAGAGTTTCTACATTAACTGACCTATTTTAAAAAGTAGGGAAAATTGAGCATTTAGCTTTTACAAACTCTGTTTGTAAAATCAAGGAAGAGAAGTTGGGATTGAGTATCGTTTTAAATTGTGTTCCACAGAATTAGACATGGAAGTTTTGTGTGGAAATCTGAGATAGCATGTAAGACAAAAAAGAAAAAGAAAGAAGCCAAGCAGAGTACAACATTCAGTCTAATACCTCAGTGAATAATTTTGACTCAGTCCTATATGAGAACTTTTGCGTCAGTGATAGGGTAATGTCATTGTCTTGTTTGGGGCAAGAGAGTAGAAATATTTATATTCCCATATCCACAGGTCATTGGTCCAGGGCAGCTTACTGGAGAGAGTAATTCCCATACTCCATATCTGAGCTCTCCTAGCCTTAGGGAAGCCCTCTGAAAAAGAGATTCAAATGCTGGCTATAGAGAAAGAAAGAACACCAGGAGCCGATGGACATGAAAAGGTAAACATCCAAGGGAATCCTGGCAGAACACTGACATCATCTGCTACAGGTGCTGAGTAAGCTAACCTACATTCTGCTACAGGGAGCCAAATTGGGCAAACATAAGTTAAATAATCACAAAAGTAACAATACTAGAGATAACAATATAATTAAGCATCAGCATATGAATGAGTTACAAACAAACATGGTGAGAATTTTCTGAGGATCAGGCTCATTAGGTCAATTTTAATTATATTTGTTTATATTTGTACACCATTGGTTTCATTAAATACATGAAGTGGAATGTGAAAAAAAAATCAGTACAATCATTCTGAGAACTGATATTCTTCCCAAGGCCCTGAAAGGAGATCATAAGAGCACAATAAGATTTTGTCCTGGTGAAAAACGAAAATCAACATTCGGACTTAAGAATGTGCATTGGCTATTTTAAAATATGTCCAAATGTTTAGCATGTCTTTGATTTTATTCATGTTTTAGTAACTTTACAAAATCCTCTTGAGAAATATGACTTGAGGAATTAGAAAAGATAGTTTTACTAAAAAATATTCTCCTAGCATCGACTATAGACTAGTGGTTATAGGGGATGGGGGAGGAGAGGGGAGGTGGATGGGGTAAAGGAGGTCAAATATAGTGGGTAAGGGGAGGGTGAGGTGAGTAAAGGAGATCAAATATATGGTAGCTTAAGGAAACTGGACTTTGGGTAAACACACAATAGACTATACAGATGTCAAATTATAATGTACACCTGAAAAGTATATAATTATATTAACCAAATATGTTACCCCAATAAACTTAATTTTTAAAAAATTTAAAAAAATGTTTCCTAAGTATCCTAGATATTCTTCTGATCATTAGTTAAACTATACAGAAAGAAAACTTGAAAATAAATCAGTAAGATTACTAGTAATATATTTTCCCCATAAAATGCTCAAGTTTAAGAAATTACTTTTTCTAATCTACTTTTAAAGATAATCTCCAAATATGTCCCCATAAATCAATAGCTCCTACTTAACAGGAGTGATCCTTATGATGGCAGAAATTACCTGCTTTATATTATCAGTCGATTTGTTCTACTTACTTTTAAAGCCCATTAAACAATTTTTTGTGTTGTCCTCATCTTGTTAATCGTGTTCACTTGAGATGAAGGAAGCATCTAAAATAACTGTTGTAGCTTTCCTCTGAACTGTGCTTCAGTATAACCCAGTAGACACTAGCTACCATTTTACTCCAAAGGAATATTTCCCGATTATGGTCTATAGTTGGGGGAAAATCCTACCTGTAATTGAGCTTTGCCTTCTGCATAGCTTCCCTTCATTTTGAACCTAATATCAGCTCACAAAATAATTAAATGTAATAACTGTTTTTTTAAGGAACAAAGATGTATTATGTTTTGCAGTATTAGAAAATTAATATTGATTTTTAAATTAAATATCACTCAGTCTAAACCCTCATATAAGGATACTAATAATTTGTCAATCTTTTCATTCACTTTTAAAAAACATTACTCCCATTACTTTCCAAAAAGCATTAAGCAACTTTATAAATCAAAGTGATATTTATATGTGTGTTAAAGTAAAATTTTATTTATGAAGTTTCATGAAAGTATAGAACAGTTTTCTCTTTTTTCTCCTCACCATTCAACAGGTATGATACTTTTCTCTAATTTCGCATATGTAACTAACCTGTCAATTTTTTCAGTCATTTTTTTAAATAATTATAATTATAGCAGTGTTCATGAAACAGAATTACTTAAAAAATTCTCACATAACAAGTTTTGAAATATTTTATAAATAAATGTGAAAATGCAATTAAATTTTCATGATTGTTTTCCTAACCTTATTTATGTGTATGCATTAGCAGTATTTCACCTTGTACCTTGAATCAATTGCTGGCCATATTCAGAAATCATGACAAAATGATTGGTGATTATGAGTTCCAATTTGAGCCCTCCTTGAAATAATTTATACTTGACAATCCAGCAATAACTCAGTAAGACTGAATGCTTTATGTTGGCCACTGCAGATATAATCAAATGTCATTTAAATAACTTTTGACTTATCAGTTATCATTGAAGTAAATGTTAAAGTCTGCTTAATTGCACTAGCCAGTTATCATTGAGGTAAATGTTAAAGAGTCTGCTTAATTGCACCCGGAAAAATATGTGTTAGAAAGTGGGGACACCTAGTGTGTTTCTGAAACATTGCAATAACATTTACCATGAGTTTGCTGTGCTCCTACTGTTTTAGGTGTTTTGTATTCTTTAGGTCAGATGATGTTCACAACTTTGTAGTGGGGGCTAGCTTTCATTTCCAGATGAGAAATGGACTTGCAGAGATAAAGTAAGTTGGCAAGGTCATAACTTGAGAACAAATACCTACACAGATCCTAGCATTTAAATTATTTTACATGAATACTTTTCCCCAGATCTCTCTAATTTTTGTCTTTAAATAGAAATAAAAATATATAGTTTAAAGCAAGAACGTGTTGTAATTTCTTTGATGACAAAAAGTAAGAACTGGTCAATGCTACCTCAGAGAATTAAGCCTTGAATGGTCCATGGTATTCAACAGTAGCAAGTGAATTGGGATCATTCTGAGAAGATCTGAGAGTATTTTCCCACTCCTAGCCCTTGCCTACTGCCCCAGGATCCATAAAAGTACCGCAGCTTTTCATTCAGGCTCTCTCAGGTAAGAAAATCCTGACATAAGTGTTGAACTATATGACCCTCAACCAGTGTACAGTTCCATGGAAGGAGATGTAACAGGGAAACTTGGAGTGCATTCTCTGATTTTAGCCTCTTGCTTACACCATCACAGTAAATGACTAAAGGCTTAACTCTGTTTTTGGCTTGTTGCTTTAGTTGGCTAATGTAACATCTGAGGGCTCAGCTCTCTCCCTCAACCCAGCTGAGCTCCTGACACACTGCATGCATAGTAGAAAGGCAAAAGTAAAATTTATCAACAGCATCAAAACCTAGTGAGGATGTTGCTGGTGGATTGAAAAATGGTGCCACTAGTTTAGAAAATGGTTTAGAAGTTGTTTTATAATATTAAACATTTACCTATATTCTGATTAACAATTGCATATCTAGATATTTGGACAAGAGACCTGAAATATAAACAAATTATGGTATATAAGTAATGGACTACAGTTCAGCAATAAAGAATAGACTGATTTTTAGATGACCTTGACTAAGTTTTTAGGTTTCCTATTTGCACTTGCTATCTTATAATATTGGTGTATGTGCACAAAATTTTACATTCTTTCATTGGTAAAATCTTTATATCTGGCTTTGACTAGCCAGGTCTCATTAGATATGAACTGTTAATTAAGCCTGAAGCATCAATGCTAAAAATATAGTCAATTAAGAACTGGGATTAAAACCACCTAACATGATTTAGTGATGCAGATTTTTCAGTGACTAATTCATATTTCATTCAGCAAAACAGAATAAAAATTTTAAGATGGGAATAAGGTATTATTAGTTCAGCTACCAGATCACATTAGCATTTTGATCTTGTACTTGACTGCAAAATAGTCTTTATTCCCCAAGTATAAGCAATCATTATCTCATATAATATCTATATGTTTAATCCTTGACATCTGCATTTGAGTTGTGTGCCTGTGTATGTGTGAGTGTGTGTATGGAGGGGTACATAAGGATGAGATTTGGCACATCAGTTTAGCTAACCGAAAATTGTGTTTACTTTTATTTCTAATGTACTAACAGATAAATTGGCTGCAGCTGGCAATAATTGCTTTTGAAAAGGATTCTAGAATATATTATTTTGAATACAAGTGTATATACAATTGATCAATAATTAAACAACTATACCACTCCATCCATTTAAAAAAGTATTTACTGTGAACGTCAAGAAAGAGAAATATGCATATATTAAAATTATGAGTCTCACCTCTACTATTTATTAGATAGGTAGTTACTTTGTACAGTATCTGTAAATTAATGAATGTAAATACTTGTTTAAAACCTCATGCTGGTAATGTGTATATAACCTCTGTGAAAAAGAAACATTTTTTTCATTAAAACCAAAACTCTCAAAAACTCCACAGGCTTATTTTACAGAAATTGGCAAACTGAATCTACAATTTTTCTCAAAAGGTGAAGAAAGTAGAATAGACAGAATAATTTTTTAAAAGAAGAAGAAAGTTTAAGAACTCACACTAGTTTATTTCAAGATCATTATAAAGCTATTATATACAGCAATCAAGAATATGTGGTAATTTTATACAGATGAACATATATTAATGAATATAATTAAGATTTCAGAAACAGACCCTTACATGGATGGTCCATTGATTTTAACGATGATGTGAAAAAAATTCAAGGGGAAGCATAGACTTCTCAACAAATGATGTCGTACCAACTAAATATTCACATACAAAAAGAATGAATTTGGACACATACCTCACAACATATACAAAAAATACTACACACAGATCAAATTCATAAATGTAAGATCTAAAACTATACAATTAGTAAAAGAAAATAGAAATATAAATCTTTGTAACCTTGAGTTAGGCGATGGTTTCATAGATATGAAACCAAAAGCAGAACAACAAAAATTAGATAAATTAGACTTTATCAAAATTTTGAAAAATTGTGCTTTGAGTTATACTATTAAGAAAATGTGAAGTTAGCCACAGCATGACAGAAAATATTTGCCAGTCATATATGTGGTTAGGGATTTGTATCAAGAACAAGTAAAGTACTCTTACAATACAACGATAGAAAGAGAAATACTCCAATAAGAATATACAAAAGATTTGAATAGACATTTCTCCAAAGAAGATAAACAAGTGGTAAATAAGCCTATGAAAAGTTGCTTAATTCATTAGTTATTAGGGCAATGCACATTAAAACCACAATGGATATCACTTTACATTTAGTACTATAGCTCTAATTTAAAAATCAGAAATAACAAGTGTTTGCTAAGATACAGAGAAATATACTGGTGAGAATTTAAAATGGAACAACCACTTTGAACAAAGTTTGATAGTTCCTCAAATATTTATGCATAAGATTACTGTATGACCTGGCCTTCCCACACCTAGTTGTACACTCAAGAGGATTAAATACATATATTCACACATAAACATGTGTAATATCATTCATAACAGCATTATTTATCATAGTCAAAAGGTGGAAACTACCTAAATGTCCATCAATTGATGAATATATAAACACAATATGGTGGAATACTATCTAGTCATAAAAAACAATTAAGTACTGTTACATGCTATAGTGAGGATGAAGCTTAAAGAACATTATGATAAGTGAAATAGTCACAAAAAATACCACATATTGTATGATTCCATTTATATAAAATGCTCGGTTAGGCAAATCCACAAATACCAAAAGTATATTAGTGTTTGAGACTGGAGGGAGCAATGAGGAGTGATGGCTAATTCATTACAATGAGGTTTTATTTTAGAGTTATAAAAATATTCTGGAATTAAATGTTGGTGATCATTGCACAATTTTATGAATATACTAAAAGTCACTGAGTTGTAAAAGGGTGAAATTTATGATATATGAGTTGTTTCCAAATAACACACATGTACACCTTGACATTGAAATATCATCATACACCTATTAGAATGATAAAAATGAAAATGAAAAGATGATAAAAACTGATGCTATCATGTGCCAGTAAGGATGCAGAGCAACTAGAATACTCATAAACGACTAGTTAAAATCTAACATGGTACAGTTATTTAGATGTTCAGATTGGCATTTCTTATTAAAATAAACATACACTTACTATATGACTCAGCTTTCCTCCTCCTAGGTATTTTCCCAAAAGAAATGAAAACTTATGTACATACAAAAGCTTGTGAACAAATGTTTATATTATCTTCATTCATTATCAGCCAAAAGTGGAAAGAATCAACTGGTGAATAGATAACAAACAGTGACACATCCATTCAATATTACTAGGCAGTAAAAAAGGAAGATATACAAACAATAACAGATAAATCTCAAAAGGAATATGTTAAGTGAATATCTTGAATGTGTTTGTCAAAAACTCATAGAACTGTACACTAAGAAGTCTGTATTTTACAGATATAAAACATGTCAACACAGGAAATCAAATATATGTTACTTCCACTTTTAAATAGTAAGTTCGAAGTCAAAAAATAAAGTGTTTTATTAAGAAAGTAAAGAACTGATAATTATACAGCCTACTTTCAGTTTAATAAGCATAGATAAAATCAATATGTTTCTGATACATCAGAAAACATAAAATAAAAATATATTATTTTAAAAAGTAATTATACGAATTATAAAATACCTTAAGTAAAATATTTTGTCTGTCAAAAAATATACAAAATTGTGATATATAAAAATGAAGTGTTATAATAAATTACTTAAAATGTCTCCTCTCCCTTGTAAGTTATATTGTTCTGATTTTGATTGCATTGTATTTGATTATAAATCTATTCCAATCAAAATTCCAAAGGGATATTTCTTGTAACTTGATTAAATCATTCCAAGATTCAGCAGTGAACAGGTAAGAAAAAGAGAGAATACGTTGAAAGTGAAGAATGTGGAAGAAGATATGTTAGCGGAACTAAACCAAAACACAACTCTAAAACACTATATCTCTTTACTGTTCCATGTCTATTTATAATATTATTACCTACATAAGTAAATATAGTAACATACTCTTTTTCTGGTTTAAAGATAAAACCATTGTTTGAAACATAAGTATATGCATTCAATAAACGGGATACTGCACAGTTGATTACAGTCAGTGTTTGAGGTGATAGTCTACATTCTACGGCAATGGAAAGAGAGGTCAGCATTAAGTTATAAATTACACTTTTAATCCAAACTGCAAAGCACTGGTTATTGTAAGGCATAATATTTCAGGCTGTAATTCACCAGCTATTAGTGGGTTCTGAAGTCAATTTAGTGGTCATGACCATTTTAAAAATACACAATAGAATAGAACAGAACAGAACAGAACAGAATGGAACAGAACAGAACAGAAACAGTTTACACTTAATGTGTAAAAATTGTTTCATGAAATTCTTATATTAATACATATAGATACAGATAAATATAGATATATAAATGTATACTTAGTCATAAAATAAAATATCTTTTTCATTGTGGGTTCAAAATGGAAAACATTTGAAAGTCATTGATATAAGCTGACTGATTTAAAAAAACACAAAAAGAATAATATTTCATGGCATGTGAAAATTTTAAGAAATTTAAGTTTTAAGTTTTGTAAATAAAGTTTTTTAGGACACAGTAAGGCTCATTTATTACATATTGTCTATGACTGCTTTTGCATTACAGTGGCCAAGTTGCGTTGTTGCAACAGAGAATATACAGTCTGTAAAAGCTAAATATTACTGTTATTTTAAAGAAAACATTTTGGATTAGACAGTAAGTATTTAGCAGGAAAATAAAGAAAAGGTAGAATAATAGCTTGGAGAGTTTCTGTAAATATATGTGAATTTAAAAAGTAATTGAATAAATGAATTTATGATCCTGAAACAATAGAAGACAGCAAATTTTTAAAAAATAATTCACAGTTATAACATTATTATACAAGTTCTTAGAATGGCTAAATTAAAAATAATAAACACAAAAAATAAATTGTACAGTTTATGTAAATACATAGACCACATCTATTTTTTGAGCAACTACTGTATTCTCAAAATTGGGCTAAGAGCAGTGAATAAGATCTAAATCTTAGACATATTTAATATGGTTGAAGCAATCAGTACTTTCCATTTTGCTCATAATCTGTAAATTTTGATAATTCCCCAGGGACCGCAATCACATATATTGGTATTTGAGATATGGGGTTATTTCCCCTTAATAATCCCATAAAATTTCAAGTTCACTAGACTATGTTGTTTTATATGAATAATCAATTTCTAATTACATGGTGTAAAAAATATGGACAGAAATCTGTGAATAGAAGTTATACAACCATATTCATAATAAGACTCAATCCCTGACCAAGTGACCAGAAAATGTTAAGTATTTTGAATAACATGGATTATGGTTCCCAATTTCTCAGTGACCCCTTCCTTCTCACACCGTTGACTGCTAGTTCTTTTGAAAGTCAAGATAAGTGTAGTTCCAGCAGGAAACTTTTATTCAAAATCTTCTCAGGCTCTGCCTTTCCAGGTTAAATGAAGACAGAGAGAAAGGGCAAGAGTCCAGGAATCCAGGCTTTCTGCAGAGAACACTGTGTTCTGTGTACAAGCACAGGACGTATATGCTGGTGGTTGAGTCCTGGAACGGAAGGCAGGAAAATCTGCGTTCTCCCTATTTACCAGTTAAACATTTCTATAAGTTTCTGCATACCATTTAATTTCTCAGGACTTTAGTTTCCTGATATAAAATGAGATTACAGAAAATGGTATAACTATTTTAGCTTTGATTTTTTTGAGTTGACCATAAAAATATAACTCGTGTAAAAAACTTCATAAGCAAATTCAAAGAATGCAATTTATTAACATCATAGAATGTGGCACATATACATATGATAATGTCACATAGAGAAGTTTCTGTATGTTGTAATCTTATAATTTCCAAAATAATTTTAAATGAGTTTTGAAGCATTGGTGGAAAGTTTTATACATATAAATGAAACAGACATTATAAGTAAATGAATGCATTGTGACAGGTTTGAAAGATAGATTAACTTATGTCAAAATAACTAACCTGTTGAAAGTCACATGGTATCACTTATATGTGGAATATAAACCTAAAAACAACAAATGAACAGGACAAACAAACAGAGACTCAATAGATGTTTAATGGACTATTGGTTACCAGAGGGCAGGAGGGAGGTATTTAAATCATTTCTTCAATTTAAAATAAATAAATAAATAAATAAATGATTAATTAATATTGTCTTTGGAAACCCACCAAAAAAAAAAAAAAAAAAAAATAACCTGGAAGGTTTAGGTTTATTATCTTTAGACAGAAATCATATTAGATGAAGTTAATTAGAATTTTTTAATATACATCCATAATATTACAGACTTTACTGTAATTTCTTGGGTCTAATTAAAATGTATTGTATTCATCCAGAATCCAAAATTCTCTTAATAATATGAACCAATTTTATTTTTTAGGACATTCTTCTTTCTATCTGTGATATTTAGAAGAGATGTCTTCAAATTTAAATTTAGATTATTAGCCATACAGGAGAAATAATAGATTAGCAATAGACTTCTAAGTCATAAAAAGCTGTTTAAAAAATGCTGGTCTTCTATTTTTATTTTGATTTTTCCCTTTCGATATTGAAATCATTGATAATAAACCTCTTAAGATTAAAAGGAGAAATATTAGCTTCCTTCTTCTAGAAAATATGCTACTTATTGGGCAATAAGAAAATTACTGGTGCAAATATATTTTCTGTCCTTTGAACTGTAGCCTTAGGTCACAAGTGTGTGTTTTGTTAGTAATATTAATATTGACCAAATAAGTTTATATAATTAATTTCTATGTTTAGTTATTTCCTCACATATTTCTCCAAATTTTACATTTGCAAATAATATTTTACATTTTACATTTCTTCCACCTCATATAATTCTCTGAAATCTTCATTAATTTTTGTAATCTTTTTCTTTCTGTAATCTTAATTTACTTAAGAACTATACCACAATATCTAAGATGTATCCACATATTTCCCATCATCTTATATTTCTCTTTTCTGATGTATCTTGTTTTTAATTCCCTCTAGTGCTTGCTACAAATTTGACCTGGAATGGGGACTTAAATAAATAGCCACCTTTTTAATTATGGAGACATTTATTGTTTTTATTGAAAAATGTGTAAGAAATTTCTCTTTTCAAAACAGTATGTTCACTCAAATTTAAAACCGTGGAAAGTGTTAAAATTACACAAGTCCATTTGAGATACAATGTTGTCAGTCCTGTGAAAAATAAAAAATCTCATATTGCAATGTCAATATCTAAGGAAATAATATCACAAAATAGCATTAGATGTGATCATAAAGTCGTTATTCTGAAAATTGATATGTGAGTACATTTTTAGTAGTTTCACTCTCTAAAGAAAAACAGAACATTTAGTCATATTGTGCCAGTAATACAATCATTAATTACTCAACTAGAATACACACACACGTTTATATGTATATATCTAACATACATATTAGATATATGTGTGTATGTGTATGTGTGTGTGTACTTTGCATCAGTGCATTTTATTTAATGCCGATTATAACTCAATAAAGCTGGTAAAAATCTATATGAAATTACTAGAGAGCTAACTGAAATTAAAAATAACAATATACTAAATATTTTTAAAAATTGCTAAGTAGTATAAACTTAGGAAGACTAATATCAGGTAGAGATAATTAGAAAAGGAATTTTAAGGAGAGAAGTATTGACCAAGACGTAAAGCAAATGAAAAATAGAATTATATCTACATGTGAGCAGGAAGTACACAATTTTCAGAGGATAATAAAAAATGTTTACTTAAATTTTTATGTTACCTAAAAAGGAGAAGTAAACCTACATATTTACTGATACATATTAGCAGTTCACAGACTAGAATAAAGGTAGTGTCATAACTTCTAAAGAAACTTGTTTGACTCAGTATAATGAATACAATGATTACGACCAAGATTTCTGATGTTTGGTGACTTGGTGTTTAATCCTTGCCCCAAATTTCCCATTTCTGTGGTTTTGAACAAATGACTTAATCTCTCTAACATTCAGAATTTTTATTTGTAATATGGGATAAATTACAATATGTAATTTTGAGACTTGTAGTCAAGATTCAATGACATAAAATACATAAACTACCTAGCATTGGTTTGTTGTGAAGAAGGGCTCACTTATTTTTAATGGAATCATCACTTACTTTTAATGGAAATTCGACATAGTATTAAATTGGGGAAATGCTTAGTAGTTTAGTTGTATACTATTAAGATGAAGTTGTATTTTTAAACATTGCTGTGCAACACTTTGCTATGCTTGGAAGTGATAAATGTAGCAGTGGGGGAAAAAAAGTAAATAATTTCTCCATTAGGTATAGCTCACATCAATGAAGTAAATTTCACTAGAAAAAATGATAACATCTCTTGTGACATCTCCAAACTGCATATGTGTTCAGAGATATGATATACTCTTCCTTATGAATGATATACAGGCCATGATGAGCCAAGTCCCTCTGTGCATTAGTTCAATTTGATAGCAATAAAAAAAGAATTTCAAACTGTTATAAAAAATAAGAAAAATGGAGATATCTGTACATTAGATATATTAGGTTTTGCTTAAAGGGCACATAGAAAATAATTTGACATCAACATTGATATGTGGGAAAACATTGATATGTAAGAAACTATTAGCACAAAGCTCCAGACACAGCACTGCTAGATTTAAACAATATTTTGCTTAAACTAGATCAAATCTTCCAGAAAGAAAAATGCAAAGCATATACTAATCATTTTTGAAAAAGGGCAACAAATAGGGCAAACAAAATGATGTCAGGCTCTGATGCTTTCTATCTAGGAAAGCTATTCAGATGTGCGGAAGTATCAACATCTTAGAATTAAGAATAATTATTGCTTAAACTAAATACACCTGCAATGAAATCTAGAGCAAAATAGAGCTATTCTTTGTCATAAATTATAGAGACATAGTTGTTATCATAGAACTTATGTTTCTTATGAATATTTTCATATTGCTTCTCAAAAACAGATTGTTGAATATATTTACTCATTAACAGAAATCTCAATAGGCCAACTCTACAAATAACAAACACATAAAGAAACAATTAAAAGAGTAAATTGAGTTTGAACTTTTAATGACATGCATATCGAACTTAGGAAATAGTTAACCACACACCAAAAAATCTGTGGTTTCTTGATATCATTAATAAAGTCACACACGAACATTATCTCATTGAAATTATCCCTTAATCATCTTTCTTTTACATGATTATACTTCTGTAACCGCCAGGAACCACTTAAATGCCTTGTTATCATTCATATTTTATGGTCTCAGTGAACAGATTATATGGCAGTGGAAGACCTCGTACTCTATAACCATTCCCCTTCTCCTCATCTTAATAGATTGGAGAATAGGTTAGTTCTGACACTTGAGCAGGCTCTCAGAACACATCTAGGTTACTATGCAGGTGAACATTTGATCTAGAGACTGTTCTGACAACTCAAACCTTTTTAAAGGCTTATTCATCTAAATTCTCTCTCATAATCTATTTATGAGCCTTAAAAGAGACTTTGATCAAAATATAGTGGTCGAATTGGCTTTTTGAAAGTGCGAAGTAAGATTTTTTTTTTACATCTGTTACACTCTTTTGCCATCTACGTTTCCCCAGTGACTTTCAGAGGCTTTACTGTTAAGCATATACCAGAGACTTCAAGATGCAACTATGGTTCTTCCTGCCTGAGGCAGAGATTCTTCCACTAGAAGCCCTATTCAAAATTACTCGTGTGTCAGCTTTAAGAAGGTCTACGACCCTTGCCATTAAATGCCAGGTTATTTGTAAGGCACTTCAGGTTCCCAGTTATTTCTTGAGGATGTACCTCTCTTAAATAATATGAGCAATACATAGCTCATCTGAGCTAAATGAGCACCAATTACATCCATTGACATTAGACATTTAGAGACAGGTATATAAACAGAGAGCTCTTCATAACTATAAAGAGTATCAAGAGTTAAAAGATTTATGTCTGACTTAAAATCTAAAGATTTCACATGATTACAATTCACATGAAAATAATTTAAATCTTAGACAGTTTTTCTTTAAAAGGCATACTAATTAGATTTCTAAAAAAGAACTAAAATACTGTTTATATTTTCCTTGCAAAATTCTTTATGTCTTATGAAGAAATAGCTTATGTTTCAGCATCCACTGAGTTCATAAACACTTCCTGAATGTTTTCACACTATATAATTGTGTTATGTAAGAAAAGCAGTTCCTTTTCACCCTTAATTGTCTTTTAATGTATGTTTACCTTTTGGCAAGCTACTGAGTATAACAAAACAGATTTCTATTTTATAAAAATCTCATAGTAAACAAACAAACAAACACATTAATTAATTAATTAAACATTTTTTAAGTACTGAAGATTTCTCCTTCCACCTCTTTAGAAAGACTACCAAAATAAGTAGAGAGAGGTTTATTGCTTACTATACTAAGGGAATGAACAATCTTGACAATTTTGAAAATTCCTTGGAACAGGAAGCTCAAGGACTAGATATTTGTAAGATTTTGAGGGTCCAGTTAAAGGTTGGCCCTTCGGTGAGATGGTGTATCTGAAACTGGGTCAAATTTGTGGAATAATAATTTATCCATGGGGGACTTAGTGAGGTGGGGCTGTTAAAGGGAGCTTCAATGAGTTCATCTGAGCAGAATGGTTGTAATATTTCAGGAGAGCTAGTTATATATTCTATTGACTGGGTATCTGGATTTTTATAAAGTTTCTGGAACAAAATTTTTTGTAACTTTCTATCTGGGTAAGAATTTCCTGGAAGAGTAAAAAAATATTAATGCAGAGTGTTGAATTAGTGCAGTTATCTTAATGCAGACACTAAGCTTTCAGTTCTCAAGGATTTTAAAGAAATTTACCCTGAGAAATATCTTGACCCATTATTATAAACGCTTAAACTTATCACTAGTAATAAGGCATAATCTTTTCTAAAATAATACTGCATGTTTGCAATGATAAGAACTACAAAAAATAGCAACTTGGTTGATAATGTGAAAAAAATTGAATAATTTAATAGTTATAAGCATAAAAGCAGTGCCAATGAATGTAATGAAAAAGCATAAAATTATCAAAATGTGATACTTATTATTTTTAGATATTGATCTTGTCTTCAGGAGGTCATTTCCCAAATTTACCATTGTCTGTATATTACTCTAGTTTGTCACTTTTAGAGTTATACTTTTTTCACATTTATTTTACTTAAAAATGCAGTGAATATTACAAGTGATGGCATTTTAAAATTACTCTTAATCTGGCAGCACATATAAAAACCTATTTTCAGCATCAGAACTAATGATGATAGATTTGTTGAAACATTGATATGTTTGTATATTTCAATATTAAATGTGCAATAATTCAATAAACAATATTGTGGATAAAATTTGAGGTTATCAATCAGTGTTTCTGAGATAAGTAATTTCAAAAGTAGATGCTAAATATAGTTTGAGTAGCATAAAATATATTAAAGTAATAATATTTTAAAAAATTAACAGCAAAAGTTTTATTCCAAATACTATATGGTTTCTGAATTGAAAGTTCGAGTTTATTAAGTTAATCCATAAAGTCTAGAAAAAAATTCCTTGGATCCTTATTAGATTGACCTTGGCATTAAATTATATGCTTAAAAAGGTTTTAACATTTAAATGCTCATTATAAATTAGACTACTGAAGTATAACATAATGTCCTATTTCTGAGCAATTATTATTTCCAAGTTTTCTATAAGAAAATTATCATCGGGACATTCTACTTTTGAAATTATTTGTACTTCAAATTTATTGGGTTTAAGTACTTCTTTTTGTTGTTAGTTTATGTGCTATTTATTTGTTTCATTCATCCTGCAATCTAAGCAAAACTACTTTAAAGCAAAGCATTTAACTATGTCTGTTTGATGATGGGTGATGGCTAGCTCAATTCTCTTAAATATATGTTTTGCGTCAGTCTGGAAGATGATTCTCTCTAATTTCTGTATGACATGGCTTTTACAGATAAGCAAAAACCAGTAAAAAAATTCCAAGCACCCATTAGTTTGGTCTTCATGAAATAAATGCATTATTTCTCATATTCCAAGTACTTACGCTCAAGTACAAAAATGACTTTTCATCAAGTCCCATCAAATGAAGCCACTTTTTCCTCATAGTATGAACAGTTGAGTTATGACTGTATTTTATGTAAAGATGTACCCATAGTACATATACTCAATATTTCTGTTTGCATGTTGTATGCTTTTTCTTCATAGGTATCTAAATATTATTATGATGTACTTAACTCAAATAATTAGACATTTAAAATAAAATTGAATAGTCATTTTCTAAATATTACATTTAAATAATTTACAAAGCCTTAACTAATACAATTTTTTAAAAACTGAATCAAGGTTTACATTTTAACTTATATAAATTCTGTTCTGTTTCTCTCCTCAGATGGTGACTATAAAAAATAAATTTAGTGCTGGGATTGACAAGCATGTTCCTTTTATAAAAAATTTTGTAAAAATTATAAAAAGGACTCATCAGATAACAGAGATACAAAATAGCTGGACAAAGAATCATACTAGCGATACAGAAATTGGCAATTATCACAACAATGTTAGGACCAGTGATATTTGAATTTCATGGCATTTTATTCAAACTATCCCTTTAAGATTATTGAAGGATGATTGCAGCAGTTTCCAAATGCTTTTTCTCTCTATAGTCCATTTTGTATACTATAATCTGAAACAGTGCTCATTGTGCCTCTGGGTGTTGTAGATGCTTAGTGGTTCTCTAGTGACTCAAAACTTAAGTACAAATAACTAGTTAGAAAAAAAATATATAGCAGCAACTTATTTTTTCAGCACATGTTTCTTTAATTTCCTTAAATTCAATTATTCTTTTCTGCATTATTCTATGTATACAAACATACTGTTCAATTCCCAGATTTGCTTCTTTTTTTCAGTACACAATAATTTACAAAAAACCTACATTGGCCAACTAAATCCATTTTGCCTTCACTTGCCATCTTACATGGTTTCTTCTATACATACATGCATTCATCCATCACATGCAAGTGTCAGCTATGTCTCAGGCATCATTTTAAATGGTTGGGATTTACACGTATTGGTGAGCAAAATTGCCAAAGATACCTGCATTTGAACAGCTTATATTTAGGCTAAAGTAGTCAGAGAATGAACAATTGGCATGATAAATCATAGTTGCTAAGAGGTGAAAAATTTTTGGATTTTTACTTTTTTTAAGGGAAAAGCATAAGTAAGGGAAGGAGTGCTGGAGGGAGGGAGGATGTTCAGGGCAGACCTCATTTTAAATGAGACAGCTGAATAAAATACAGAAGAAAATGAGAAGGTTAGTCACAGAGAGAGCTGAGACTTACCTAGGTCGAAGGGCATGAGGAGGCAGCATTCTTGTCACATGCAAGAAATGGCATTGAGGCCAGTGAGTCTGGAATTAAGTTATTTCACTAGGGTACTGAAAGAGGAAGCCAGAGAGGTGAGAGTGCAAATCCTACAGGCCCATGAGTGAAATGGGGGCAAATGCACAGATTTGTACAAAGGAGTGATGTTATCAGAGTTATATATTAAAGGATCATACAGGCTTTTGCATGAAGCTTGGGGAAAGGGAAGCAATTAAAAGTAGGGAGGGTATGAGAAGTTTGAAAATTATTGGCATAATCAAGAAGTCTCCCAACCCACACCCCCCAAAAAAATATTTTTAGATGGGATAGGGAAGATGAACAGTAGTAGTACTAAATATATTTTGATAATAAAGCCAAGAAGCTTTCTCTATGAAATCTTCCAAAATTTTATAGATACAGTATCTTACTTGTTTCAGATTTTGTTACAAAATATAGCTTGTTGTATTTTTCTGTATATATTTGTTACAGTGTTTGATTATGTTTTACAAAGGCAAAAAATAGCTAACAACTTGTCAAATATCTCAGAATTAGTTGTTGATTTTTGAAGAAAATATTACCTTTGAATATATTTAAAACCACTGAAATTAATACTATGTGAACATTTATGAAATACAATGTTCTGTAAAGATTTCTTTAGTGTGTATGTATATATTTATACATGTATATATTTTTATACACACACACACACGCACACACATGCACATACATAATGTTGGGGACATATATTTAAAAATAAAAACTCTTCCCAAACCAGACAATTGCTTCCACAAAGGTGGAAAAGAAAAAAACAATTTCATTTAATTGAAAAAGCATTAATTAAGCCAGAATATGATGTGTATCATGGGCAATCCACTAAGAGATTGTGAAGATAGAAAGAATCTCACCCTTTTATACAGCCAAGCATATTCAACCTATTACATGCATGTTCTCCAAATAAATAATGGTCCACAAGTAACGGAATTTAACAGCATCATCCATCACACATAGTTGACTCTTAATTCATTTGGTAATTGAAGTAACCATCTGTGTTAAATAAAATTCATTTTATTTAAAGGAAAGATAAATTTCTCATATACTTATGACAAGAGAAAAAAAAATGGGAGAAGTCTCTTCCCTTATTTACAATAAAGAGAATTAAGCCTCTTATTTTTATTTGTATATGTCTTAATGGGCATACTCACAGACACACACACACACCAACACATGAAATTGTGTTATTATGCCAGTTCCTTCAAGAAATGGATATCAAGATAAGGTTAAGTGTACAAAAATTTATTAGAGAAAATGATTGCGGAAAAAAAAAAAAAAAAAGAGGAGGAGGTTTAGAGAGCCATGGTTCTGAGATGCAAGTCTGATCTCAAGTGCAGGAGGGAGAGAAAAATGAAAGTCTGGGTGCAGGCATCTTCACCTGCTGTGACGTTCTAAAGCAATTTCAGCAAGGCCCACAGGGAATTTAGAGTCAAAATCATTTACAAAGGGATTGCCAGGTTTTCCTGGGACAAGTCTACCCTGGTATTCCTACCATGCTCAGTCATGGGCTTGGAATGGCCCATAAGAAGTTTAGTCTAGGCACAAACATGGTAATAGATTTCAGAGTGCAATAATTTGTAACCTTAGTCAGTAACATTTGCTGCAATCAGAGTTTCATTTGCTGAACCTTCTCTTGGTCACACTTATTTTCTATACCATTTTGGAAAATCCTGTCAAATAACTATATTTTTAGGTTTGGATAGAGATTCTTTTCATTGCCAGATTTTTTTTTTTTTTTTTAAAAAAATGTGATTAGACGAAAAATGATGGTTCAAAGAATATTTGTGTCCTGAGGATATTTAGTTTGTTGTTCATATATATTATATGTCTACACACAAAAAAAGAAGAGTCAATCAAAAGCCACTATTTAGAGTCAAGAAGAGTATATGCTTTATTGGATATTATTGCACAACAATAGTTTTCTTGATTATCAATTTTTGTTCACATTCTTTTTTGCCCAAAACTATGTCTTTAAGTTTGTTCTACCTGAAGATATGAGAGAAGATACACAAACAAGTCCTAAATATTATGACAATTATAAAATACAAAAATCTTTAAAAACTGAATGTTTTTCTGCCAGATTAATTTAAAATCTTTTGATGGCAAAACCTACAATATATTTAATGTGAGCCTATTTATAGTTTTTGTTTATGTCACTTGTAGATAATCATATTTTACTACACAAATATTAATGTGTTTCAGATGGCTTTGCAATTTGTCAACTTGGCTTGACCAACTGTTTCCCAGAATTCCATTTCTTAGATGGTTCTGGACAAGTCACAGGAGGTATTTTTCCATAGCATTTGAAGGACAGAAGTGAAGCAGAAGGGATTTTACTTTTACACTCAGGAGGTCAGTACAGAGAATTTTGTTGGTCACAAGTCTCTTTGCTTCTTTGTTGATTTTCCTTATTGGCATGTGGCAGCTGCTTGGCCTGCAACTAAATCCACTTTTCCCTGAATCCTCCTTTAGCTTTTCTGCTTCTGGCCCTTGTGTGCTTTTAGCTATCTGACCAAAGACATTGGTTTCTCCTATAGGATACACTCTTCATCTTGAATGAAAGCAGTGAGAATTTATTTGAGTTCCATTCTGTTCTCATGGTTTCTTCTTCCATTTGGGGGTTCCAGCTTATCCTTGCTTTCACTCACATTACATCTATTTTCAATTCCTGACTTTCTGCTCTGTGGAATTCAAGTACATATAAAATAAGGAAATATTATACTGTTTAAATAGCTCTCAGAATTGTGTGAGATCAAATCCCTGAAACAAATTCCTATAAATATACATGTATGTTAGTAGCAACATTTATGATTCTATTTCTCTAATTAAAACCTGACTAGAACAGAATTTGATATCAAAAGTGATTCTGTTAGGTAGGTTAGGTAGACATGAGAGACTGAAGAATGAAGGTTCCTCCCAAAGACCCCCTTAGGACCTCCCAGGGACTCCCATTTTATGGTTATAAATTATTCCTACTTCCTGAGTTTCAAAGGAGTAAAGAGCCATAAAATAATGGCTGGTTTGGTCCAGCCACAAATGCTTGCATGGTACTACCCTAACCTCAGCGTATCTTTATCCTCGTTACACCATCCTTATAATATGCCTATGCATGGAAGTTCATGAATCTAACTATAACAGTCTGAATTCTGGGTAACTGCATGTGCAAAAGGTTATTTAACAGCCAAATGTCAATCAAAATGACCTCATATGTCAATCATCTAGCACCACCCCCATAACATCTCATTAAGGCCCAGACCTCCCACTTCCATGAGGCCTTCTTTGACATAGCTCATTTCTCTCTTCCAATGTACTTTAATAAATCTTTCTTTTTCTAAATCTTGCTGATCTGTAATTCTTTACTGTATTAATGGGAAGAACCGAGGACACCTCGGTGCTACAGAGCGACGACGGATTTTAGATCGCCCTAACTGTAACTGTATCAAAGAAACATGGTCTTAAGTATTGTTCCTCTGAGTTGATTCTGTGTTACCTGTAATTGGGTCTCCGATCTTATAGATTTAAAAGCATTAATACCCACATTTTTAGTTTTAATTTTAAAAGAAACATTGAGGTCCACAGCTTACAGAAACAAAACAGTGTTATCATTTGTCGATATCTATAATCAAGTTTCTATAGATGGCAAAGCTCTGGGTAATCAAGCAGTTGCTGCCATAGGTATATATATATATATATATATGTATATGTGTGTGCATACACACACACACACACACACACATATATATATATATTTTTTTTTTTTGTAAAAATAAATATAAAGGGGTGGGTTAGTGGTTTCTAAGTGTTCTGAGAACTTAAGAAATAAAAATGATGCGTTCAATGCTCTAAATTCCTACCTAAATCAACGTGTAAGAAACATAAAGTATAAATGACATCCATAAAAGAAACGCTTATCTCTTGCAGCCACAGAGTCTGAATTTCTGAGAACCAAACCCAAAATTTAATCTAGTAGGTGGCTGAATTACAACCAAAATTGATTCTGAACTCGACACAAAGTCTCTTTTATCGAAATGAGAATATTTATTGAGAAGAAAATGGAATCCTGAAAATATGATTGGGCATAAGGTAGATTCTGATGAAGCTGGAGACATGTACCCCTAAATTCCCTGAACACGATTAGAAGAAGCTCTTTCACCCTTGCCTGAGGAGTTCAGTCTCCTCTTCCCTGAACACTATTAGAAGAAGTTCTTTCACCCTTGCCTGAAGAGTTCAGTCTCCTCTTCAATAAAGACTTCAATGGCCTCTCTTGAGATGGCTGGTTTACGGAGAATTGCTGGTCTTACTAAGGACCTATCTCTGGCTCTTCTTCATCCTTCTTGAACCATAACTAGGCTCAAGAATCAGCAGGTTCCACAGGGTGAGATACAAAGTACAAACTAGGAGGAGATGTGATACATAGAAGGAGAACTAAATGATTTTGCCAGTTTATACTAACAAAATCTTGGAAAATATGCATGGGAATGGATCATAAGGGTGTGAGATAGCGTGGAAGGAATTAAAATTGTTTATAATTAGATTGAAAAATATTTAACTAAAATCTAACTATAAGATTCAACGTTTAAGCAATTAGTCTTGATTCAAAGCGCTAATTCCAAAAATATTTACCTTCTTCTTATGTTATCTCAGTATCGTATTATAAAAGTAAATAATGAAAAGGCTGGTTAATTTTCTTTCATAGTTAAAAAAAGGTTTTACTAGCTTTGGAACCTCTTTTTAAATGTAGAAAAACCTATTCTTTTAAACTCGAAAGAACTCAACGTGCAGGATAAAGGAGATCTATGCCAGAGAGAACTAAGGCAACTAGAACAGAACAAATATTTTAAAATGTAATTTGGCCAGGAAGACTTTAAGGTTTCCCTCAGTTTGAGTAAACTCTAGACAGCCTACTTCAAGACTTTAGGTCCCTGACCTAGAGCATTTACTTAAGACCATTTACTTTAGAAAATGTGTAATTGAAAATTCTTCCCCTGCTCTTTTGAGTTGTAAATCTTTTTAAAAGCTTCTTGATAGTTTTACAGTCCAGGAATGACTTTCTCAATGACCTGAGAACCATCTCGTTGAAATGCAATCATCAAGGAAGATAATAGTCTATTTTCCAGTTTCCTGTGAAAGGGTTGGAGCTTAATTTTCTCAGGCACCTAGCTCCAAGTTGTAAAACTATCTCTGTCATAAAGATGTGAGAAAGTTTGTTTTTTCTTTGAATAAAGCCAATTAGCAAATACAAATGTTCTTCCATCCCCTCACCCAACCCCAGCTCTCAACAACTCTCCACCCTTCTTTCAGCAGGGGTGAGCACAGACTGAGTTCTGGTCTTTTTTTTTTTTTTTTTTTATTGCAATAGCCTCAAAGAAAGCCCCACTTGCTTGTTTAACCTTATCCAATGTAATTTTGCTTTGACAAATTCAAAAATATTTTCCTGAAATTAAATGAGATTTTCCTGAAATTAAATTACATTAAAAAAAGCAATAATACTCCAAGAAAAGTTGACCTAGATAGTACATATTTTAGTGTAATTCAGGGTTTTAAAGACAAAGAAATAATACTTTGAGCAGCCAACTATAAGATTAAGTTATTTTTTTAGGAAAATAAAATCAGACTGTAGTAGAACATTTTTCCTGCATTGAGGTAGATTTCAGTATTGGTCTAATTCTTTATCCTTTCCTGTATCTAGATTCTTTTTATATGACTTTGCAATAAAACACTGGAATATATTTCCCCAACACTTGAATTTGGATTAAGCTACATGTCTTACTTTTGCCAAAGAATGTTACTGGTGTGATGTGACTAAAATCTTTTAAACAGGACCAAAGTTTTGCTACCCCCAAATCTATACCTTTTGGGATATTAATTTTAAACTTGTTATTGAGAAACAAAAGACTCAGAAACTTTGTACTTCTCCTTTTCCTGCCTAAGAGATTCAGATGGAAAGGCCTGCTCCCAAAAGAGAATCTTAACATATTCACTTTAGATAGGAAGGCTCCAGTCAGGGACCTGGTAACTAGACCTCTACATCCCTTACCATGTTGCATTTTTTACTGGTTGCCTGGCAAGAATTTGCCTGCTACATGTGTTGAGCTCTTCTTTAGCTACCTATTAATTCCTATTTCCTTTGAAATCTCAGATCCCTGTCCCCTTTCCTCTTTGTTCATAGTAGCATATAAACCTCAACTGCTCAATGCATTTTGAGTCTCATAGTTTATGATACCCCCAGAATGTACATCCATAATAAACTTTGTACATGCTCCCTTCTTAATCTGTTTCTGTTAATTTGACTATTAGCTCAACTAAGAGAATTTAGAAGGTGGGAGGAAAAGTTTTTTGTTGTTGTTTTTTTTAGACCCCAGACTTTAAAAATGTTCTGTCCCTATGATTGTGCTACCGTTGGGGGCAATCTAAGTCCATCATTACCTCAATGGCACTGGGGGGCTTTGGTCCTTTCTGCCAACACGGTAAAGAATTGCAGATCAGTGAAGATTAGGAAAAATAAAATTTATTAAAGGACATTTCAAGAGAGAAATGAGCTATGCCAGAGAGGGCTATAGCCTCATAGAGGTGGGGAGATCTGTCTTATATCTGGACCGTGATAGGAGGTTATAATGGCCGTGCTAGCCGATTGATGCGTGAGGTCATTTTGATTGACAGTTGGCTCTTACATAAACTATTTTTAACTGCGCATGTACCTTCCCAGAATTCAGTCTATTATAATTAGATTCATGAACTTCTGGGCATATGCATGAAATCATAATGATAGTATAATGAGGCTGTGGTGAAAAGAAAGAGTACTCCTTACCGCACAAGAGTTTGATCCTAACTTAAACTGGTTGTTGTGCCATGGGTATTTATTTCCTTGTATGCTAGGATGTAGGGGTATTGTTATCTTAAAAATAAGTTTTTTTCTGGGAGGTCCTAGGGGTGGCCTTTTGTGTTGGGACATATCAATGTTGTCATTTCTATGGTTACAGAGCTGGGCTTTTGCTCCCATCACTCATGGCTACCTAACTACCTAACAATTACACTTACTTGCTCTTGAATTTACACTATCACCATGAAGAGGACATGAGTGGGCTAGCAGTCTGATCTCTCCAGGGATGAGTGGATCCTCCTGGGTGAATAGAGATATGTGGAATGGGGCTACTCCATCCAGGCCTAACCTAGATTAGGGACCTGAGTCATTCCATGGGTATGAAAATAATCTCAATTTAAATCATCAGAGCTGCCTGGCTGAGCTCAGGATACTCTCAGCTGATCAGCAGAACCAAGAAAAATGACTATTTTGTTGCCTGCCTCTGAGATTTTGACGTGATTTGCTATGAAGTAAATGCTAATGGATCCAGCAACATTTAATGACCAAAATTAGTGGAGTGACATTTACAACATTCTCATGGAAATAAAGAAATTTATATCCAGGCAATTTGTCTTTTACATGCAATAACTATAGACAAATCACTTGCACATGCAATAACATAGGGGATATTGTTAACATAAGCCCTTCTAAGAAAACACAAGAGGAATATCATCAATCATTCAAGTGAAATTATGGAAATTTTTGCAAAAGAGATGCCACTGAGCATTTAATATAGTTAATTAAAGATCCTTGATTCTAAAACCAAGATGAGATAAGGATGAAAGAAGGGAATGCAGACATTACACACCCTGATATTGTAGAAATTAAAAAATCTAAAAGAAAGTGGGAGAAAAACAGGGAAAAGAAAAATAAAAATGGTTAATGTTTGTCTCATCTACAATAACTATGAGTCAAAGCTGACAAAACAAGTAGAAAAAAAATCTAGGCTTACTCAAGAATACAAAAGTAAACTCTTAAGAAAGATAACTCTAGTAACCAAAGTTAGGAGGTAAAGCTAATTAATTGTACTGTTCTTACAGGAAGGATCTGATAGCTATTGTAAATAAAAAAGGAGGGAGTAGATATATTATATAAAATCCTAAGTCTAAAGTTATATAAAGCATCTCTCTTGCCTTATTTTATACCATCTGAACCTGTATTTTACTCTAGCCATTGCTGTGACAACTAGTTTTATGTAGTTGTAATCAGATAGGGCCTTGCTTCACCTTCACAACTATTTCTTTCTATTCTAGCACTTTCTCTGAGACCTATGGCTGTGTTGAGATTTTTGTTAAACTGCCATTTGTTAAGTAGAGTGTAAGGGTGCTGGATGGTGAGCCAAAGTTCAACAAAGACTGCAAGAGAAAGTGAAATAGAGGTTTATTACACACAGTCCCTGGAGGAGATACATGGCAGGCCTCAAGGGGCCACATAGAGAGGTCAAAGCAGGGTGCAGACAGAGAGCGAGCAGCAGGACATGGAGCCCATGCCTACATTAGTACTTTTGCATGGAGTACTTTGAGATTCCCAGTAAGGGCGGATTGGGTAATTCAAATAAAAACTAGCTAGATTTTGGAAAGCTCCTGGAGGTCTTATCTAAGGGATACACAAGGGGAAGGAAAAAAGCTAGAAGGTGGGAAAACTATTTATTACCAGGCACATTGGGGAAGTCACATCAAGAACTTGCATTTACTGGTAACTCTGCCAGCTATTACGTAGGGTATGTCCTCTAGGGCATATGGGAGGGAATAATGTCAGCTCAAATCTCCTGCAGGCCTCTTGGCCACAAGAAAGAGATGCTGAGGCAGCAATATTATGGAGTACTTTATCTAAAATCTCAACAGGTTGGGACTCCTAGCAAATCACAAAAGCTGAAGTGTTTAGGGTTAATGGCTAAAGCACAATGAAGCAGCTGCTTGACCAATAAGAGCTGAGTGCTACTAGGTGTAATTTCAGAATATCTTGGTAGAATTGAATATGTTGCCCATAGCTGAGTGTATTCTTCCCTTCATTCCTTGTTTCACTCTCCCCAGTTCCAGACTCTTGTTCCCTGAGATCATTTCCCAAAACAAATCTGCATAGCAAGCCTTGGTCTTAGATGCCACTTCCTGATAGGAACCTAGGCTAAAAAGCTCAAAAGATAAGCACTAAAACTAACATATAAAACTTTCAAAATTTTAGAACTATGGTAAAAATATCAATATGTCAGTGATTATATAAAAAGAAAAAGTCACAGTTATCTATATTACTGTGGTTTGTTCTTTTATTTTTCATAATTGAAGTAAATGCTGATTTTAAGTTCAAAGTTAAGAAAAACAAAATATCTTATTCACATCCAGTTTTATGTGCCAGCTGAATTTTATAGGTAGACCCTTAAGTTAAAAACTCCTGGTACAACAACTGTTTGATTTTCATAGCAAACTCATTTAGGAGTTTATATAATCCTCTTAATAAACTGACACTATTTATTCCAAGACATTTTTAAAAATTTTTCAAATGAGTTTGATTGAATTTTTAAATGTCATTGATCACATATAAAAATAAATTTATGTATTTTCTTAAGCACATACAACTTTAAAACTTATACAGGACAGATTTTGTTGTCCATTATTTATAGAGGATGAAAAAAGTAGCAAATAAATTCAATAGTTGCCTAAAGTGACTTGACGAATAAGTGCAGGGAGCTGACATAAACCAAGCTTAGCAGAAGGATTCCTTGCTATAGTGGGATTTAGTAGGCTACGGCATTTTCATATCTGGTACAATCCACTTAACTATACACACTCTTTGAATCTTATTTGCAAATTGAGAAGGATATAACTCTTTTACAAAATGTTGTAAAGTATAAATGAAAGAAAGCATTTATCAGAAGGTTTCAATATTTGAAAGATTTTCTGTGCAAGAGGCAGAAGGAAAAGCACAGTCACTGTTTTAAAGAAATTATTTTATTGGTGAAGTGAGAAACTTCCTTTACACTGTCATTGCTGTGGAGATCGGAGTTCCAGTAACACACACCTCTAGGTTCTTATCACTGATGAATAAATGAATTTCAACTCAGCGAATTATGAGAAATATTCATTTATTAAGGCAAGGGTTACAGCCAGAGAAGATAGAGAGCTGTAACCCCAGAGGAAGGAGAGGTCTGCCTAATATTAGGGCTGTGATGGGTGGTTACAAAGGCGTTCTTAGGTGACTAGCAAATGAGGTCATTTTGATTGACACTTGGCTGCTATATAACTCTGCTACCGCACATGTGCTTACCCAGAATTCAATCTGTTACAGTTAGATTCATGAACTTCCAGGCATAAACATAGTATTATAATGAAGCTTAAATTGTAGGCAAATTAGAGTAGTACCTTCTGTGCAGGCATCTGTAGCCAGCTCAGGCCAGTTGAGACTGCAGCCCTCCTGTCATTTGTTTGTGGGGATGCAGGAGGGATTCTCTAACTACCAATAGGGTGTTCTTTGGGTGGTCTCTAGGCTGGGCCCCTATGTCTTTGTTCTCCCTGACGCCCATGTCTAACTAGCTATCTAAAACATGAGGCAAATGGAGGATTGAGATTTGTTTGGCAACCAAATGTGAAAGATGTGAATATTTCATTAAATAATCAGTCACAATCAAAACAGACAAAAAAAGCTTTTCTTCTTTTCCCCAAAAAGAACTAAAGTAACCTAGAGAATGTCCTTGCTGCAGAAAGGTATACACCTCCTCCTCCACATAAAGAAGAAAGGGAAAAGGAGACTGACCAATGCAAGCTGAATTCTCCCACATTCACCAATCAGAAAAGGTGTTTCTTCTCCTCTGAAAAAGATGTCATGAATGGAGCACTTTCCACATGAAAGAAAAATGCAGAATTAGAGAAAAAAATGTGCCATCTATTAAAAGATGGGCATTTTTATGTCACTATATATATGTAGTCAGTTCAGCATTGCACAATAAAGTAAAACATACTGACACATATAAATAGCAGAACAAAATAGGAGATGAGACTGAAGGGAAAGAATTAGTAGAACAATTAGTATCATAAACCAAGATGAAAAAAGCAAAGCCCAAGTTGATTATGTCAATTTGGTCACAGGCAGAAGTAATACGGGAAGGAATTAAACAAAAGAGAGGTAAATTTGACATATAGAGGACATGTGAACTGTTAATATAATGGTGAGTTCCTAAATGAAGAAAAAATAAATGTCCTAATAAAATTGTGACTTTACCAAAGTCTGAGTTGGTAGGTGATTTTAGCATGCAAGAGGAATGAGAAAACATAGAATCTGGGCCATGCAGTTAGGGGACTAGAAATTCAGACTTCAGACTAGAAATGTCACAAAACCCAGCCTCAGAGAGTTTAAAACACAAGTGCCAGATGAGATGAACAGCAGAGCTAAGTCGATTTAGAGTCAGAGAAGAAATAAAGGAAGGCTCCTTTCAAAGAGCTAGAATTTGAATGAGATTTTTATGGTTCTGGGTTCTTGCATAAGGGTTAAATCGGTATTCCTTTTAAGACAGGGCAAGTAGAAGACAACAAGCAGCTCCAACACTGAATAACGCTACATTTATATTTTAAAATCAAAGAACTTCAGCTTTGGAAGTGTTTTTAAAGGGCATATTCAACTCCTGCATTATGCAGGACTGACTTCAAGTTAAAAGAAGACCATTGTGAATTGAAGTCCAGGGGAAGTCAAGAAATGACTTTTTAAAAATAAAAAACCTTTGGCTACCTTAAAATAGCTTTTGAGCTATTTTTATATTCTGCTTTATCCAAAAAATTTCCAGCATCAATAAATATAAAAAAATCAGGTTACCATCTAACATTTTTTCTAATTCAATATGCTCTGATAAATATCCCTTTGATATAAAGTTAATATATTTTCTTAGATGTACCCCATTATTGATAAAGTATAACTAATCACCTAAATACCACTTTCCATCATCCATGCCATTTAAAAAAATGAATTATGTCAGCTGTTCTCCATAAAAGGGACATTTTACTCAAATTTATATTTTTATATTAAGGCAAAGTAAAATGAACGAACTTCAAATATATCTACGTAATCCATTTTTTTTTTTTTTAAATGGAGGGTTATAAGGGAAATGAATATCTAGTCACATAATATCTTTATGGTCTGTATTCAGAACAGTAGAACAAAGACTTAATAGCATTATAATAATTGATTAATTGCAATTATTTGATATTTTTATAAAATACTATTCAAAAGCAGAGTATTCAAGAAAACTGGAATTTTTGAGGTTATAATTTACAGAGCTTCAAATATCCCTTGGAAAGTCCTAAGTGATAGGAGTATCCTTTGTTATTCATAATGAGCCCATGTAGACAATGAAGTGACTTAGTATGAGGTGACTCACAGTGACCCCTTAGATAGTTTCAAGGGAGAAGTTGGTCATGCCAGAAAGACCAAGTGTCTGACTAGAAGGCTGAAATTAATAGACACATCATGCAAACTCCAAGAAGGAGGGTAAGCCTAGAGATTAAGTTCAAATCCTATGGCCCATTATTTCATCAATCATTCCTATTAATGAAATGCAGATAAAACTCTGTACACTGAAGCTCAGTGAAGGATTGGGTTGCTAAACACACTGAACTGTTGGGCAGATGGCATGCTTGTATTCTGCAAGGAAAGAGCATGAACATTCTGCACTATCCTCCTCCCTTAAGATTTGGCCTTATTGATGTCTTCTATTTGGCTGTTCCTGAGTGGTGAGTTCCTAAATGAATGGTATATTTTATTTATTATTATAAAACTGTATACTTTCAGTGAGTTCTATGAGTTTTGCTAGCAAATGATATAACCCAAAGGGGTGTTATGTAAACCTAAGAATTTGTAGCCAATTTGGAAATAAGTGGAAGTAGCTGGGAACCCCAGTTGTGGCTAAAGTCTGAAGTAAGAATGGTCTTGTTGGAGATCTGGCCCTTTAACTTATGGGACCTGATGCTAACTCTAGGTATTTAATGACAGAATTGAATTAAATTAAAGGATACCCACTTGATATCAAAGAACTGGTGTCAGAACACATTCATAAGTGTTAGATAATAAACTAATATTTTATTTTTGGCAAAAAATATATACCTTTGTAGGCATGCAAGCATTTAATTGTGTTATGAAAATAAAGTTGCAGGTAAAGCAATTAACACTATGCTTGGCATAAGAACAGAGTACGTGTTACTATGGGATTATGACTAGGGAGGTTTAAAGCTCAGTTATTTGCTCAAGTGACATGAATTTTACTTTTTAAATGAATAAAGAAAGCTGAATCACACCCATGTTTTCATTTGCTGCAGTACTGATAATCATGTGAAAAATATTATTCTAAGAAATATGATAACCATCTTCCAAAATTATCCTCAATAGGCTTCACCCTTTGATATTTACTTTCTGGTGTAGTTCCTTTTCATATTAAATCCAGGTTTGTCTGTGTGACCAATGAAATGTGGTAGAAGTGATGAGGTATGGCTTCTGAAGTATTGTACTTCCTGCCTTGGTCTCTTAGGTTGCTCATTCCAGAGAAAATTTAACTTCCATATTATGAGCATATTTAAGAATTCCTGTGGAAGAAACTGAGTCTTCTCCTTAATAATCTGTATCACCTCACCAGCCATGTGAGTGATTGACATCAGTCACCGGGAAAGCATATTCTCCAGTCCCAGTCAATCTTCATATGATGGCAACCTAGTCAATACCTTGACTGCAGTGTCATGAGAGATCACAGGCTAAAACCGTCCACTTAAGCCAATTAGTGAAGGCTTTGAGGGGGAGTTTCCATCGGAGTTTAAATAGCTCTTAGCATAACGTTGGCAGAAGCCTGATGAAATTGAAAGTAAGGACCTAAAGAAAAGTGAGGATAATTTTGATGGAACAGTTTATAGTGAAGGAGAATTTTGTGATGTAGAGGTAGCAACACTGTTGCTGAAATAACATTAAAAGAAAAAAAATGTAACTAATGAACTGGGTGGTTAAGTAGTTTCCATACTGTAGGTGTTGCCGACCACTTCTTGTTGCTTACATTAAAATGTAAGTAGAAGAAAGATAAGCTAAAAGAAGAAAAAAAAAAAAATCAAAGATAAAGGAACCAGAATATGCTTAGTTTGAGAATTTCAGATTTTCAAAGAGCAAGTAAGTCTAATATTAAGAAAGAGCTCTCAGTCAAAGGTCAAGACAAAACTGAGTATAACAGTATCTAACTATTGTGAGCTCAGCCTAAAAAAAGAAAAAGAGTGAATAAAGGCAAAGTGATATTTGCAGAATGACATTTTCATAAGTCTGAGGAAAGTCCAAAGACCTCTCATGAAAGAGCATAAAATGGGCTCATTAGGATACATAAGAAAAAAGTAACACAACTGTTGTAAAAGGCAGAAACAATGTTAAAGGTTTCCATGCATTGTTTTACGTGCATAGCTTTATATCAGAATCACTTAGGGAATTTTAGAAATACTGCTTCAAAGGATGCACTGAAAATCAAATGCATTAGATTTTATGTGGTGGGGCCTAATGATAATTCTGAAAATTCAAACTGAAAATAACTGTTCTAGAGGCAAAATGCACCTTACAAAAATTAAGAATTACATTTCAACTCTCTCTCTAAAATACTGGATGCGAGAAGATAATGATTATACCAAATGTTGAAGAAAAATAACAGTTCCCCTGAGAGATACAAAATATATATAGTCATCTTGGTCACATAAAATATTAACATTGACATTAAAAGTAAAAATATTGTATAAGAAACAAAGACAATCTCAATAAATCCACATAGTCATTACATCCAATGATTATAAAGAAATTAAACTCATAAACAGAAAGATAATAGTTTCCAGTTTATGTTAATGTATAAATATGCAGAAGTCATATTTATAAATAATTCAGGCTTATACAGAAAAACATGAGAAATTACAAAATATTTAAAGCAAAAGATATTAAAAGGAATACATTTCAAATTTACAGACTGAATCCCAAAGTGGCCATCATTGAGGGATATTGAGAGAGAAAGAGAGAGATTGATTTTAATGCTTTCATTAGTAAAAAAAAAAAAAAAAAAAGTAAATAAAGGCAGTAACAGTTTATATTAAAAAACTAGAAAATAATTAAAATATTAAATCTAAACAAATAAAGAGAAATGAAATAAAAACAAAATCAATTTGAAAAATTAAAAATAGAATTAATAAAATGTTCTGTTTAAAGTGTAATAAATGTTTGACAAGACTGATAATAAAGAGAAAATAATTACACATTGGTTAGACTTGTCTTTTTGCAAGGATTAGAAATTAACAATAGATGAATTAAGTATAAAATACATATTGAAAAATAATATTATAGTTCACAAAATTTACTTGAAGAGCAAAGAAAAAGGCTTAGACTGAATGGGATAAAGGTTGCTAGATAGCAGGCAGGCTCACAGATATATTAAGGATTCTACTGCTATCAACACAAAACTAACAGCTAGGGCTTATGTCGTTCTTGCCAACCCAAGCTACTGGGCACGATTGCTGAAGCCTGAACACTTTTCGTCCTTGCAACCTGAGGAATTAATCCTTTGTTGTTTCTACTTTGTCTTTCTGGCTCCTTAGTAAAATCCTACAGTTAGTGCTTTTGATTGAATGAGGCTTCACTTGGTTATGTTCTCATGCATGAGGGGAAAGCTAAACAAAATAAAGTACCTAAAATTTTCATTTTCAATAGTAAATGCAGGAGGTTCTGCCTCTCACTTTATAAAACGTCTTTTTCTACACCTCATATCTAACCTTCATTATGTTTCCCAAGAAATCAATTCAAAATCTCCTCAGTTACTGCACTTAGAAACGTATCTTGGATCTCTATGTAAAGTAAAATCTTTTCCCATACTGTGATAATTTCATCTGGATTATCTGTAAATTGTAGCCATGCAATATTGTGATTTATAATAATAAATATATACTTGGTCTTTGTTCCCTTTTTTGGCACAGGGCTCCCAAAACCCTTAGAATTCCGTGATATGAGTGACAAAGGAGTCTTTCATTATATTAATGAGGTGACTTTTGGACCACGCCTAAGGTTGTAGGCTGCTTGCCAGAACCAACAATGTTATCAGAAGGTGGGAACCTTCAATGTCAGCCCCCTGACCTTTGAGGAGGGAAGAAGGGCTAGAGATCAAATCAATCCTCAATGTCCAATGATTTAATCAGTCACGCTTATGTAATGAAGCTTCCACAAAAGCCCAAAAGGACAGGGTTCAAAGAGCTTCCAAGTTGGTGAACAAGTAGAAATTTGCAGAGTGGCACATCCAGAATGGAAATGGAAGATGTCAGCCTTTCCCCATTTCTTGCTCTATGCATCTTTTCCTTCTGACTTCCCAAGTTATATCTTTTTAAATAAACTGGTAATCTAGTAAACTAAAATGTTTCTCTGATTCTGTTAGCCACTCTAGCAAATTAATTAAACCCAAGGAAGAGATCTTTAAACCTTCCATTTATAGCTAGTGTATCAGAAGCACAGGTAACAGCCTGGGCATATGACTGTTGTTTAAAGTATGTGTGTTGGGGTGGACAGTCTTACGGGCCTGACCCCTTAACCTGAAGAATCTGATGCCATCTCCAAGTAGATAGTGTCAGAATTAAACTGAATTATAGGACATCCAGCCAGTGCTGGAGAATTGCTTAGTGGTGCAGGGAAAAAAGCCCACGCATCAGAATTAGAATCAGAATTGTAATATATCTAATTTAAAGCATATGTTTCTACAGAAGCTTATAGCAACCCTAACCTGAAGCTTATAATCCTGCATTAACTATTATTCTTTGTTTCTTTTTATCTGTCTCCAAAACAATAATAGCAACTATAATAAAAAATAAAACCTTAACTTAGGGTACAATCTCAATCATTTTTCATTGCATGAACTAAAGAAAACATATGAGAAGAATTTGGCTGGATTCCTTGATTCATTTCTTCATTTATATATTGCTTATACTGGTTTTAGGTACTATGATATACACTATGTATAAGAAAACTAATACGATTTAAATTAAATCCATGTTTATTTTGAAATGCCACCTTCTGGCCTGATATGCATGTGTGTATGTAGTGTATGTTTATGCACATAATTACATAGAATAAATATAGTGATTCTCAAGGCAGGGGGAGCTATTTTAAATCTGGAGGAGTGGCAGGTGGCTTCTTGATTCTATTGTATCTCGTCTTTTGTCTTGGGGAATCTGTTATTAGTTTTCTTATACATATATCTCTCTTAAAAGAGTTTTACTATAATCTTTTTGCTGTGGTCATCTTTGTTTTTAGTAGGGTAAATCAGTAAATTCTATAAAAACAAAATCTCCAAACTAAACAAGAAAAATGACAACTCTCAACAAGCACTTAGTAGTAGCCAGACTTGGTGCAAAACACTTAATGTCATTATGAAAATAATCGATAGTAAATATGTGCTTTCTATTTAGGTTTTAAAGACGAGGAAATTGAAACTTAAGAAAGATTGAGAAACTTTCCACAGGTCACCTTTTTAGAAGGTGGTGGAGCCTGGCTTATAACCCACGCAATTTACCTTCAGAGCCTGAAAAACTAAGAGTAGGCAAGACCTCAGAGCGTAGTTGCAGATGTTCGGAACAAACCTGGACAACGTGTATGAACAGTGAGCATTTAACGAAGTGAAAAGGGAGGCATTTTCAAGGATGTTTCCAACTGAATGAGTGCCATACACCAATTCCATGGTTCATTTAATAACATAATCTATCTGATTTAATTACCTACTCCTTGATTATTTATTTTTTCCATCATATTTTCATCAGAAGAGGATATTTTTGATCTTGGATGAACAAACCATTTTATCAATAGGATGTACCAAAGACAAAAGGTTTAGTTGATCTAAAAGTATGCTATTTATTAGGATGTTAACTTTTGTCTAAACTTGTGTTTCGTTTAAATATATGCAAAATTGGATCCACAGACATTCTTTGAAGTATTTCATCTGTGAGTTAGTGAATCTATCAAAAACAGTTATGAATTTAATGTATGTTCACTTACTGTTCTATTTTACCCATTTATCATACTCAGTTAAAGGAAGCAGAAGAGCATTGACTTCTATTTTAGTTAGAGTAATTAGAAATGTTAATATGTAATTATAATGTAGTATGATGAGAACCATAAAAAAACAAACACAAATAGATGAGTAACTAAATATACCTGATGGAGAACAGAATGGAGGTCAGTAATTTTTCTCAAATAAGTTGTCATGAATTTTTAATAAAATACTACTTGCTTACCAGTTCCTCCACTATCTCCCACTTGACCAGGAATATAACTGATTAAAACAAAATATCTGATAAAAATAGAAAATGTTCAAGAACCATTGGCCAAATATTGAGAGTTTATAAAGATTGCACTTGTTATTAATCCTGATTCATTTACCCTAATTCACTTATAAAGCTCAGTTAGCAAGATAAATTAAACTTAATTCCTCATCTATTCATGAAATCCAGGTGGACTGAAAAAAGGAAGTATGTGTTTTGAGTACTTGGATGACTTTATTAGAATAAGTATCTAAATTTTTTGATGCATGATTTGGAAAAATATGTGAATTTTTAAGTCTAATAAAAAAGAGCATTTTTAAAGTGGTTGGTAATTTTGGTTTCTTTTTAGAACGTGATCATTAAGATACTGTTGTTTTGTTGAAGCTAAATATTGATTTGGCAAAAGCCAAGTGAGGTAATTAGTTTAAGTTATCTTTAAACTAATAAAGTTATCAGATAATAGTCTTTTGTAAAAGTAACTTGAATAACATCTGGAAGCATTTGACTGAAAATATGCACAGTAGTTTCCCCTTATCCATAGAAGATACCTTCCAAGATCCCTCCACCAATGGATGCCTGAAACCACAGTACTGAATCCTACATATACTATGTTTTTTCCTAAATATACCCTCTTTTCACTTAAGGGAAACAGTTTATAGATTCTTTGGCATATCTGAACTGCCAAAATCATTACTCTTACACTTTTGGGCCATTATTAAGTAAAATAGGTGTTACTTGAACACAGGCATTGTGATACTATCACAATATATCTGAAACAAAGACAGCTGCTAAGTGACTAACGGGCGGGCAGGTAATGTATATAGTGTGGATACACCAGACAAAAGGATAATTCATGTCCTGGGCAGGACAGTGTCCCGGGGATGACTCGAGATATCATCATGCTACTCAGAATGGCACACATTTTAAAACTTATGAATTTGTTCTTTCTGAAATTTTCCATTCAATATTTTCACACTGAGGTTGACCATGGGTAACTGAAACCATGAAAAGCAAAACCTTGAATAAGCAAGACTACTGACTGTGCTATACATTTTATCAATTTATGGTAAGTTCAATCAAAAGTAGAATCAAATATAAAAGTTGTTTCTGGTTAGTTTGCATTATAATTGCAACTTTTGATTTGTACAGACTTTAGAAGCCTTTATACATACCTATCTGATTAAACACTAATATATATGGAAAGAAGTTGTAGTTTAAATTATTTTAATGCAGTTTTTTAAAATACAACATTTATAGTAGTTCCCTCTTATCCTGGAACTATTGGATAGTACAATAAAATATTTAGAGAGTGAGAGAGAGAGAGAAAGAGAAAGAGAGAGGGAGAGAGAACCACATTCACATAACTTTTATTACAATATATTGTTACAATTTTCTATTTTATTATTAGTTATTGTTGCTAATCTCTTACTGTGCTTAATTTAGAAATTAAACTTTATTATAGGTATGTACATATAGGAAAAAACATAGCATTTGGTACTATCCACAGTTTCAGGTATCCACTAGAGGCCCTGGAAGATACATATCTCCCACAAACAAGGGGGACTACTGTATGTGAATATTACCAAATAATGATTAAGTAATACTTATTTGAAGATATGTATACAATACTCTTATCATGAAAGATAATCTTCTTAAAATATGACAAATATTTTAAGAAATGTATATATACAATTTATAAATTATTTTGCAGGGGTAACTGAGGGGTATTTAATTGCATTTTACCTCTTTACTAGTTACCATTTACCATTTTAACTACCTATATAATGCTCAACTTTTGAGATGTTTTTACGTTACATAATTAGCCCATCATTTTTTAGTTTGGAGTATTTTTTAATCCTTAAAAAATAATTTCTTATTCTATAGTTAGTTACATTTTTACTAACAGTAAATTCTACTTTCAAAATTCAATTGAATTTTATATTCTATATTAAATATTTAATCAATTGTAATACTTTTAGTGTATGGTATAGTGAGGACATCAATATAAAGGTTTTTAAACTCATGTTTAATTTTGAAACCTAACAAATATTTTCTGTATTTCTTCTTTTTTCCCAATTCACTGTCCTTACATTAGCTCTTCTCATATCATTTCCCATTGCTAACTGCTCTCTTGCTACAAATCTGTTTATGCACACATTCATATTTCACATGGTCAGAAGTGTTAACTTTTAAAAAAAAGCAAATCAGATCATTTAATTCTTCCGAAAATATAATGCCACCACTGGCTCTCCATCAACTAAAGAATAAACATCCAAAGTGCAAATCCCTAAAGATAAAATATGAAATCCTTTACAATATGACCACTCGATTATTTTTCTGGGCTTATTATTTACTTTTGCACCCTATATAACAATTATGACATATATAATCTCATTCCAAAATGTGCAATACCATTTCATGTTTTGGGATATGATCTTCCTTCTGCTTAAAATAAATGTCTCCTTCTCCCCATGTATCACTTTCTCTTCTGGTTGAAAAAGGCTTCTTGTTTTTCAAACACTAATATCAACCCTTTTGTTAAAACCAATAGCAAGTCTTATTTTAAAACCCTAAGTAGGAGGGGGAGGGAGGAGGGGGAAAATGAAAATAATAAAATGTTAAAACAACAACAACAACAACAACAACAAAAATAAATCCCTAAGTAGTGCCTATTCCTACTTTAAAATATGAACTAGTATTTGCTAAGCACATCATGATATGTGTACAGAATTTTGCCAAAAGATATGAAAAACTGAAGATATAATAATATTGGCAATGACATGCATGGGGCATACTGATTTCCAAAATCAGTTGACCCTTTTCTTATGAGGTATCCTTTTTGAAATTTAAGTGAACATAATATATCTCTGGCCTCCATTAAGTTGATACATTTTTTCATGAATGTAGATACTGGCTGAATTAACTGATTTTATAGAAAAAAAAAAAAAAAGGGTCGCTATTAACCTATACTTAAAACCTAAGTTTCTCCAAAATAAGAATTGCAATTTCTGATGAAAACTCTATACCTGAAGAAGTACTTAGGCCCACATTTCCAATACAATTTGTGTTCATATTTGATAGGCAGACAACATCCTTATATGCTTACTTTCTTCATAATGTCTTATTTGCCGGGATATTCTGAAGACATTGCAAATTCAAAAATCCGAAAACTGAAACCAGTACTATTAAATCTCTGATTACTTTCCTTCTCTTTTGTACTTGACCTCATGAATTATAACACACTCAATCTTGAAACAATGAAAGTTAGTTATAGTTGACTCATTTTCCCTCCCTCCCACTTTATACAACCAGTTAATCGCCAAATTTTGACATTTTCTCCAGCAGTATCCTAATTGATTTTCCTACTTTGAATCCTGTGCCATTACATAATTTTTCTCTAGTAACCAGAATTGCTTTCCTAACTTTATCCATCAGATTTTGTTGATCCTTCGGTGGCTGTCTGAACTAGGTCTTTCCCATGTGGGTACTCTCTGTGTCCAGTACAACACCTGTGACATAGGAATAGTTTACAAAGGGGCACTGGAGGTATATTTAGCTACCAGAAAGGTGCATGTTGTTAGGCATATAAGTGGATAACACAAACATTTTTTGAAGATCGAGAACTAGCATGGACTGAGGGGAACTCTGAAATATCTTGGCTATTAAAAAGATAAAACTCACAGTAAGCAATCATCTAAAAGTTTTATCTCATTGTTAGGTTTGGTGAGGATTTAGAATCACATTCTCAACCAGTTGCCAAGGCTATAATAATTGCATATTTATCATCAAAGACATTCTTTTTCTCTTTAATTTTCTATTCAAGTTAATTTTTATTTAGTAATGTTATTATCTCTTGCCAATAATGGTATTATTTAAAATACCCCCTTCACTACATTAAAATGGAATGCTGAAATAATACAACAGTTTGAAGATTTTTAAAATTTATAAATCATTAATATAGTCTACATTACACAGCTATTTTTGAAAGAATGTATTTAAAAATTTTGATGGCTTTCTTTTTTAATTTTCCTGTCTTTTATTTTATTTATACCAATTAGCCATATTCATAGGCCAATCGCAGATAATATTAAGTTAAATTTGAAGTCTCCTCAGGAGCCTTATTATCTTAAAGTGCTACTTGGGAATTAATTCGAATACCCTTTGTTTCTCGCTCTAGTTCTTTTATGTTTAAAAATACGAGAATAGCTAATGGATGAAAATTATAGCTTTGCTTATGATTCCCAACCACTCAGTGTGACCTACTTTATCTCTTTTTGATCCTTAAGAATGGCAAATTTAGTTAAATTGCTCTTTTTGAAATTCACTTTAACCTTTTGACTTTTCTTTTTTGGCATGCAGATCTTGTTTATATACTTAAATATCTTCTAAAATTTAGATTCAAGATCAAGCTTACAGTATTGTATTTTGATTGTAATTATGAAAGCATACAATTTTAGAATGTGTTATAAACATAATTAAATTACCTGAAAACTTTTTTCTAGATTTGTGTTATGGGTTGTCTTTTCCTTCAGATTTAAGGAAACTGCAAGCTCAGGAAAAAAAATACTACGGAAAAGTTCAGGGTTTATGATAAACTGGTTTTTTTTTTTTTTTGCCTCCAAATATTAGATTTTGCTATGAAGATGTATCCGTAGAAGCAAAGCTCCCTGTCAATAAGAAAATCCTTAATGAACTGACCTTTATTTTGTAGAGAGCCAGAACTGAAATCCAACAGGTTACTTTTAATTAGTTAAGATGTCATTTAAGAAAAAAACAAAAGAGTGAAACAAAGTCATAATTCTGGTAGATGTTTTGTTCAATTGGGATTTAGGAAAAGCTGACAGGAGGCAATGCTGTCGAGTTTTAATGACTTCTTGAGCCTGAGTGACAACACATTTTATTACAAATAGGTCAAGGTTAGTTTGTCACTCAGTGGCAATACAAATATATACCATAATCCCTAGCACATATATCAGAATAGAATCAGGAAAACTAAAAGAATTAATGTTACAGATTTATCTTTGTTTTCTGTCAATAATTTATAAAATTGTCAGAAGTAATTGTAAACTGAAAAAATTATAAAACAAGATATTCATATACTTTTTTGTTTCTCAACTAAAGAATAGACCTGAATAAGTTTACAGTTATCGCTATGTTCGTTATTTTGACAATGAATGTATTTATTAACATTTATGAAGGAAGTTTACAACTTTGGGATTTGAAATTGTTGATGAAAAAGAAAAAGCTAGTTTTTTTGTTGCTATAAGAGATGGAGATATGTTTCTCCTGGAATTTGCTACCCACTTTTCTGGCCCCATCAAATTCTCTTTGAAGACCAAGAAGTAAATAATTAAATTTGTTTTATCTTGTTGTTACACAACATTACACCTCGAGCTCATTCTTATTCAGCTTTGTTTTCTCCTAAGCAATTTTTTCTAGTTAACTATAAGAAAATAACATTAAGTAACAAAAATAAACAACTGTAATCAAATGTATGTATAAATAATACACATACTCAAATATTTATAATGTAATAATCTAAGAAAGACAAAATAAAAATAAATCAACATAGACTCCATTTAATTTTTATTTTTGTAACTATAGTGGTGTTACTTTACTTTCAGCTTCTTCATGTGGCTTTTTTTAAATTAAAAAAGGGTAAATGTTATTTAAAGACTCTAAGGAAAACACATAGATATAAAGAGATAAGTTATCTTTCACAATCAAACCACTGTAAATATTTTGTTGTAATTTTGTCCAGTGTTTATTACACATTGTCATTGGAATCTTTGAAAATTCCTGATATAGTTTGTCACACCTGGGTAAATTCAACTTTCTGTAACAATTCATAGAGTAGAGTTTGTTTTGTTTAGGTTTGAGTGTATTATAGATCAAATACTATTAAAAAATAAAATATTCAAATGGTGTTGGCTTTAGGTATGTGTTAACAAATAGTGTATCCCCATTGATTCTGCTTCTAGCTTCAGGCCAACACTGTCTGTGCTTAATTAAGAGGCACCTGGTACGTTATTCGGGTACACTGTAAAATAGATGCTTATCCTTAGGTGTCTCCTAAGAGTAATCCTAACTTCCAACCGATCCTTAGCCAGCAGGAGGTTTACTTGCTACCCTAACTAGAGGAGCTCAGTGATTCCTAGAGCTTCACCATCATAAACAGAGCTATAGCCAATGTATCTTTCATTATTTTTGCTTATCTATGTCAACACAGATTAATGACCTATTGTTGATGGAAGTAGAATGTATCATGTTCTTTTATTGTAAAATGATCTAGTAAGTTTATGTTATAGCTAATATCAAAGGAATGATTCGTAATTTTTAATAAAGATCAGTAAATGAATAAAAGAGGCCATGGCTCAGTTTGAAATATACATTCAGTTAGGAATGTTGTGGAGATAAAGATAGACTACACCTCATAGATGGTTGGAACAGCAAGCTTGTACAAAGAGAGACGGGATCGATGGCTACCCTCTTTAAGGACAACCAGTTTCCAGTTTACCAATTCTTTCAAAACTCCAATGTGCCATGAATACTTGAAAGTGCTTTATGAATTTGATTAATTTAATCTTCCTAAAAACACTGTGGTAGTTATTATTACATTCATAAAACAAGTATACATACAATAAATGTAAATAATGTATGATTATATTTATCAGTCACTTTTCTATTCTCTCCCATTTTGTAATTGACTCCTTTCTGTACTATCTTAGGATCATCCAAACCTTAGTATTGGCTATTAGGGAGAAAGAGAGGAATCTGTAGGTATATTTTTTCTCTTATGCTTAATAGCAAAGAGTAATGAAAGGAAAACTACATAGAGACACTGGTTTTTAAGATTATCTCAGAAATTATTCTCCAGCTATTTATCTATAAGTCAAAATATGGTTGTAATTTATCTGATATTCTCTATTTGAACATTTTTTTAAAAAAAATTTCTTGTGGTGTTCATGTTCTGGCCTGCAGGGAAGGAGCTGAACCTCATGCTTTTCCCTCCGTTTGATTTGTGGGAGCCCTCCATTGACCAAACACAAGCCAAAGGGCATGGGAACATATGTCAGTTTCCCCAGCAGAGAGCAGAGTGAATAGCATGGAATGGATCTGGAGAATCAAATGGAAGATATCTGGCATAGGTAGCTTCTTCATTTTATCAATTAAAATGTCCAATAATGCAGGGTCAAGAGTGATATTCTTTGGCACAACCACTAAAAACCATTCCAGTTGGATATTGATCTGTTAAACAAAAGATGAAATCACTATGACCAGTATTTAACCAAAGAAATTTCTCTGCATTCTTAATATATTGATGCTTCCTTCTTCTTGTATTGTTTTCAAAGCAATTTTACTGTTTCCTATACTGTACATTGAGTTAAAAACAACAACAACAACAAAAATTGTTCTGACTTCTTTTCCCTGACCCAAATTATTTAGAATAATAGTAGCTAATATTAATGGAGCTTAGGTAATTTGCACATCTTAGGGTTAGTAAGGAGCTGTCCCAGTTTGTTTCCAGAGCCCATTCTCTTAACTGCTACACTCACCATTAGAGAATATGAAGATGTTCTGAATCTGCCATTGAAAACAAATATGCTGAATATGTTTTCCTCATCTTGGTGTTTCTTCTGTTTTTGCAAGAGGAAAATGAGACTTTTGCTTCATTTTTCTGAAAGAACCCCACTGCCCCACCTTTTATAGAATTGCCAGAATCTACGACCTCTTGAAAATACACACATACACTCATTTAAAATGTAAAACAACAATTATATTCATTATAGAATATTTGCAACCCTAATGTCACAATTAAAGTTTATCTCTAATAAAGCTGCATTTCTTCAATGGTTATGATAGTCTAGATTTTGATAGTCCAGATGTCTCCAAGGGCAGATTTATATTCTTTGGAAGTAAAAACTACTCTGTAGTTTGCCTTCAAATCAAGTTAATAGTCCTCATCGTTAAAATAGCTCAACAGTCAATTCAACCAAGCATAATAAGTAGAACAGAATGTAATCAAAGACAAGGCAAAATAGCTTCTCAGTTCTTCCTTTCAATTTGACAATATTGACAATAAGACTTTAATTTTATTTTGTTGTCCTCTAATTGATGGGCCTTTCTCAGTCATTCTAGGCCAAGCCAAGAGAGTCTAACATCATTGGAACATCACTGTTATATGATGTGGCTGTGTGTGAGGCTGTGTGTATGGCGGGGCAGGGGGTAGGGGGTGCATGTGTGTGAATGAATGTGCTTTGAGTTTCTGGTGCTATGGCCTTTGGGTTCAGTGATATACACAGACAGAAGATAATCAAGAAAGTTTACTATATTTCCACAAGTCTCATAGTGAAAGAAAAAAAAAAAAAAACTCCTTGAATTTTATAACATATTGTAGACTCAGTTATAGTTTCAGGATTGATAGATGGACAATAAAACACACTGACATATATAAACATACATATACACACACATATATACGTTAGGTTATTTCCTGGGAAGGGCATTTAAACATATATTCTCATATTGGAAACACACTAGATGTTTTTAAAATTGGCAAACAAAGTGTTTACAAATAGGTAAATGAAGACTTAACAAGTACCCACCAGAATTTATTAGAGTTTTGCACACCTATATTCAGTGCATAAATGTGAAATAATAGCTGCAATGGTTTGAAAGAAGATTCATAAAAATTAATTTAACAGAAATGATTTCTTTTAGCCTCAAGAAGATAGGGCTATGAAGTTTAATAATTGTTTCATATTGTTAAAAAAAATCCCACATTTTTTGAAACATAACAACAATAGATATTGCCATAGGCACTTCAAAAACTTTTTTCCCACATACTGTCTGTAATATTTTTCATCAACCGACATAGTTCATCTTATTAAATAACACAGTTTTTAATTGTATAGAATCAAAATTTCTTAGATTCAGACAGCTCTCATCGTTAAAACCTGACTATAACATCCAAAGTGGATTAGTTTCTGACTGCAAGGAAGGCCTTACATAAATTTAAACTTGATGAACTGTCTTATTTACTAGGTAACCAATTTAACAATACAATATGCTGCATAGCAGAAATTAGTACGCTTTCTTCCCCAGAGAAGTAAATTTTACTTTAATGTGGTTAATTTTATGTGTCAATCTGGCTAGGTTACGGTGCCCATATTTTTGATCAAACACAGTCTACTATCTAAAAGTATTTGCTGTAAAGGTATTTTTTTAGATGTGATTAACATTTAAATTAGATACCCTCATGCTGAGGAGTTAAGACTTCAATATATGAATGTTGTGGGGGACACAATTTAGTCCATAGCAGCTGGTATGTCTAAGATGGCTTGTTCACATGTCTGAAACCTTACTATGAACAGTTGGAAAGCCGATCATCTGAGATACTGAGATGACAGAACTTCTATATCTCTATAGTCTTAGAAAATCTTTTACATGGCGGGTCAGAGCTCCCAAAGTGGAAGATAAGCAGCTATTAGGTCTTCTTAAGATTTGGGACTGCAACTAGCACAGTATCCCTTCCACTTCATGTTATTGTTTAAACTGATTAATAGGGCCAGACCTGACATAGTGTGGGAGAGAAGTATATGAAGTCATAAGTACCAAGAGGCAAAGTTTATTGGGGTCATAAATATTATTTATATATATTTGAATTAATTATGGGCTGCTTTTTTGTGATACGAAAGAAAAATGATATTGTGATGAATAATATAAGAAGAGTCCTACTCTGAATAGTGGAATAAAAAAAGTTCCTGGAGGAAATAGTGTTTGAACTAGGACACAAGAATACAAGAGAACTAGTTATATCAAGGATAGCATAAGACTTCTAGCCAGAGACACAAGTAAACGCAAGATTCCTGTAGTGAGAAATAACTATTTATGGGACATTCTAAAAAGCCTGACAATCTAGTAGTAGTCAAGAAAGGCTAGCTTCTGAATTCATAGAGTTAAAATTTAGTGATTGTGACAGACAATAAACAATTAATTATACAATTAGTGTTTTCATTACATTTACAAGATAATTAGATGCTGTTAGAGCTCATATTGTTTGGTAGAATCTGATTAAATCTAAGGATCATAATCAACCAGGGATGAGGTATACCAGCTATCACTTCAAAAGATGAAGAACTCTGGATGAAAGTGTGTTCATGAATTCCAAAGATTTTAAGCAATCCATTTGGCAGGAAAATTTTATCTGAAATGATGTAAAGCATTTATAGCCTTTATTCATCTCACTTAGTGTGAGTATTTACATATATTACTGGAAAAAATACCATTTTGAATATGTCTGTTTACTCTGAATCTGTTGAGAGTGTTGCATAAATTTAAAACTAAAAGCTCTTAAATTACAAATAAACATGATATCCTTAAGGTTTTCAAATAATGAGATATAAACTTATATTTGCAGATTTTCCCGGAAGAGCTACTTAATGGACCAAACCAGGAGGAAAAGTGTTGCATATAAAAAACAATAAAAGAATGGTCAAGACAATCGTGAAAAAGAATAATAAAGTTGAAGGACTCATGATTCTTCATTTCCAAATTACAATAAAGATGCAATCATTAAGACAATGTGATTCTGGCATAGAATAAAAATATAGAAACATAAATACAATGAAAAAAATTGAGAGTCTAGAAATGCAACATTACACTTCATTTTTTTATTTTAATTTTTTATTTGAACCAAACTGACAACATATCTGGAAGCAAAATCTCAAATGCTCCCTATAGTCAATTTTTTTTTTTGACAAGAATTTTTATGGTCAAATATTTTGACAAGCATTTTAAGACAATTTAATGAAAGAAAAAATAGGCTTTTCAACAAATGATGTTGGGACAACTGGATATCGATATGTAAAAAAAAAATGAAGTTGACCCTTTCCTTACTCAGTATTTGAAAATAACCCATAATAGAACATAAACCTAAATATAAGAGCTAAAGCTATAAAAGTCTTAGAAGAAAACATTGGAGTAATATTCACGACATTGATTAGGTAAGCCTTCTTAGATATGACACCAAAAGCAAAAACAACAAAAGAAGACAACTGATATGTTGAACTTTATTAAATTGAAAACTTTTGCTTTAAAGGGCAACACTTTGTCACTGCAGAGGATGCCTGATTAATGAGAGTTTTTATATTTGTTTATAAGCAGATTTTCTAGTAGATTTTCTGATCTTATTAAAATTTTTTATGTAGTAATTCTAATATATAGAATAGTCTAAATAACCCATGACAGTGTTCCTGGCTTTATGGTAAGAGACTCAAAAATATTTATTTAAATCTTCACAATTGAGAAAAGCTGAATCAATAAGTTCATGGGTGTTCTCACATTATTAATACAATTGTAAACTAGATTTCCCTAGGAAGAGCTAATATTATACAGTTTGATTGTTCCGTTAATAAAATCTGAAAGACTGACATTTACCAATACTTTTTGCTGCTTCAGGCTGCTTACTGTGAACTGGTTCCCTTAAATTAATCTTTTCACTCATCACAAATCCAAACATTATTAATTTTGTAAATATAACTATTTTTCAAAGAATTTGTACATACATATGTGTATTTTATTTTATGTTATATTTACTTCTTATTATTGGTTGAATTTATCTCTCCACTCAAAAACATTTGTTGGAGGTCTAACCCTCAGTACCTCAGAATGTTAACTTTATTTGAAGATATGGGTCTTTATGGCAATAATTAAGTTAAAATTAGGTTATAAGGTGGGCCATAACGCAATATGACTGGTAACTTTATAGAAAAAGAGAACATTTAGACACAGAGACAGACACACATAGAGGGAAGATGACATAAAGAGATATAGGGAGAAAACAGCCAACCACAAGCCAAGGACAGGACTGGCATAGATTCTTTTCTTACAGATCTCAGAAGAAACCAACCCTGTCCACGCCTTGATTACAATAGCCTCCAGAATTGTGAGACAATAAATTTCTATTGTTTAAGCACCTCAGTTTGTACTACTTTGTTACAGTAGCCCTAGAAAACTAATATACTTCCAAAAAGGGATTGATTATTTCTACTAAGTCAGTCTATGAGCTTTTAAGTAGCCAAGGCAAAGAAAGGAACAGAATAGGTTGTATATATCTAATCTTTTGTTAGAAGAAAGATAAAAATGTTGTAGAATTTTTTCAGTCATTTTATTCCAGATTGATTTTTGTAGGTCATATTAAAAATAAATGACAGTTAATAATGTATTGATAAAATCATAGTGAGAATTGCAAGCATGTTCTTATGTATTATTATTATTGAAGTTCATTTTTTTTTGTAGCTGCCAATAGTAAAGTAACTTGATGCTAGTCTTTCCTGTTCTCACTAAGATCACCTTAAAAATCTGGAGAGCATTCAAATATTTATTTGAAGACATTATAGAGTTATCATAGTACTGAAAACTTCAGACACAAAGATCCCCAGGAAAAGAAAACACAAGCCTAATCCCTACATCACTTTTCTCCTTGAGACATTTGCTGATTGGTAAGTGGCATAAAATAGAGAGTCTGAGAACTCGAGCAGTAAGAGGCAGAAGCCAATGTTTAAAAAAAATGGATTCCAGAGTCTACAAAAAAGAAAGGTCCTTGGTAAATACTCCAAACTTGCACCTAAAATTCCAGAAAAGCTACATCCTAGAGTGAGATAAACAAACAATCCTAAGGAAATATCATGTTCAGTCTCAAGCCAACACAATCTCAGACTGAATGAAGGTGACCTATCCCTATCAACACTGCATACCAGAAAGTCAGATTTCATACTCACTGGATGAACTCTCAAAACAAAGCACCACACTCCAACACTGTCACAATTGAGTTCAACCAAATTTTGAAAGACAAGATGATTTCATTCCACAGAACTATTTCAGAGTATAATAAATTTAGAAAATATTTCAATTTTTATATGGCAGCTATAATATTAAGAACTAAAATGATTAAAATGTACAAAATAATGATAACAGGTTTCAGTAATAACGATAATAAAGGTATATGGAAATCAATATGAGGAAAACTTTTAAACACTGTTAAATGTACTAAAAGTCAATTAAAACAAAATAGAAAGATGTCTCTTCTTTCTGGGTAAAATCTAGAGGTCATTATAGAGGTCAGTTCTAAGGTTCTAGGCTGATAGTTATTAATTTAAAATAATCCTAACAATTAAGGGTTTGGGGGTATTTGGGAGGGTTCCTATTTTTTTTTACTTCTTCAGTAGATCAAGATATGTCGATATTCGAGTTCACATGGAAAATGAATATGCGAAATTAGCCAGGAAATCCCTAAAGAGGAAACTCTGTAAAAAAGGATAATTCCCTAACAGGTATTAAACATATATAAGCATAATTAAACCAATGTAGTTCTAGCTCACATATAGGCAAACAGATCAGTGCATAACATAAAAAGTCAATAGGTATATCCAAGTACATAGTGGTATCTAGTAAGTGACCAAAACTGGCATATAAAATCATAAGAGAATAGAATTATTCTCTTTTAAAATAAAAAGTGAAGAGATGACTTAAAAAAAGTAGAGCCATACCTATTATCACACATAAGAATAAACTCCAACCAGATTAGAGATCTAAATATAAAAAAATAAAACCATACTAACACTGAAAATCAATATAGGTCTGTTTCTCTATATCTATATCATCATAAGGAAAATCAAAGTCAGATGAGAAATGGAAAAAAGTGAAATAAATCATAAAGATCAAACATTCCCTAATATATAATCATCCCTTAAAATTGGAAAACATGAGAACAAATTTGATGGAAAAAACTTTATAAAAAGGTATAAAAAATGACCTGTAAACACGTAGAAAGGTGTTCATTTTTACTTAATGTAAGAGAATAAAAAAAATGCAAAATAAAACTAGACAACAATGCAATATCTCAATGGTCAGTTGGCAAAATTCAAAAAGCCTAACAATATACATTTCTTAGAAAGGCTATCATGAAACAAACACTGTCATATATTGATGTTGGGAATATAAGATTGTACAACTCTAAAAATTACATAGGAATTTATCTCTTGACCCAGCAAATCCACTTTCTAAGAATGTACCCTGAAGCTACATTTCCAACAATGTTAAAATAGATCTGCACGGGAATATTCATTGCGGCATTATTTGTAATCATAACAGTCTGAAAATTATTTAAATGCTCTTGTACAAGTTGAATAAACTGTGGTCTATCCACACAAATCTGTACTAAGTAGCTATATTTAAAAATGAGTATATATTAATAAATCAATATGTAGTAATTTCTTGGATATTTTGTCACATGAAAAAACAATGAACCGGAATAGCCATACTATGTTAGAATTTATGTAAAAAGAGGGGCATAAAAATATGCAGGTATCTGCTAATTTTTGTAAAATAAAGCCACAGGAATGGTAAATCAGAAATTTTGGAATTTTGTTACCTATAGGAATGGGTAGAAAAGGGACAGAGGAGGGAATAACAAATCTCTGAGTTGCCTCCTTGAACTGCAACTCTTGCGAGGTCCAGAAAGCAGTTTTCTCCTTCAGGCCCTCTTTGCTCTCTCAGTTCTAGGTGTGTAGTGGTTATTCCCAGCCCCAGGTGCTTTACTTTTCCCGCTTGCATTTTTACAAATGTTCTCTTCATTAAACTTTCCTCAATCACCCCTTTTGAGTAGGCCATCCGTTTAGTGATAAAAACCAGACTGATTTAAATGTCTTACGTATAAAAACATTTGACAAAGTGATTGCTTTTATACTTTTCCATCTACGTCTATATTTCTGGTCTTATCATTTCATTTGTAGAATTATGGTATGTTGAGGCTGATATCTTACTTTTCTGATTCTAGGATATTCAGTGACTGTATTGTTACTTTGATTAGGTTTTTTTTTTTGTCCAAGTTGTTCAAGGCTGAATTAATAATATGTCAATGAGAATCTATTTTGCACATGTAGTTTTTTTTTTTTTTAAGTTCGAAATTTTAGAAATCTAGGAATATTAGAAGACAAAGAAAACAAACACATGGGATGAAAATACTCTTAAGACCATTAAGAGTTCTATAGGATCTAAACTTTGGAAGACAGCAAGAATCAAGAAATAACATTATCAAAAAAAAAAAAAAAGAATAAATAGTTTTAATGTTTCTATTCTTTCTAGTTCCTAACCTTAGAGTACTTGTACTTGTACATTTAATGTTCTAGGATGTTCACTGCAGTAAATTTGCCAAATATTTCTCTTAATTCATAAGCAGTTTATTTTTTGCTAAGCTGCTTGTTCTATTATGTTTTTTAGATGAAACATCTTCAATTTAATTGTATCTGTGCATTTGTAAGAAATGCCTAATTTCCCT
>NW_006442484.1:52724117-52734849 GCF_000325575.1 Pteropus alecto
TACACAACCAGTGTAAATAAATGACCACATTAATCAGAAACACTATTCAAATCTATTTGGATGCAAACCAATGTGGTAAAAAATATAAACTTTCTTAACTCTCTCTGATATTCTAATTTCAACACACGAGTGGTATGAAGTAAGCTATAAAATATCAGAACTGATAACAAATATCAGCTCAAAACTGATTACAAAATATTATAAAAAGCAGGTGCATGACTTCACTTTTAGTCTTCAAATAAGAATCCCAGGTTTCAAAGCTTGTTTTAGAGAAGGAGTTTGGCAGATTGTTAGGATAATATTATTACAGCAGTCTTTGCAAACTCCCAGTACCCTCTAGTGTACATTATCAATAAAACCTTCAAGCAAAATGAACAACATTGCCTTTCTCTTTAATGATTAGCATTTCTCTACACTCTCTTTGTTTGTTTTGATATTTCCAAGCATGCAATCGAACAATAGTTACCTGGGTGAAATAATAAGACATGCTGATTATAAATATTTCTCAGTCAGGATGCAATCCATAGGAATCTATTCCTTGGTACAGGGCTGTAATTCTTATTCATGTTCCTGTCAGTTGAAATTTATATTGATGGAAGAATTAGACCTCAAAGTGGTTCTTATTCTAAAATCCTGTCACAGTTATTGATTTAACTGACATTTAAACTATCATAGCATATCGTAAACGTACACAAATCCTTACACATCCTTGTCAAAGTAAATGAAAATGCAGGTAGAGAAAAAAAATTTTAAGTGAAGCGGAATATTATATTATGTTAGTTGCTTTTAGGAGTCATCTGGATTAACCAGAATTCCTATTATTTCTGGCATAAATCCTAGAAGCCTAATTGTGCACACTGGGAATCCTCAACATCTCCCAGATGCTACAGCTGGTACATAATAAAATATTTTCTACTTCAATATTAAGCCATTGCTCATGAGTTCACACTGGCTCTCCTGTTCATGCTAGCACAAAGAAAATAAAACAATATACAGTATATGCACATTTGAGACCAGAAAACAGAAAGACACAACCCGAGAAACCTCACTTTCATAATTTATTATGAGTCAAAGAGCTTTAGTCTTGAGATCCTTATTTTGGAAAACAAAACTCCCAACAGTGTAAAGTTGTTTACCAGTTAATATGTGCAGCTATTTGTATTTCGCTGTAGCAATTACATTTTGTGATTATTATGTAAGGTAATATTTCAAAAGCAAATTGGTTGTCAGAGGAAATTAAGCATTTCTAAGAATGTAGATATATTATCTGAAGGAAATGACTATTTATTTCTTGCATATAAACAGATAACCATACAACAGAGTGCTTTCATACAAGAAAACTTACATACTTTTCATTTTTAGACTTATAAATGAATTTTTAAAGAAAAACCATGATGTTAGAAGCTATTATTTAAAAGCTCTAAGTACACAGATTGAGTAGAGAAAAATTAGAAAATGCTTTGATCATAAAACTACATCAGTAGAGACTCTGGAATTTGTAAATTAAAAAAACAGTTAAAATGAAATATTAAGATTATATGGTGGTCTTTCATTAAGCTACCTTCCTATACAGCATGAAATTTGAGGAGAAAAAAGAATATCAAATTTTAACAAAATTCAGAATATGTGCTCAAAGCTGAAGTTAACACATACACACACAAAACACACACACATACATGCACACACACACACACACACACACACACAAGCACTCACACATAACATGCACCAGTTAAACTCTTAATCCTTGTGCTAGCCAGATAGCACTAATGACTGAACAAGAATCAGAATAAGAGGCAATTGGAAAATGAAAACTCTCTATATAGGTTTCTCTGTAATTATGTCCCAATGGTTTCTGGGAAGATGAGAGCAAAAAAAATAATAAACAAAAATAAATTAATCTTCATGATTAGATAAGATACTTTCTTAGAGCTTACTAAACAAGTCAGAAAAATACTATGATCAGAATAGTCATGTCATTTTGTGTAATGAATGGATGTTTTCATACCGGTTGCTTCTTATTTTGACCTCCTTATAATTTGTACTAAAAGTTACATATTTCTCAAGAATCATTTTAAGGAAATGATAACATTATGTGAATAATAAATATGTAATGGGTAAATTTCTGTCAGAAGTAATTAGTGATTTCCACATTTTTTATAATCACAGAACCCTGCAAAATAATTTATTTGATGGCTTGAGAAAATCTTATTTCCTAGGTCATGCTGAAGAAATGAATCCAAATAATATTTTTTTTTAAAAAAAGTAATAATACCTTCAAATAGTTAAATTTCAATATTGAAAGAGAGATTTGAATTAATAACCTTTGTTTAATGATACTTAAATAGTATTTTTTAATTTATTGTTTTGATTTTACTGATTATTATTTGGCTCAATATAGAAAATGCATTAGGGCGAGATTTTTCTTTAAAAATATTTTCTTAAAAAATCCTTAGAACTTTGATTTCAATTTATAAAGAAATACATAAAGTTCAATTTTACTCATGTTGATTTGAACCATATGAAGTCATTAATGTTCAATATTTTTGATCCTAAAAAATATCAATATATATAAACATAAAATGACTATAAAGCCATTTTGTCTAGTGCTCTGGTAATATATTTATTGACTAAACTCAAAATTATAGTTGTGTATTCTAGAGATTCTATGAATTTATTACTAAAACATTTCTGTATGGGGCAAATCAGTCTTAGACCTTGTCTACTGGAAGGTAAAACTGCCTGGACTCCTGTGGTTGCTTCAGCAGAAATCATAACCTTTGCCCCTTCCCAGACACTTCACTACCACAGCTTAGTTTAGACTGAACTGGCCTTTGGGAGTCAAGAGGTGAAGCAGTATTTGGTTAGAATTCTTTCTTCCCAGTGTCAAGTAAGAGGACAGTTCAAGAGCAAAAATAAATTATTTTCAAAACAGTTATGATATGGATTATATAAACCTATGTCCTTTATCTTTTTTATTTTTATAGCTCTTCTCAAATGGCTTTAAAAATCCTGAACCAAGTCAAATTATAAACATTAAATAAGTAAAAATTTCTTATTATCATTTTACTTTATACTTTAACTCCCAAACATTCAAGATGACTACAAACATTTTTTATCCTGAGGAAAGTTTTTGAGAGCTGTTAGAACCTTACATGTTGCTTTTCATGAGCTTTAAATATTTTTAATACAGTTCTTTAAAAACATGAAAAGAATCATGATTCTAGAATATCACAGAACAAAGAGAATAAAGATATAGAATGAAGATTGTTATTAGTAATACTAAAATTAAGCAAACGTATTTTAAAAATTTGGATGAAGATATCTTAAAATCTTAATAAAAAAGAATATAAAAATTATACAGTGATATTATAATTCAAAAGGCAGTAACACTATTATTAAACAGATAAATTTTTGGAGTGATTATAATGTTACTGCTAACAAAAATATTGATTCAAATCAAAGGTGGTTATCTGTAAAAGAAAATGTTTTAACATAAAATTTCCCTTAAATTTTTAGATCTTAGATCTGTAAAATACCTTATTACAAATTAAATAACCTTGGTAGACTGTTTCATGTAGGACTCACAATCAGCATGTGCAGTACATTTTGTTATCATATCAATTTACTAATAAGAAAAGATCTTCAAATTCGATATGTTCTATCTAACTACGTAAGTTATCCAACTACATAAGTCAAAAATTTATTTATGACAATCTAAACTTTAAACCAAGTTAAATGATAAAAGATAGGTTAGGGAAAGGAAAAAAAATGGCAATTAATTATTTTAGAGAAATGTCCCATAGATACATAACATATATAAATAAGAGTGTTTGTTGATTCTTTTATGATAGCACAAATATAGAAGTAAAATTAATGTCCATTAACAGGGAAATAATATATAAAGTATAATTTTATTGGTACTATGTAATATTATACGGCTATTATAATGAATTGAGCAACTCTATATTTGCTATTGTGAAATTTAAGAATTAAGGTCCAGTAAAAAGAGTGGCAAAGAGTAGACAAGTATCTATTTCCAGCAAGTATCTACAGAGCTTATAATATGTTCCAGGTGCAGTTCCACGCTTTAGTATCCCATATATTTTGAACAGAAATTAAAAAAAATTAATCTATTTATGTTCACATGTTTTAAATTCACTGAAAAGGACTTGGAGGGAAGCAAAGAGACATTACCTTTGAGAAACAAGAGAGTGAGATTGTGAGAGAGACTAAATGAAATCATGTACCTGCTTTGCCTAATTTTTTTAACTTTTAATTTTCAAAATTAATTTAGTAAAATAATACCAGTGTCCCAACAACATAGTTCAAATTTTAGTTATCATGCTATATTAAGCATGTCATTGTATAAAGTATAAACTTCACTAGCAGCCCTTCAGTTCACAAATCATTATGTAAATGACAGATGCACATCATGATCAGTGATCAATCACGTCACTTCTTTCAAGGTCTGTCAGTGGTTGGTCACCGTTATTCAGACAGCAAAGCCTGTAGTTGTGCTGATTCTCTGTCTCACAGTGATAAGCCCATGTGGAATTTATAAAAATTGATAATATAATGATGTAATGATTAACAAAAGTAAAAATAAAGCAAAGAATAAAAAGTGATAATACTGAAAAAAAGGATATCTGAATTGAATGTAAAGGAAAATATGGAAGAAATATAGTTATACTGATACTGTCACTATGCAACCAGAGGATCATGGCAAAGACAAATTTAAAGATGTAATGAGCAAAGTAATTGCAATGAAAAAGATAAAGATGTCCGAGCCCAAGTAACACCTGCAAAAACCTTCACATTAATGAAACCCTTGGGGATGTTTCACAATACTTAAAGGGCCACATTTGGTCCTTGGCTGTTTTTGTATGAGCTGTAAGCCAAGACTTGTTTTTCTTTTTTATTTCTTACATTTTTAAAGAATTGCAAGAGGAGGAGGAGGAGAACAGTGCTTGTTCCCTAAGAATGCCCAAACATTTATTATCTGGCCCTTTACTGAAAAAGTTTGCAGGCTGCTGCTCTAGAATATTGGACATCAATAGTAATGCAATAGGAGAAAGACTTGCTAATACGATTTGAGACTCCTGTTATGAAAGGACTTGGATGGCAATACAAATAATCTGCACACTTCTTAAGCAGCGAGCGGCTATTGTTCCTTGAAGAGAAAGTTATGGAGGAAATTCAGGGGGGCCTGCTAGATTTGCACATTTAGTGTGGCCACTTAGAATGCATCACATGCACACATACACACACACATACACACACAGACACAGACAGACACACATACACATACACACATACAGACACAGACACACACACAGACACACACACAGACACACACACACACACACACACACACACACACACACACCTATGTTGCCCCTACTGCTCTTAGTGTTTTCCATGTGGTGGTCAGAAACATTAATTGAAAGTTGAGGTTCTCCTACCTCTCTGCCTAAAGTAGATGTCTGCCTCAATTTGAAAATCTTTGATTTTATAAGGTGAGTATATTGCTGAGGTGATATGTCATTTGCAAGGATATGAACACTATATTTGGCAGGTGCAATGCCAAAGACATGTAAGATCTAGAATAATAAATTGTCACTTCTCTAGGAGTATTTGTAAGCTTCAAAAATAATGGAGACAAAATCTTAAGTGGGCTACAAAAGAAGCCATACAGAAATGCAAGATTATTTTATTTTAAGAGCTACTGGATTATATAAATTGCAGGGGAAGCCCTGAAGCTTAGCTGTTAGAACAAATATTATAGATTCTGGGATATACATTTTTTACAGTTCAGCTGCTCATTGTAAGAAAAAACAGGATATTATTGGCATGTTCTAACTTGTTTGCATTAGCATTTTAAAAGCCTTAAGATAATTCTCATGTTTTATATGAACAGCTTTCTCATGTAGATATATTTAACCTTTTTCTATAAAAGATAAAGAACTTAAAAATGTGATAAGTGTCTGATGTGTATAACAGAATAATTTAAATACTATCCAAAGGGGTATGCTTTAAACACTGCCGAACTACTGGTTTGCTTAAACTTTTACTCCATTCTTATTAGACTAAATGTGTAGAGTTCATGTTTTTAAATGCCGATATGTAAATGAAAGTTTGGTTCAAACTGTAAAAGGATGAGAAAAGTTAGGAAAAAAACAAAACAAAACATAAGAATCAGTAGAGAAGTTTTAGTTGGGAAGAAAATAGCATCCTGTGATACTATGCTGGCAATATCTACTGGACTCATACACTGCTGCATGTGATTGGATGCATGCCATATGTAGTACAGTCTGGTATATGCTGACCGAGAACCAGAAGGTTATTTCAGTGTTTTAATTAGTGTTACCCACCACTGTAGGGTTAATTTGAAATCAGATGGCCTCACTTCAGATTTCTCTTACAGTCCATATCAGTTTAGATGAAAAAGATGACAAAGATGAAATTAATTTAATCGAATAAAGGATTCTTGAATCGCATAATGAAAAGTTCATGTAAAGAAAATAATAAAGATGAAAATTGTAGTTGAAGCAGACACCAGACAATGTGACTACTTGCTTTTTGGCTCACATATCCTCTCTTAGCAAAATGGTTGCAAGAGTTCCAGCTCTTACTTGCCCTTAAATTCACATATAATAAGGAAAAACATCTAACTCTGTTCCAGAAGTCCAAAACAAATCCCATAACTCTTTATTGGCTAAAATAGGAAATGAGCCCTGTGTGGATGTGACATACATATGGGCTTAGGCTGGGGTCACATGCTTCACTCCTGGGCCAGTTCTCTGTCACTTGAAATGCATTGACTTGGAGTTAAGTAGATAAGGAGAGAAAGTCTCCACATTAAACATACAGGTCTTTTCCACATGAAATGGATTTTATGTTGGAGAGGCAGATGTCAAAAGGTCAATGCTGCTATCTCACTGGTAAGACTTGAAATGAGAAATTAACATCAACTCTAATTTTATTTCTCAGATTTGCCATAAGATATCTATAGTTACTAGTTTTTACTTTGAGAGAAGTATTGAGTGACAGTAATGGCTCAGGCTCTAGAGTGAAACTCATATATTATATTCTCCACTTTCTAATGATTTGACTTCAGCAAATTATTAAATCAAGGTTTGTTCTATATAACATTGGAACTTCAATAGTACCTAATAATGGGGCTTTACAATAAATAAATAATAATGGAACTTTACAAAGGGAAAATATGAAAGCACTTCACATAAAAACTAGCTCATAGTTAGCATTTTGCCAATAGGAAACTAAATGTAGATGGGATAATTTAAATTTAAAGATAATAGAGGTAAGAGTTAAGAAAATATAAATAGTTTACAAAAGCATATAAAATGGAAGCATCAGGTACAAAATTCTGTTTCTAAATGTTCTCATCAAAGAGGATTTAAAAAAACACACTAATGGCTTATTCATGTAAAAACATAATAGTAGGGAGACAAATTTCACAATCAGAACTTGGATGAACAAAAAAGAGTAAATTATTTTTTCTGTTTATGCTTATCCCTAAACTTTCATTCCATTCAATAGATGTAATCAAACTAGATTCTAGCCATTTCATAATTAACTCATCATTTCTGTGTTTCCTTGGTTATTTTGGGACTTACTAAATCAATTCAGGATTTAAACTTCATCTAATAAAGATTCAGTTTCTTCACCCTCTTTTTCTTGGAATGACATCTATGTTCACTGGGGATGGTTGCTTCCATATGTCATAGAGGCATCCATGCTCAGCTGTGATTTGTCCATGTTGAATTTCTTCCACTGTGTTGTATAATCCTCATTGTCCCTCAATTGGCCTCAATCCCTGAGAACCCAGATACTGGTCCAGCATTTACATCTGCTTAATAATCTTCAAACCTTGAATCTTTCCTGCTAGAAGTTCAAGGACATTTTTGGTTCAATTACATTCAGTCAAGTCTTCTAAAACCTTAGAACAGAAAATCTTGGCTCACTTCCCTATGCAACCCTGTGGTCCACAGGCCTGTGAGCCTTCTCGGATCCCCTCTTCTCATCCCAGGATCACCCTGGGAGTCACTGATGCTCTGTTGCTTTAGTGCTGTACTAGATGTTGGTTATTCTGCCAGGATTATAGTCACCAGCAAGAAACTGATAAGTGGTTGAATTCTGACCCATTTCAAGAATCTTCCCACTACTACATGATGGAGAATTCTGATAAAAGACCAATCAAAGCAAAATCATATAGAGAGCTTAATAAAGTCCTTTTGTTCTCTTATGATTTCTATATTTATCCACATCGTTATCCATCTATCTTTTCTTAAGTGTACTATTCTGTGATATAATTTAGTTCACTTAGCTCGTGTGAGCTGTGGTTAAGTCGTGACTAATTATCATGACCTTTTTAATTAAGAGTATTTAGACCACAAAACATATATTTGGCAATTAGAATTATTTCTTTAAAAACCACAGTAAATATTTTTAGAGTTTACTCTGTGTCCTGAGTCCAGAGAAATAGTATAAAAAGAGAAGACAGCAATATAATAATTTGTATCTGCAATTTAAAGTACCTTTTTTAATATCAAGCTCAAAAGGGAAAAAGATGTACTATACTTTAAGATTAGATATTTATCACATGTAACAGATATTCTTGGCCTAACTAGCCTAACGGAAGTCAGAACATTATCAGAAAAGGTGCCTCCAACTACTCGTTGGAACTTGAGACCGCTTTAAATTTCTTCTAAATCATTTAGCTGTTCCCAGGGATTTTCATCTCATAACACTTAACAATTTTCTTTTCTCCTCATCCAGTTCACTTTGGCTAACTCTAGATGCTTTAGAGTCTTGCAATTCAAAGTTTGATTTATGGACTGGCAGCATCAATATCATATAAAAACATTTTCATATGCAGAATGTCAAGCCCTACCCGAGACCTACTGAACCAGAATTTTCTATTTTAATTAGATCCCCAGGTGATTCATATGCATGTTAAAGTTTGCAAAGATTAGATGACAAAGGTAGACTTAACCAGTTACTAATCTCATGCCTGTAGGGTTAGTGAGTGCCTCTAGAACCACATGGGCTGGCTCTTGTCCATGTCCATACTGAAGCTGCTTCTGTTCAGTGTCAATAGTGCTGATGTTTGCTCCTCAGGCATTGTTCTGCCACTGTTAGAGCAACTGCAGCACCATCTCCTAACATACTTTAGACACTACTTCCATTAATGTTGTTAAATGCTGTACGTTAAAGTAATGTTTGTGTGTTTGCTTATTTTTGGTCTCTTAGCGAAGCTACTCTACCCTAGAACCATAAATCCAGAATGGCTAGTCAGAGCACAATCTGAGTGACAGAAATTGTATTTTATTTATAATTATTCTCCCTCTCAGACATTGGTCAATTGTCTCAATCCAACTTAATTGTATCATCTCTAGTCTATGGCTGATTTCTTTCTTTAGAAAACTACCTGGTTTGAAAAACACATTCTAGTCCTACTGATGTGCTCAGTCATACCTAAACCATAAATTGACACGTTTTGCTCAGAATCTAAGTTCCTTAAATATCTTAAATATCTGAAGTTTTTTAAAAAATAGAATGGGAGTTATCCAGAGTCACCAACTGGTTATTTTCTCTTTATTTTGTTTTAAAGGAGAGAGATTATTTTCACGGATTCATGGAACATTTTAAGTTGCAGAATGATAGTGCATGCTTTTCTATAATATGGGCAAATGGTCTTTTGCTTAGGAAAATATTCTGCCGCTGTTGTATGGACAATTACATAAATAGAAAGTAATAGATATTTTATATCTCACATCAGAAAAAGAAGGTTATTACATACTTCAGTCTTTCAGAAACATAGATTGAATCAAAATATATATTTAAATTTTTGAAAAGAATTAAGTGTCTTGTAAGGGCAGACGATGTGCTTTATAGTGACAGAAATCTTGAACAAGAAGAGAGGAAGCGATGTAAATTATAACAGAAATATTGGTCAGTTTTTTAAAGGTGTTTTTAGTGTCATTATTAAGGAAATGCAAATGTACTTGGAATGCAAATGAGCTTTACATTTTTGCTTTGGTATTAGTTTTCTAAAGACTTGGTTTATGCAGGGATATTGTCTCCATAGTCTCAATTTGTTTAGATCCTTTTTCTGTTGACACACTGCCATAGCAGCAACTAATGATAGTTATTAAAATGTGTCCAAATGCTGGAATATCTGGTATAGTAATATAATTCTAAAGGATTTTTAATAATTGAATAGTCATTAACTTTCTCGGGCTCTCAGGATAGTTGCGCTAAATTTCAAATGGAAAATTACATTCTATCTACATTTCTTAGTATTTTCATTTGTTTAGCAAATTTCTTTAAAAGCAAAATAAAAACAAATGAAATAAACACAAAACACAAACTGACAATTTGTCATGTAATAGAAATGCACAGAATAATTTCTATGGTATTATCTTTGGCCCAGCAGCTGATGAATAAACCTCTGCTGAATATGCACGTCTTAATTAAAAGGCATGTAAGAAGTTTACTTTGATAGTCTTCAAACATTTTTTATTTATTCCAAATAGGAAAATTGGGGTTTTCTATGAGTAAATGTATAAACAACTATCTTTGTACATTCTTCTACTGAGACAAAGTAAAAAAGAAACACAGGATGAATTAGGCATTATATAAAATCATCATTCCTCTGTACACAAGAACCTTGTCATTTAGACCCTGAAAGCATACCTTCCAGCCA
>NW_006442484.1:52734884-52947954 GCF_000325575.1 Pteropus alecto
TTTGTTGTTCTCGCACCTTTTTCCCTGCACATTTCATTTGTATTTTAGAATTAGCTCTAGGACCAAGGAAGCAAAGGTTACTTTTACTGAGGAAATATTTGAGGTAGAGCTGCTTTCTGATACTTAATCTCATGCGTTTCTTTTTACTTTTTGTTTTGAGTAAGCACTTCAATAAAAAACTAGGATCACAGGCAGATCTAAGGTTTTAATAGGAGGTAAAAAAAAAGACATTCATTTTATATTTATGTCAACACAGAATTCAAATACACTGTTTTCTTGTGTTTACTCTTAGTAAGAAATGACCTTCAAATATTAAGGACAGTTAAACAGATTCCATATACACCCATAAATATAAAAAGAAATTAAATAGATCTAGACCTAGTTATGAACGTTTTCATGTTTTGGTAGCTGATGAAATATAAGCAAATTACAACAGATTATTTAGAAAACCTCAAAGCATGAGGGAATATTTCTCTATTAGGAAATACTGGCTCTAATGGTTTGCACGTTATGTTGAAAAAGCAGGAAGTGGACCCACTTTTACTTTATGACAATACAATAGAGCATCTTTTTCATTGTATTTGAGGATTTATTTAAGAGATATTTCACCAAGCTGTGAGAAGTAAGATATATTATCTCCCTGTTGAAAAGATGAGAAATAGTGAAATTGGAAGGTTAAATGGTTTGCTCACCGCCTCATGCTAAGTTATTGGCAGAGGAAACATAGGAGTATAGCCTCTGGACTTTAAATCTGTTGCTTAGCTACTGATCCACAATAGCTCCCAACTGACTTGAGCTACAGAGTTTTAGAGAATTTGAAGATTCAAAAAGATCTTTCCTCCACTGAAATGAAAATTGGAACATTCTATCAACAGATTGTTTTATACACAAATAACTTGATCACTCAAATAGATTCTTGTATTTGTATATTCAATTTACTTTTGAAATTTCAAATTGTCATAAACAAATTCCTAGGTGACACTATGTTTGTAAATATTCATTAGAAAATAACTTAGCTCACCTCAAATAATCTCTTTGAAATATATGTAGGTAGAGGAAATTCTTAAAGAAATCTTCGTATTTACTTAACTCTTGTTTATAACTAGAAAAGCTACTGTGACTGTCAGACAATATATGTCATCATGCACCCCTGTTCCACTACAAAGGAAAATTGAAAATAGAGTTAACATTTTTTCCATGATATAAGTAGTAAGTATATTTTAACTTAAAATATATGAGAGGTCAGGTAAAATTCAGTTTTGATCAGAATAGTCTAACCAGAAAAATATCTGGATTTGTAGTATCTTCCTACTAAAAAATAGTTTTAATTCATTCACTGACATTTACTTTTTTTAATTCACCATCCACATCTTAAAACAAATGTCTCTGTCCCTTCCTATCTTGTACTGACAAGTAAGAGTTGGTGGCAGAGAGGAGAGAAATCTTTTCCTTTTCCATGTGTGCATCTTGCTTATACGGTTGATATTTTGTTCTCCACTTAGCATACTCTGACTGCTCCTATTGACTTCTATTCTGTTTCTCCATCCGGAAATGCACAAACCTCCAGGCTGAAGGTGGACAAGAAGAGTCTGTTAAGCTACAGACTGGGATTGCTCAGCTGTAAGGCTGAGTTACACAGGACACCGAGGTAGGAAGCTATATAGTAGCCACCCTCCCCGACACCTTATCTTCAGGAGATATGTTCTAAGATCCCCAGTGGATGCCTGAAAATGTAGATAGTACTGAACCCTATTTATACTGTTTTTTTCCTCTATACATACATACCTATGATAAAGTTTTATTTATAGATTATTACAGTAAGAGATTAACAAGAACAAATAATAAAATAGAACAGTTGTAACAATATATTGTAATAAAAATTATGTGAATACTGTTTCTCTCAAAATATCTGGAATTTTCCATTTAATATTTTGAACTGTGGTTGATTGCAGGTTAATTGAAATTTCAGAAAGCAAAATTTCAAGGAAGGGGGAACAACTGTACTTTTTCAGAGACCCTGGTTTCTTTCAGTCAGAGATAACAGCCAGCAGAACACGTAAGATAACATGAATATGCAACTATAAGATTTATTATTGGCACTGAATTAAGTATAGTCAGTGACTGAAGAAATCATCAGTACTCAAGCCCTCTGGAGCTTGCAGATTCCAAGTAATATTTTTATATCTAAATTAAATGTTCTCCCTTGTGATCTACATCTTATTCTACTATAAGGAAACACCTCCTAGTTTCCTCCCTAGTACTATTTCTAGGATCAAAATTGGCCATATGTCTACTTCATTTGCAAGTATGTTTCTCAGTATAAAGTCACTAGTGTGATATGAAAGTCCTATTTCCTTCCTTAGAAAGAATCTCCACTTTGGTTTAAGAGAACAAAGTCCTCTTAAGTTTCTCTCATCTCACAATGATATTTGCAAATATGTAAATATTATGTAATTTCTCCTTTATTATATCAGTTTCTTATCATGTCTCGATGTACTCTCTACATTTCATGAATTCACTGACTTTTATACTAATATACCCTGATGATTTTCAGTGTAAACAGTACATATTTCTCCACTTCTTTTTCCTGGCATAAATATTTTCCTGTCAACAAACCCTGTGAGAATAAATCAAGCAACTAGAAATAAGGGCCTAGTATTATACTCATACAATCAAAGCAACTGTAAGGAGAAAAATCTATGTTTAGCATCTTCTGCGTTGGGACAGGAGTTTAAGATTAAATATAGTAGTGATTCATGCCATTTCTTATTTGACTACCATAAATAGTACTCTTTCTCTTTTTAAATTATCTATGTTAATTATTTCATTGGATAGAAACATAATGATGGGTTAGGTAGAATTATAACTTAGCTAGAGAAGCCATCCTACAGTGATGCAGACAAACATCTCCATTTCTAAGGTTTAGAATCTTAATGTTTTAGTAAAATAATACAATATTGAATTTTGAGAATACACTAGACAAAAATAAGATTTAGTAAAATATTGATTGATCTACACTTTAGATGTTTAGCAAAATAACACACTGTACATTAACAACTTAAATTGTAAGAGTATACTCAAAGTTCTAATAATACTGATGATGTAATTGCAAAATTAGATTCATTTATGCAATCTTGTGCACATTTACAATTTTTATTTTTAACTTTTTTATAAATCCAGTGGATTTTTTTTCATTTCAACATGTTTCTATACATTTCTTTGAAAAGCATAAGTATTTGAAATAAATGAAATAATCAAGGCAGGTTGCCAAGATTGTGATAGCACATAGAAGCAGCTAAAATCTCATTAAAATATGTCATAAGCATGATGTTTTGTCAATCAAAAGGCAAAATGGTCAAAAGGGAAATAAAATATGTATGTGTCACATTTTAAATGAAATCATATTCACTCGTATCGACAATGAGAGAAAAATTGTCTTTATGTACCTCTATATTTTTATAACAACTAGAGCTGGGAGTCTTTGTATAAAATGAAGACACTGTTCAGGTTTTGTTTGGTTGGTTTTAGTTCTGAGAAAGAGAAAGTTCTCAATCCTTGTCTCTATTAATATTTTTCAGAGTGTAGTCACTCTAATATACTATAATTCTTGAGAATGAAATGACCAAAAGACAGTTTATTTCTAATAGAACTACGAGTCTAGGTGTGTGAAGTTAAAGATTCTAGAGAAATGAAAGCATAGTAAAATTTATAAGCTATACATACAAGTTATCAAAACCTATAACTTAAATAATTCATAAAATGTTAAAAATTATATTATGATTTTACTTTAAAAATTATTTGTTCATAGGCTTACAGTATGTCTAAAAATGGCTTTAAAAAGAAAAGCTCAAACAATGTTTTGGGGTTTAAATATCTTAATATAGAATCACCAATCATTTTCTTTTTTTCAAAACAAATTTATTTTCAGAGAATGTACTGATAGTACTAGAATGTGAACATTTTTTCCAAAGAATATTACGGTATCTTAATTATCCTTTCCAAAGACAATGCCATGACTACCTAATCACATATCTCCCTCAGTAAAATGGAAAGAAAGGAGAAACAACTGGCCTTCATTGATAAAGTCAGATACAATATGAGCCCATATCAGCTAATGTGCATCAGTATAGATATGCTGGTTGAAATATTATTGAAATCATTGTGTACAAGTTGTCAGATAACTGAGACTCTGAGTGAACTGAGTCCCTCTCTTTCTTCAGACATCTCTTCAAATTTCTTTTGTTCGATTCAGCAATAAACAGGGATAAAGATTGGCAGAGAATGGGGCTCTTGCAGCCAAGGCTCTGTGGCAAGGCGAACATTATTCTGACTTTTGGTTATACCACTTAGTAAATACTGTCACTCTGTATGTAAGAATTTAAAATCTGTCACAATGAAACTTTCTACATGGACAAGTTATGAAAAATCCTTCTTTTGTTTCTAATCAATTCTATTTCATCTCATAGCAATATTCCTAGGCCAAGTCTCATCTAATTGATACCAACAACTTGGAAGAGTGTAGAGTACAACAATGAGTTAGGGAGAATGTTGGAAAGAGGAGAAAGTTCTTAAGGAGAGCATATTGGAAGCTTTTCATTTGTAGTATGTGGGGTATCATGTACCCTTCGACCAACTTCCCTAAGGGCCATATCTTATATGAATGCAGTATAGTATCAAACTAGGAACATGGATTGTAAATGATATTGTTTTTAATTTCAGTTTCCACACATTCATGGCTAGTATGTAGACTATGATTATTTTGCTTGTTTTTGATTTTATATGCTGTGACCTTGAAATCTTACTTAGTTCCACATGATTTTTGCAGATTACTTAGGATTTTCTATGTAGATAACCACATCACCTGTAACTGGGACGGTTTTATTTTTTCCTTTTTAATTTGTATATCTTTTTTTTTTCTTTCCTTATTATGCTGGCTAAGAATTCCAGCACTATGTTGAAAGTGGTGAGAGTGGGCATTCTTGTCTTATTCCCTATCTTAAGAAAAATAATTCAGTCTTTTATCATTAAGTACTGTGGTAGGGACCCAAGCTAGTTGTAAGATGAATAAACGTAAGTGAACTATAGGTTTTGTAAGGATGCAATTTATCAAATTGAAGTTTTTCTCTATTCTTAGTTTGCTGGGAGCTTTAATCATTGGCGTTGTTGGATTTTTGCCAAACAAAATGTTTTTTCTGTATCATTTGATAAGATCATGTGTTTTTTTTTCTTTTTTATTGTATTGATACCATGGGTTACATTGGTTAGTTTTTAAATATCAAAGCAGCCTTGCATTTTTAGAATAAATAGCACTTAATCATAGCGTATAATTATATTTAGACATTGCTGAATTTGATTTCCTAGTATTGTGTTGAGAGTTTTTATATATGTTAATGAGAGACATGGGTTTGTAGTTTCCTTTTTTTCTGTGATGTCTTTATCTGGTTCTGTTATCAGAGTAATTATGGACTTCATAAAGTGAGTCAGGGAGTATTCCTTGTCTTCTTTTTCTAGGAGACATCATATAGAATTGGTGCTAATTTTTCTTCTAAATGTTTTGTACAATTCTCTAATAAAATCATAAAGACCTGTTTTTCCAATAAAACCATCTGAGACTTTTAATTGTGGGTTAAATTTCTATTTTATATTGGATGATTTGGTAGTTTGTGATTTTTTTTGAAGAATTGGTCCATTTCATCTAATTTGTTGAATTTATGTGAGTAGAGTTGTTCATAGCTTTCTCTTATCTTTTTTTGTGGCTATGGAATCTATAGCTATATCCTTTGTTTTATTTCTGACTTTGGTAAGTTGCATGTGTCTTTTTATTTTAGTCTGTCTTTCAAGATATTTATGAATTTTAGTAATCAAGGAAACATTTTTTGTTTCAATGAGTCTTCATGGTTTTTCTCTTGAGGCATATTTAAAAATAAAATGTCTTTTGTTTAAATCTGTGTTAATGAGGCAGTGTTGTCAACTACTAAAGGCTTCAAATTTCTTTCTTTATATTGAATGGCTTATTTTTAATGTGCTAAGTTAATTTAGCCACATGTTATTAGATTGTGCAGAAGTTTAAATATGCTGACACATAGAATATTTCAATTAAAGTGTTGCAATTGTCAACTCTAGCTTTTAATTTATGAATAATTAGAGATAAAGTTTAACCATTACAAAAGGGGAAAGAAGTCCCAATATAAAATTTCCAATGGAAACATCTATTTTAGTTTTATTTAGTCAACCAGCTCTGCCACTGATAATATTTTTTATAACTAACAGATAAATATTTATCACATTACAATTATTGTGATAGGACTGTTGGAGATACAGAGCAACATGAGAAAAACAGACTTACTTTAGTTCACAGGCTGATCAGAGAAATATAACTGGCATTAATTTAATAAAATATATTATTTGAGTGTCTATGATATGCCAGGTTCTCTGATAATTATATAATACCATTAGAGAATAATTTATTCGAGTTAATATTCTAGTTGTTCCAAAATGTACTATTAACTTTCAACAATTTGCACGAGTACAAGATCAAAAGAGCATGGACATTGTCATTTCTTGGAGAAAGTCTATTAGATTATCAGAAAGGAATCTACCAGCAGGAGATATGTGCGGGTGTGTGTATAAACAAAGAATGTATTACAAAGAATGGGTTTATGGAACTGTGGAAGATAGTCAAATAAATATGAAATCCATAGGGTAACCAGTCGGGAAGAGAAGATGATGAGCAGACTAAAACCACATGGGCACAAGCTATATAGAATTTCTGAACACAAGAAAGACCTAAGCCCACTTCAACAAGGTTCACCTGATTAGGTCAGGCCCTCGCAGGAAATTGTCTCTTTTGATTTACTTAAAATTAACTGATAAGGGAGTTTAATAACATTTGCAAAATCTCTTCACAGCAGCACCTATATTACTGTTTGCTTGAATAATTAGAGACCTTAGTGGAGCCTAGCCACTTTGACATGCAACAAAGCTGTCATGGTATCACAGGCCTCCTTTGCCTATTTAGGAATTTGGGGACTATTCCACAGAACTGTAGTTATTCTAAAGTTGAACGAGCATCTTAGAAAATGTGTTATTTATTTTAAAGGTTTACTGATAATTTTAAAGTTAATATTTATTGACATGTCTAGTAGTTTTCATCATAAACATCTTTGCTATAAGCATGTTTGCCACAAGCATTTTTGCTGTGTAACTAATTAACCATAGGCAATTTCACTGTAAAAGATAAAAGAACAAAAAATAAAAATAGAAGAAAAACATTAAAAGGACATAATAAAATATTAAAAAATAATAAAATATAAAAGACTTTATTGTGAAAAAATGAAAATACATTGTGCTTGAAGTCTTTCGTTCATAGTATTATACACTTGTTTGTTTGTTTGTTTGTTTTTTGCTTGTTGATTTATCTCCTCATTGGGCATCACACTTTTTTTTTGCTAAAATGTCTTCCTTCATTAAGAGAGGTATCGGTTTCTAGCTAAAGAAATAATAATTAATGCTCTCAAATACTCCTGGTGTGCATTAGTAGCCACCTTTTTTATATTAGCCATAGCTTGGTAAACTTTTGGTTTTGACGGGTGGAAGGAATGACTGTGTTCACCGAAGCATCTGGAAACATTGATATGTTATCATTTTTAGTATAGTGGCAATCTGGTTTACGTGTAGCTTTTGCAATCTGGCTTTATATGTAGTTATTATCATCCACTATTATTTTAAGAATACCAAGTCTACTTGTTACTGTATATACCATTATGAGGGCTAAGGTTTATGTAACATAAAAAAATGGGATTACTGCAAAAACATTGACAATAGAAAAAAATGAAACCTAACTGTCAACCAGTTATTTTCTCTTTTATGGCATTATTGCCTTATAGACAATTATTTATGCAACAAATATGTTTCTAGCAAAAATGCTTGCAGTAAAAATGTTTGCGGGAAAGATATATATGGCAAAACTACCTAGAATCACTTATTGAATACTTAATATGTGCTAGATAATTTTCAAAGTATTTTATGTACATCAATTATTTAATATAAAAACAACTTTATGATGTAGATATTATTATTATCTACATTTTGCAAATCAAGACTCAGAGAGGTTAAGTAAAATTACCTCTTTTTAAGTAGCATTGCCATATTTGCTATCATTATCCTGAATCATGACATGTAGAATAGATAGATATGGGAAGAGAAAAATACCCAGTAAGCAGGTATAACATGACTAAGGTCTCAAATAGCAGTCAGTTACATAAACAGAATTAAATAGAAGCATGATTATGAAAAAAAAATCCATTCGGATAAATATGATAAATAAATGAGAGAAATTCATCGAAGTCACCTCAAAACAGGGAAACTGGGAAACTCTATATACAGTGTTTTATCAATATACATAAGAGATTTTCAAAAGGACACTACTAGGAAATAAGAGTTTATAGTTAGTTGAGACAAATCTTTTAAAAAAATTATAAAAAGATAATGGGGAATATTGTTGTAATTAAAGGACAGAGATAATGCAAACAGGCAAATAAACATGAGAAATGAGGAAGAAATTAGGAGGATAAAACACATAGTCTAATGAAGAAGGGATGACTAATTAATTTAAATAAATGTGGGAGTTTGGGTAGCCTTTCTTTAAATTTAGCTAGCAGAAAACCAGTAGTGATATTTAAGAGGAGGAGCTCAATAGTTTAGGTTAGAATACCAGCTACAGAAAACAAAGAAGGGGCTAGGTATAAGACTATTAAATTAATTAATTACTCATGTGAGGGTCATTCCTGTAAGAAAAGAGACATGATTGAGTTACATCTGGGGCACTACTGGGTCAATCGAATGTTCTGTCTGAAGTGTGAGTTAAAGAAGGCAGAAAAAGAGGGAATTGGTAAAAAAGAGTGTATGATAGGGAGAAGTAAGGGAGCAAACCACATTAAATATTAAACATATTCATGGGTTTTGCCTCTAAATGTCAGTCTGATGCCAAATCCATAGCAAGTTCTTAAATATTAATTAATTCAGATATTATCATATTTAATCTGGCACATTTGAAGTTCAAAATAAACTAAAAATCAAGAACGTTTTATAAGAATAAGTTTAAGATACAGAGAGATTTAAAGAAAGTATTTAAAGAAAAAAAGTCATTTGGAGACAGTCCTAAGGAAATTTAAAAAAATCACCAAGCAGTGCTAAAAGTGCTTGAAGTTGAAGAAAAGACACAATCCATTTTATAAATGCAGAGAACAAAGGAAATGAATTTTCCAAATATGCAGTTTCCCAAATCTGACCTCTCTCCCTTTCCAGTGTTGGGTCATTGTAGTTTGCACCCTAACACTAAAATAGTGGATTTCTGCTGTTAAATCATATTAAGTGACTTTCTTTTCTTAACCAATTACTATCTTTCAGCTTTAGCTGCATTGTTGTACACACAGTCCTCCAGTCCCTTGCGGTTCAGTGCCCAATCCCCCTTAATAACAAAAGGACTGCAAAAACAGATAATATATATTTTTATACACTGAAATTCTCAGACATTTAAATGTATATAGCTCCAATTTGTATTAAGTAAATGATGTTCATAGGGAAATATGAGGTAAGTTTATAATGGAAAACCTTCAAATATGCACTTTACAGAGAGAGACAAATTATTTTCAGGACAGTATCTTCTATTTTCTATATCCTTGTATTCAGTGACATTTCTTCTGATTTAGTGACAGGTTATTTGGTAGACAGCTATGTCTTTTAATTCAAGTTACCTTAACATGGAATCCTTGTACATCGATAGGCATCACTGAACATGTATGATCAAAAACAAGGCTGGAAAAAATAACATATAAAATAAAGTAACAAAAACGGAGCTGTAATACAATAAGTCCAAGTTGTGGGACTTCATCTGAGAATAAAAAATGGAAAAAAAAATAATGATACAAGTAGTTTATTGGTAAGTAAACTCCATCTTTCTTGCCTCACATATATGTTCATATGCTGGCAGACTTACACTAATACACTCTCTAGAATATTTAATTTTATCTTTGATATGGAAAACTGAGATAATCTAGAAATATTCTTTTTTGTTATTTTTTTGTGAGAATTAATGCACTATTTGATAATTTTGGAGACTTTTTTATGTCACTGTGTTCACTTAGAAAATATAAGTAAAGGTACTAAACTCACAGTCTCTTTATAATAAAATTCTTTGAATAAAATTTGTTGCCATCAATTTGTTTTCTCTTTATATGCTGATTAGTTTATAAATTGCGTAATACATTCATACCTTAATTTTTATTAGTTATTACTTTTTATTATAGGAAAAACTAAAGAAGCACAGAAATAGAAGTGATGATAAAATTTAAAGCAGTTAGTTTTGCTACTAAGAGTTGAAGTTAAATTTTTAACATAAAGATGGGTTTTCTAATGATATAATTTTAATGTCTAATAATAGAAAAATTTTAACATAAAATATTCTGTGTTCATAGAATATAATCTTAAGTAGAAATTAACAATAATGATATCACATTTGACATTAAACTTTATAGAAATTAAAACTATAACTATTAAAAAAATATAAATGTGCATGTCTGTGTATTTTTTTAACTAATTTATTGAGGTATTGGTTTAAGAAGTAATTTCTCTTTCATCTTTTTGTTTCTAAATTTCTAATATAAATATTAGTTAATAATGTAAAAGTATAATACAAAATTAAAGTGAATTGACTAAAATATTTCTGAGTCTATTATAACGTATATTTGACCTTTGGCCTTTGTTAACAATTTATGTGGGCTCAGTCACAATTGATATGACATTTCATGGTAATATATATCTATGATACAAATTTATAAAAGAAGCTTATTTTTAATAAATAGGCATAACCATTTCTCAGGACCCAGCAAGGCATGTCCGGTTTCACTGTAATAGGAATAGGTGACTGAGCATGTTTCAGGCTGGAAGGAAGACGCTCGTAGAAGAAAATGGGACCCAAACCCAGTTGCAGATCTTAGAAGGAAGCCAAGTCTGGCAGTGACAATGTATTATTCCCAAAATGTGCTAATTAGGGCAATATTCATATTACAGCATAAAAAGGGACAATGCTACAGAGTGGAGAGGGTATAAAAAATAATACTAATAGAAAATGACAGAGCTGAATGCTTTGTATAAGAAGAAAAATGTAATTCATCATCTAAGAGATGTCAGTATATGGAAATATATAATTGCCAATTTGGGGCGTTTTGGACATCTGTGTGGAAATAAAAGAAACCTGCAAGCAAGATTTGATACAAAAACTAGTTGCTCCTTTTTGAATGGGATGTTTCACAGGGAGTGAAACAGATATCAGACAAATTAACTAGAAGTATGCTCAGATGCAGAGACAGGATAGATGTTAGAAAAATTATCTGAAGCTTTTTACAAAAAAAGGTGGAGTTAAAAGCCAGAGTGGAAGTAATTGTGACAAATTATGTATTAATATAATTAATATGTATAGAAACAAATAAATAAAGGAGTAACAGTTGTTAAATGTATTAATATATTTTTTAGAAATATAGATAAAATCTATACCTATATAATATTCTGTTAGGGTAACAAAAATTAAAATCTTAGGTTTAATTTCTGCAATTTAAACAATGTTTAATGCAAATAGAAACTAAAAGTGATCACAAAAAAGCACAAAGTTGAAGTAACAGAGTGCTATAACTGTTAAATATTCATATTTACTTTTTAAATTCAAAAATAAGTAAGGCCATCGGTGTTTGAAAAAAATTTAGTTCAAAATATTGCTTAAATTATTCTAAACAGGTATATATTTTCTGTTTTAAAGAACATGTGTACCTGAGTCAACATGTTTACTATATAGTTGGGAGTTTTCCAAATGGATGTCCATATAATGTACAATGTTTACTAAAGTAATAGTATGTGCTAATTTGAGAGTTGTCTGTATAGTAAAATGTCTCACTTTGCACAATAGTGAGATAGAAAAAAAAAAAGACCTTGCAAGTGGAAACTGAGCACAGTGATTTTAATAATTAATGAGAAAATTTACAACTGTTCCATGACCTTTAAAATTTTTTGGCAAAATATAAAAATTCTCTTACTGTTACTAATAAATGTATAGGGCAGTAAAAAATAGTACAACTGTTATTCAACTGTAATTTAAAATATTAAAATTAAAGAATTTTATTTTTAGAAAAAACACTTGCCTTCTTGTCATATAATATGCTATGAAGTGAGCATCTTTTCTATAGATTGAGGAATTATTATCCTTCATTCTACTTTTGGATCACCTTTCAATATTTTAATCTTTGTTCCTTCAATACTGTTAAATATCTCCAAAGGATTCCTTTAAACCTTTAAAGGCTTTTGCCAGAGTTACTTTCTCTGAGGAATCTGTAGTTGCAATTACTTTCTTCATTATATCTCTAAATTTGCCTTCACTAAAATCTCTGGCTCCATATATAGAATCTGGCAATATCAGCGTTTCCATTGTCAGCTATTTCTTCAATATCTGGATTTAAATTTGATTTAGACTTCTCTTTTTTTCAGCATTATCAATTGTCATTTCTTGCTGCACTCGGTTGACTAGTTACTTCATTTTAATATCCAATTTTGTAGATGCTATATGGCCTATCACTGTGAGAGGAGTCAGCAGAACGACAGGCTTTGCTGTCTGTTATGAACCGAATAAAAGATGTGCAGTGACCAATCACTGACAGACTTTGAAAGAAGTGACATAACGGTCACTGATCATGCTGTGCATCCATTATTTACATAATGATTTGTGGGCTGAAGATCTACCAATGAAATTTATACTTTATGAAACTACTGACACTAAATATAGTGTAATATCTGAAATTTGAACTGTGTTGTTGAGACATTGGTGTTACTTTATTAAAATGTGGCAACTGAAATTTGCGTATATCAGAAATACATGAAGTGAGAATGGCTTATATTAAAAAATACAACCGCAGCAATTGTTTAGAACTCAGGCCAACAATTATTTCTCAGGGAGAAATATTTTGTCATCAACACTATGTAGGATTGCCAATGCATGCATTTTATTTGGATCTTTATTGTTTTTAAATTCTTTAAAGAAAATCTATTCTTTTGTTGTCTGTATCAGGGTCAGACTGCTCTCACCACTCCATCACTGGTAAGCCACATAGGTAGGGAAGATCATCTTGACTGGGGGTCCAATGGAAATTAAAGCAATCTCTTAACACTTGGGCACAGAAAAAAAAATGACTAGATGGTGAGAGTAAGGGGCAGGATTGTAAGGCCCATTAAAGATACTTAGACCAACTATGGTAAGAAGCACCAAAGAACTACTAGAGTTGTGGGAACAACTGGACAGAAGCAATGGATGTTACAGTGTTAATCTTGTCTTTTTCACAAAGCTAAACATCTCAAAGAAAACTCTAGGCAAAATTCTCAGTACTTTGCTTCCTGTACATTTATTAAAATATAATCTCAACTAAATTAAATTTCTTAATATAGTATGTTGCTGTTATTACTAAGACCTAGCCAGAATTTTAAACTATACTTTTTCCAGCTGGTGTGAATTCTGTTGTTAAAAGTTTATTTGATGAGAAATTCCTTTAAGTTTTTCAAAGATCTTATTAAATCTGTAACTGTTATACTTATCATTGGATTGATTTTGCTCCAATGCCATGTTCATATATTTTCTTTCATATATATTTAACAAATGTTTCTCTTCCACTATGGAGTGCAGAAAGAAGCTCAACTTTATATCTCTAGTGTTCACATATTCTTCTTTCTTTCCCCAGAAAATTATTTTCTTATATACTGACTCTCCCTCCAGCCCTTAAAGCCCTTACTCTCTCCTTGTGCATAAACTATACCCTTACACTGCTCATCTTGAAACATGGTCCATTCTTTTACCCTATTCATTCCCGTATTTTAAGATTTCCATTCTTAAATCTCAACACTTCACAAATATAACTATTCACTGTTTCCGCCCCATAATAAAACTGCTGAATGTTTTGGATAAAATCACCCAGATGGTTGTAGTGACACTATCAGAATTCTCATCTGGTGACTAAACAATGCCTAGAAATCTTTTACTCTTATCTCATTCGAGTGTTTTACATTTTTCATAATAATCGTTTAAAAATATTAGCCTCTCTGAAAACTTCTGCAACACCCCAACATTCCCAGTGGATTTTAGCAAATGACTGCCTTTTACTTCAGAGGAAATACATCATCTGATGTTTGCTAACACAACTTTCTGTCATCAAATCTGAAAAAAATTTATATATGCACCTATACACACATATACATGTATAGATATATGTTTTATTTATATGTTTTATATATAACGCATAGTTTTTAATTTCCTAATGTTATAAAGAAAATTCTATTGCACTCTAAATGCTGATCTTCTAACTGTATACTCTATCTTTGCCTCTATTTCTTTCCCAAAGAAGTTTCATGATCAATTATTCTCCTTCACATTTATAACTTCAACTCCTCCCTCTCATACTAGCTTTTAAATATGGTTGTTATTTCCATATTTCAAGACATTTTGTTCTACCAATCCTCCCTTTTATTTACTGCTTCTCTCTTCTTCACAGCCTAATGTCATGCATGAGTTATTTGCACATATCTCCTGTCTTCCCACTTACCAATTACTCCAACTACTGTAACCTGAGTTTTGCCTGAATCTTCTGATCAATCTGATGACAAAGGACCAACATATCACCCAATCCTATAAGATTTTTTCCAAACCAATATTGCATTTAAAACTGTTGGCATCTATCTTTTTGAAGCACACATTGTCTTAAAATCTTCCCTTAGCATAGGATATCAAAGCCATCTCCCAAGAAATAATAATATAGTGTATAGAAAAAATCAATACAAAAATGATTTTGAAAATATATATGCACAAAGATTCAAGAAGCTGAGCAAACTAAATATGATAAATTCAAAAGAAAACACAGCTAAATTTTAGTGAAATTCTTGAGAATGAAAGCAAAAAATACCCCAATATATTAAAAGTGTCCAGGGTAAAAAAAAAAAGACAAATTTCTTTAAAAGTCTAGGAAATATTAAAATTAGAAGCTGATTATTTTAATCTTTTCAAAAGAGATGATGAAAGCTAGAGTCAACAGAATGATAAATTTTAACAGGACAAAAAAAGCAAAAAGGGAAACAAATAAAAAGAGTTTTCAATCTAGCATTTATACAAAGAAAAAAATATCTGTCAAAAACTAAAATAAAATAAATTTTCAGGCAATGAAATTACAAGAGAATTTGTCACCAAGCAGTCGTGCACTGAAAGAAATACTAAAGTGAAATATTCAGGTTGAAGAAAAATATTTAGATGGAAACATAAAAATTAATAGAGGAATTAAAAAAAAATCAAAAAGGCAAATATGTGTGAAAGTAATGAATATTGATTTTACAAATAACTAATTTTATCTCTTCTGGAGTTTAAGATATGTAAAGCAAAATTGCATACTAAAAATGATGATAAAGAAGGATTATTTTAGAACATATTAAGACAAAGGTTCATATTATAAACACGGAAAAAATAGTAAAATCATGTATGCTTAACAGCTATAATCAAAAATAATATATTAATACTCCTGGCAAAAGGAAAAGAGAAACATGATACAGGTGGGTAATATAAAACCCAAATAATTAGATGATAAATTTAAAATCATATATGTTAGTAATAATGTATATGAATAAATGAATAAAATATTCCAAGTAAAATTATAAGATTTTCATCTTGCTTAAAAGAAGTCCACATAAACATTGTTTAAAAATGATAAAGGGTATTTCATAATGTTAAGCATATAATCTAACAGCAATGTATTATTCTCCTAAATCCTAAATCCAAATAATCTAGCTACAAAATATATAAAACTTGAAAAAGCCAAAAAGACAAACATACAAATCACCAATAATAAATTGAGAGAGTGCATTTGGCAATACAGAAAAAAAAAAAAATTAGTCAATGATAAAAATATTAGCAAAAATATAGAAAAATAGTAAAACACAAATCATAAATTTGACTTAATTGACATCTGTTAGATCATGTACCACAAAGGAATCCAGTTCACGATCTTTCCAAATGCTCTTAAAAGGTTTACCAAAGTATTTTGAGCCATAGAGAAATCCTCATAAACTTCAAAAACTTAAAATCACTCAGAATATATTTTCCAAGAACAATGAAATTAGGCTAAAGATCAATAACAGCAAGAGAATCACCACCTGCTATTATTTAAACACTACATTTCTAAATAATGTAAAAATATCAGTTTAGGAGGAAATGTATAGATTGAAATATTTATATTAGAAAGAATAAAAAAGTATATATAAACAATTTACCCTCCCACCTAGAGAAACTAGAAAAAGAAAAATCAAACTTAAAGGTAATAGAATGAAGATAATATAATCAGTAGAATTTAATTAAATAGAAAACAATAAAATAGAGAACAACAAAATCAAATTTGGTGTTGAAACAATGTATAAATTCCTACCAAACTGATCAATAAAAAAGAAAAAAACATGTTTCCAGTTAAGAGAATGAAAAAGGAGATATCAATATAGATCACATCGACATTAAAACAAATAACAAGTTGACATTGTAAACAACTTTATATCCATATATGTAAAAATGTAGATGAGTTTCTTCAAAACTACAACTTATCAAAGTTTTTAAAAGAAAAAAATATAAATATTAAGGAAAAATTTATTTTTATTTAAAAATAATGCACACATATTGAAATTGATTTTATCAATATAGTCTTTCAAATAGTAAAAGAAAAGTTAATGCCGAACTCACACAATCTTTTCTAGGGAATAGAAAACTAAGGATCACTTCATATGCTTGAATAACCTGAAAAGAACATTACAAGGGAAGAGAGTTACATAAATTTCTTGGGAAAATTAATGTGAAAATTTTATATTTACTTAAATTTGTTTATATATGTTAAAAATATTGGCAAATAGAATCTGGCAATATAGAAAAGGATTCTAAATTATAATGGGCATGAGCCTTTATTTAAGGTTTGAAAGTAAATCTATGCAATTTATGACTTTTATATATCTATATTACAATATCTATGTAGAGAAATTAGTTGTATTTCTGTATAGTAGTAAATAAACAAAAATAATATCAAGTGCAATAGCATAAACAAAATATAAAATTCCCACGAACAAATGAGCAAATGTCAAAAGTGCTACAAACTTCTACACTGAAAACTACATAAGAAGTATTGAGAAAAATTAAGAAAAACTTAAATGTTCATGATTAATAAATGTAATGTAAATGCGACAATTCTGAAATTAAGCTAAAATATTACTTATAATAGTGAGCTGATATAAAGAAAATGAATTAAAGCAACAGTGATACAATGTTCAAACAATTGTGAAAGTGCTAGGCATATGACAAATATTTAGAAACAAAGAAATTGAATGGAGGTTTAAAGCAGATTCTCACATCAAAACATAAACAGTACTAAAAGTATCAGATTCAGAAAATATAATAGAGTACCACAATGGTACACCACAATGGTACAAAAACAGCATTTTAATCAGGATATTTGGGTAAAATAGTCAATAATTTTGCCTATTTAGATCAGTAATATAAATTTGTACAGTATTTCTGCCTGTAAGGCCTATTTATCCTCTTACAAAGATATATTAATTTCATATTATCATATTCTTAACTATGTGCATTAATACTAATTTTTATTAACTAAACTGGCCCTTTGTTTTACATTGTCGTGGGCTTCATAACTAGAAATATACTATTCATTGTTTAATATTAATAATTTAGCCTGAATTTCAGATATAATAGCTGCAATTTTGTTGACATAACTCTTTAATTTGACAAGGGTATCTTGTAAAATTCAGAATTAGTAAAATTCAGATTTTTACTCTTTAGAGCAGAGTTCATTGCATACTGAATGCGGCCTGGTGTAAAGACTCCTCTGCCATGGCTGAGACTTATAACATGTGAGTTATATCTCAATATTAAAATTCAATCACTAGAAAACTCCAAACAAGTAAACTTGGATGTCTAACAACAGGAAGATTTGGCATCTATGAAGAGCAGAATTAGAATCACTTGGTAGTCTTATTTGCAATAATCAGTTTGAATTGAAAGTTAATACTGCTGCTGGAGAATTCATGAACAGAAACAAATTCATATATTACATTGATTCATCTTTAATAGAATCTGGAATGGATTTGTTTCTTTTCCTATTCCTCACCATTTTGATTTTTAGGAGGCACAGTGTGATTAGAGATACATGAGATGCTGGGGAAGGTAATTTATTTTTCTATTTACATGTACTTATATACTGTGATAATTACCTATGAGTCTTATTTATTTTCCTTATAGAGTCCACTAATATCACAGATGATTATATTCTATGAAGTATTATATTTGAGCAGTATAAATAAATAACACTTATGAAATTTTTGCTTAGATTTTCAAATACAGGGTATATCAAATACAGCATATATCAAACACATTATTTTATTAGCAATGATAGTGGGAAAATAATTTCAAACTGGTACACATATATTTTTAGGTTGATCAAAATAAATATGTTACGTCTGTAATCAAGTAGACCACTCTGTACAGTTCTCTACAGTATCCTTAAAATAACTTCTTGTTTCACTTTTTCTCACTAAGCTCTAGTTAGCTGAGTCTTCTGTCATTTCCTTGAACAAAGGACACCATTTCTCTTCTCAGAACCTTCATGTTTTTCCTTCTATGACTGAAACAAAGAGTTTCTCAAATCTTTGATTATTTGGATCATTCTGTGATCTAAAGTAGTCTTCATCTCTTTACTGTCCTCCATAGCTAAGACATTAAGTTTACTTTTGTTTTCCTTAATAACAACCTCTAATTATTATTTTTAGTTATTTATTAATGTGTTCACTTTTTTATCCTCAATCATAGTGTATGCTTCATGTAGACAGGAACTTGCCTGTGATATCCTCTTTTCTGTACTTGTGGCAGAGAGACAAACCCAGTACAGAACTCATTCTCAGTTATATTTTTTGAATAAATGGCTATGTTACTATAGCTTTTAATGGTATATTTATATTTTTGATCACATTAAATCTCATGAGCTCTCATTTTATTTTCAGAAAAAGTAATTTCACTTGCTCAGATATTGAATTTTATATCAGTCTAAATTTTCCAAGTTTATCATAATGTTACTGTTATTATTCACTCTTCTTTATACATTTTGAATATGGTTTATTATGTCAGGAATTACTATTTCCCAAGTCTAAAGTATTTTAAGTAAATGGCTTTATTTATGTTTAAAATAAATGAGGTATTATTTTCCCTTAAAATTGCCTGATATTATTTTAATATATTAAACTTGTTGTGGCACGATCAAGTCTAAGACCCACGGAGCCAATTGAGATGAATTATGAGCCTTTCTTAGCCGGCCTGCGACTGACTCTCTACCACACAGGGTTCCAGGAGATCAGCCTCGAGCTCCCAAAAGAGGCAGTTTATAAAGCCTAGTCACATCCTAGTTAACATCAAACAAGCAAGCAGATTAACCACACCCTAGTTAATCATCAAACAAGCAAATAGATTACAGAATCAGAACTTGGCCTTTAGCATATCTTTGCCCAGAACCATACCCTTAACAAGCTAACATTCTATTAAAAAATACTTTAAATTTGTAACTTTTAGATGTCTTACCCTGTGTCTAAAACGTAGTAATGATACAGAGTGATAGAATTTTATACCATGTCCAGTTATTATTTACTATGCTTCAAAGTGCTTTTTCTGTTGCTCATTAGTTTTTCACTGTTAAAAATTATGTTTCATAGGCTACTGCTCTGGTCTTTAGGAATTGAATGATTGAGGTTGAAATCAGAATTATGTGGGTTCTAATGCTACGTACTATGAAGGTTTTTTTAAAAATTCATTTTAGGCAAAATTTCTGTCATAACAAAAGTATGTGTCTTTTAAAAATATTTGTACTCGTCAATTAAATCTAACTAAATACATATTTTATATGTAATAAAGCAATATATTAAAGAATACCCAAGATACATGCTATTTACATAAATGATTACATCAAAGTCTTAAAAGTCTAAATATTTAAAGAGCTTCAGTATGATTTATTATGGCACTGAGCCACTCATTAGGAATAATTTTGAAAAGCAATTAGATTGTTTTGTGAGGATTATAATATTAATAAAATACTGTCTTTAATGAAGGATCAGTTTAGCTAAAAGCATTAATTTTAGTAGTAGAATGACTCATTGTATAGCCAATAGAAGACCCCAGTAACTATTCAATAGAAATAAACCTTAAATAAATTTTAATACAAGTAATAGCTTATTTTAGCTTATTTTAATTGAAGAAACAGTACTGAATATTTTTTCTTGTTTAATATATATGTCAATGAGTCATTAAAAAAAAGATGGCTGGAAAAATCACAAAATTATTGGAGATAAAATAACATACTTTTAAATAACACATGAGTCGAATAAGAAGTTTCACAAGAAATTAAATATTTTAAACAAATAAAAATGAAAGTACAACTTATAAAAATTTGTGGAATGTAGTATAAATAGTACTTGGAGGAATGCATATATTAGAAAAGAGGAGATCTAAAATTAAAAATTCTAAGCTTCCAGCTTAGTCAACTAAAATAAAAGAGATAATTAAATCCAAACCAAACAGAAGAAAATAAATAATAAAGATTAGAGCAGAAGTCAATGAAATCGAGACTAGAAAAGCCATAAAGAAAAATCTACAAAACCAACAGCTGGTCCTTTGGAAAGATCAAAAAAATGATAAACCTCTTGACAGGTTAACAAAGAAAAAAGAGAGAAGACACAAATTACTAATATCAGAAATGAAAGTGGGATCATCTTTATTGATCCCCAGGAAAAGAATATAAAGGAATATTATAAAACTATGCTCACAAAATTACTAACTTAGGTGAAATAGACTAATTCCCTGATAGATAGAATATTCTGAGTCACACAGGGAAAAATAGATAATCAGAATAAAACTACATTTATTAAAGAAATTAAATACATAATTTCCAAAACAAAAGTGCCAGGCCCAGATGGATTCATTGATGAATTCTACCAAACATTTAAGGAAGAAATGATACCATTTCTCTAAAATATTTTCCATAAAACAGAAGTAGAAAAAAAAAACACTACCTAACTCATTCTATGATGCTAATACTAAAACAAGTAAACATATTACAAAAAAGGAAAAGTACAGACCAATATATTTCATGAACATAAATGCAAAAATTCTCAGTGAAATAGCAAATAGAATCTAGCAATGTATAAAAATAATTACATACCATGTTCAAGTGAGATTTATTCCAGGTATGCAAGGATGGGTCGCTATTCAAAGATTCATAAATATAACTCACCACACCAACAGCATAAGGAGAAAAGTCATATGACCTTATCAATAGATACAAAGAAAACATTTTACAAAACACGCACAGATTTATAATTTAAAGGAAACACAAGTTAGAAATAGAGGGGAACTTCTACAACTTGATAAAGAACATCTGTAAAAAACCTACAGCTGACATCATGATTAATGGTAAGAAACTTAAAAGTTGCCTCTTGAGAATGGGAAGAAGGCAAGGATGCCCCCTCCACAACTGCTATTAAATATCAAACTGGAAGTCTAGTTAATATATTAAGAAAATAGAAGTAAATAAAAGAAATGCTGATTGAGAGAGAAAAAAATTTTTTTAATCTGCTTTTGTTTGCAGATGGCATAATAATCTATGTTGGAAATTCCTTGAACTAATCAGCAAGTTTAGCAAGACTGCACGATGCAAGGTTAATATATAAAAGTTAATTGCTTTCCTATATAAAATCAATGAAAAATTGAAATTTTAAATTAATATCATATATTAGCACTCTAAATGAAATATTTAGGAATAAATCTAACAGAAATATGTACTAAAACTATATGAGAACAACTAGAAACCTTTGATGAAAGAAATCAAAGTAGATCTAAATAAATGGAGAGATATTCCATATTCATGAATAGGGAGACTCACTATTACTGAGATGTCAGTTTATCCTAACCTGTTATATAGATTCAATGCAACCCCAATCAAAATCTTAGCTAATTACTTTTGGTTATTGAATAGCTGACTTTGAAGATTATACAGAAAAGCAAAAGAGTCAGAATAACCACAACAAAATTGAAAAAGAACACAGTTGTAAGACTGACATTACCCAATTTCAAGACTTACTATAAAGGTACAGTAATCAAGACAGTGTGGTATTAGCAAAAGAACAGATAAATAGATCATAGCAAAATAGAATCTTCAGAAATAGACCCACAAAGGAGTAAAGGCTTCAGTGAGGAAAAAATATTCTTTTCCACAAATGGTAATAGGAAACCTAGATAGCCACCTGCAGAAAGAAAAAAAGGAATCTAAATAAAGACTACATCTTTTACAAAATTAATGCAATATAGATCATATACTTAAATGTAAAACACAAAACTATAAAACTTCAAGAAGATAGGCATAGAAGAAAATCTAGGTGACCTTGGGTTTGGTGATGACATTTATTTTCAAGAATAGATTTTATTTTTGGAACATTTTAAGGTTAACAATAAAACAGCATAAAGTACAGAGAGTTCCCATATACATCCTGGTCCATACATGCACAGCCTCCACTATATCAACATCCTGTATCAGATTGGCACATTTGTTAAAATTGATGAACCTACACTGACACATTATTATCACTCAAAGTCCATTAGTGTTTGTTCTTGGTGTTATACATTCTATGGATTTGGACAAATGTGTAATAACATGTATCTACCTTATAGTATTATACAGAATAGTTTCACAGCTCTAAAACTTCTCCATGGTCTGTGTATACACTCCTTCCTCTAATCTCTTGCATTGATCTTTTTACTGTGTCTGTAGTTCTGTTTTTTTCCCAGAATGTCATAGGATTGGAATATCATATAATAAATAGTCCTTTAAAATCAATTTCTTTCACTTAGTAATGTACATGTATGGTTCCTTCATGTCTTTTCATGACACAATAGCTCATTTCATTTAACACTAAATAATATTGAATTTTATGGATATACTATAGTTTATTTATACATTAACCTACTGAAAGATATTTTGTTTACACTTTTTTGCAATTATGAATAAAGCTGCTATAAACCTTTGCGTGCAGCTTTTTTTGGGTGAACATAATTTGGGTAAATATCAAGCAGTGCGATTCCTGAATTATAGAGTAAGAGTATGTTTCATTTTGTAAGAAACAGCTAAATGTCTCCCTAAGTGGCTGTACCATTTTGAATTCTCACCAGCAATGAATGAGAGTTCCTGTTGCTCTACATCTCCACCAGCATTTGCTGTTGTCAGTATTTTGGATTTTTACCACACTTACACACTATGTAGGATAATTTGCTTTACTCAAAGTCAACTGTTGCACATGTTAATCGCATTTACAAAATATCTTCACGGCAACATTTGGACTAATGTTTGACCAAACAACTAAGCATCACAGATGAGTTAAATGACATATAAAACTAACCATGACAATAGGTGAGGAATGTACAGGAACTCCTTTTAGTATCTGCAATTTTTCTGCAAGTCTAAATCATTCCAGAATAAAAAGCGTTTTTTGAAAGAATAAATGTAACATGTATCTCCATATAATAAAGCATCATGAAAACATCTTAGTTTTGATTATCTGAATAATAAAAATTAACACATGAAATAATTACCTTGGGTACATTTTGAGGTAATTTAATTAGTTTCTTGGTCATTTCTCTCTCTCCAATATAAAATGACTGCCTTTTTTTAGAAGAATACATTTTTAAATATATGGTCTTTTATTTTTATTCTTATCAGAAAATTACTTGCATTCTTCAAAAATACATTTAATAATTAATGAATTTGAAATTGTGGGTACTGTTAGTTGACTTTTTCCTGTTAACCATACTATTAATCCTAAAAAATACCAATACATGCAAATTTTAAAAATTCCTCTTCCATTTCTTGAGATACAAATATTCATGAGACTATGATATAAAATTTACTTTTCCCTTGGTTTTAATTCCATTTTCCAAAAATTGCTTTTGTAGACCCTCCTTCTCTTCCAATTGTCCTCTTCTATTTTTACCTTAGTTCCCTACCCTTCACCTCCCATCAAAGAAGCAAAGAATAAAGGAGATTAAATTCAGAAAAAAAAAATCTGTTATTTTATTTTTCTATCTCTGAAACTAAACTTTAAAAAATCTATGACTTGTTTCATATCCTAGTTTATGTTCCACTTCCAATTGACTTTTATCAGTTCAAGTACAGAAAGGGAAGCTAACTAAATGGCCTGTGTTAAGTTGCTATATTCAGTGTTAAGAACAATAGACAAAATTTGTTTTTCCACCTTAGAATTAAGATTTTTCAAAGACTTTTCAAAACGAAGATCAAGTGCAATGTGAAGAGATAACTGAAACTGGAAAGGGCAAACCTCAGTGAGTAAATATAAAAGTTACAATTTACAGTCACATAATAACACTTACTGCTTTGTTATATGCTACTAATTATTGGAATTTTCATTAAGTACATATAATGTGAAGGATACTAGTAGGTGGTAAAATTAATTTATTCTAGAATAATAAAATATTTTAAAACAAACACAGCTAATTTTAATAAGGCGAAGACATTTATATCCACCTCCTTAGGAAAGATGACAGAAAAGCAACTACAGAGAGTGTATACTATGGAAATTTATGCAAATCTCTTGAATTTTTGAAGAGCATACTATTAATTTTAGGCAATGAAGAGACAGATAAAAGTTAAAATCTCAGTGATTTGTGCATTGGGAGTTGTACACCTTCTTGGTTACATTAATTGAGGACTAGATGAGGCAGCAATTGTGCAGATGTCACCATGAATGCTGCACGATATGCACAGCTGTCAGCAGCAGCAATGCCACTATTGTGCTTAATCTCTATATGTATGTGACAGCTTCAGTAATAGTGTGAGGCAGACAAGCAATAAAATCTACTCTTGTCTTAGAAAATTTAAATGGTTCCAAAACACCTACAAGAAGCCCATAAATGCGTTTCTACACCTGCAACATGGGATTATAGCAAAGTAAAAAGAAGTTGCTGATTAGAAAAACAAAAGATTAATTCTCATACTTAAAAAGTAATTTTATGCTAAAGCAGGTAGTTGGGATTTAAAAGTCCTATCACATGTATACTTGAGATAATTAATTATGCTATAAGAATAATGTGTAATAGGATAGGTTGGAACATTTATCACACAGAGAATTTTGTGAGAAACTCTAATTTAAAAACTAGTAGTATGCATCATTTCCTTTCAAGGGCTTGAAATCATTCAATGACAAAAAATTCCTGTTTGTGCTCCTGTTTTCCTTGCTATGTCTTAGAAGGTCAGTAGGAGAATTGCTATTTTTAAAGTTACAATTTGTATACATTTTTGAACTTTAGAATTGATATAATTCCTGAGTGGTCATTTAAATATCAATTTTCAATGGTTATAACAAAAGTTGACATTGAAATGCTGCATTTATCAAAGAATAAATGACAAAGAAAACTTGACAACACAATTATGAAACATTTCTGATTTTGTTACAAAATTTTTAATATTTAAACTCATGCCTTTCATCAAGTTTTAAGGATAATATGAAAATTTCATGAGTATATAATAGGAAGGGCTATCGAGTAAATTAATTTCTTGCAAGAAAAAATATTGATTTTTGTTCACTCAGTAAATACATAATTAAATTTCTTTTTCAAAGTTTACAGTGGACTTCTATTGATCGATTTGTGTCATCTTTTCTAATTTTTATTGTCCAGGCTGTTTCATATTTGTAAGATATATGAATGTGTGTGTGGGGGCGGGGGAGGTGGTTAGTAATGCCATCCGTGACTGTGGATAAAAATTAAATTCCTTGGTCAATACTACCTACAAACTTCAAGTTTACTGTTTATTGTTTAAACAAGTTAAATTTTTGAAAAATCACTCATTCTGAATAAGAACATATATCTAACATAGAACAAATAATTCTGTTCAAATCCACCACTGGTTTTGTGACCAGCATTATGGCAGAATTGGATAGATTATTTTGATGGTCTCATGAAATTTTTTCATACAATGCAACAAATGCTTATTGATTGCCTTCCCTTTTGAACTTTAATAGACTGAATATACAGAGTCAAACAAAAATATTACATCACTGTTTTGTCTGATTCAGCCAGTCATACTATTTTAATGTGATAGGTAGATGATAGATAGAGAGATGGATAGATAGATAGATAGCTAGGTAGACAGACAGACAGACAGACAATACATTTTTAATCAGTAAATATATGTTGCAAGAATTAATGAATTTATATAAGATTCATTTCAGGATAATCATGAGAGGTCAAATATAAACACTCATAATTTCTTCAATATTGATATTTTAGTCTTTTTATATTGTTATACTTGTATGTTGCTTAGTATAAATTATTGTAAATGTAAACTAGCTGTGAGATTTGAATACTTACACAGCTTGAGAATTATACATCTGTTATGTATCTTAATTTAATGTGATTTGAAAAAGAAATTGTTACAATACAATTTTTTCCTAATTCACAGTACTCGTAAACTTTTTAAAGAAACATTTTAAGGTGCTGTTAAAAGATAATAGTATTTATAACTATCAGCTCAAGATAAATAAACATCGTGAATTCATAAAAGCTCAAAAGAAAATAAGTCATGGAATGGTCCTAAAATCAAGTTTCTCTGATTTACTTTTGCCTTTTTTATTGGATTGCTTTGTTTCATGGACGTTCTAATATTGTTATCTAAAAAAGGATGATAAATTGGAGTTAAATATCCTAAAATACGGAGTCTAGAGGAAGTGCTTTCCACGAAAAAGAAACTGTCAGTGGTTTGCAAAATGTTAAACTGAGCATTCTCTATTTTTCTACCAAATTTAAAACAGAAATATAAAAAGAAAAATAAACCTCTTAACATCAGGATCACTGTCTGTCAGGAGATCTTACAAACTGAAATTTATTATTTTGTTAAATTACCACAACTCAGAATTTTGTTGTTTTAGCTTGCACATTCAGAAGCCTGGCATGGTAAGACCTGTCAGCACAGACTCAAAAAACTAAAATTCATGAGATTGCTTGATTAATTGACATGTTAATCTTTTTATATTCTATTAAAAGCTATCAGAATATTCTTCTCGCCAGTCAGTGCAATCATTTTCTGTAGCTAGATTACATTAAAAGCTGATTTATTATTCCTAAAGTTTTATGTGGCATAGAATAAAAGTAAAGCAAGCTAAGTAGATCAAGCTTTGACGGTATACATACAAATACACTCTTCTTTAGTTTAGACTATTGGAGCAGCATACTTTGAAGACTATTGCTAAGACCTCATTTTCCCCTGGCCAGGGTTTTGATGGATACTCTTAAAGTTCCTCTGGGTGAAGCCACTTTTGAAATTGTCTTTTACAGCTGATTAAAACACTGTTTCTATAGCTACACAACTATATTCAATCGGCCTATCATCAGCAAGCTGTGACTTTATGGTGGCTTTCCAGGTCTCCTTATACCTTTTGGAAAGTTCTCAATGCAACTTGCAAGTACTTGTATTTATGTATTTATGTATTTATGTATTTCCTATATATCCCATGTCATTTCCTGAAGTTGGATGTCCAATGTTCATTAATTTAGTTATGTGAAAGCAAAGGTAATGAGCATATTGGAACATTTAATATAGAATTTTCCATCAAATATAAATTTTCGAACATACAACTCCAGGAAGCTTAGAGAGTCCCAAACAAGATGAACCCAAAGAGGCTCACAACAAGACACATCATAATTAAAATGCCAAAGGTTAAAGACAAAGAGAAAATCTTAAAAGCAGCAAGAAAAAAGCAATTAGATACCTACAAGGAAGCTCCCATAAAACGGTCAGCTGATTTCGCAATAGGAACTTTGAAGGCCAGAATGAATTGTCAGGAAATATTCAAAGTAATGAAAAGCAAGGACCTATCTCAAGTAACCAAAATTACTCTACCCAGAAAAGCTATCATTTAGAATCAAAGGACAGATAAAGAGCTTCCTAGACAAGAAAAAGGTAAGGAGTTCATCAACACCAAGCCAGTATTACAGGAAATGTTGGAGGAACTTCCTTAAGAATAAGAAAAAAAAAATATGTATCAAAAATATGAAAAATAAAATGACAATAACTACATATCAACAATTACTTCAAATGGAAAAGAATTAAACGCTTTGATCAAAAGACATGGGAAGCTGAATGAATAAGAAAACAAGACCCTTACATATGCTGCCCACCAGAGACTGACTTCAGATCAAAAGATACACACAGACTAAAAGAGATAGAAAAAAATATTTCATAAAAAATGGAAATGAAAAAAAATCTGGATAGCAATACTTATATCAGACAAAGTAGATTTTAAAACAAAGGCTATAACAACAGACAAAGAAGGACCCAGTAATCCCACTTCTAGGAATTTATCTGAAGTAACCCAAAATACTACTTTGAAGGGACATGTGCATCCATATGTTCATTGCAGCATTATTTATAATAGTCAAGATATTGAGACAAACTGAATGTCCATCAATAGCTGAATGGCTAAAGAAGAGGTGGTATACATATACCTTGGAATATTACTCAGCCATAATAAAACAAACAAACAAACAAATAAATAAATTAAACCTTGCCATCTGCAACAACATTGGTAGACCTAGAGGGTATTTTGCTGAGTAAAGTCAGACAGAGAAAGACAAATGCCATATGATTTCACTTATATGTGGAATCTAAAGAAGAAAAATAAACAAAATGGAAACAAGCTCATAGATACAGAGAACATTCTGAGAGTTGCTAGAGGAGGGGGGATAGGGAGTAGGTGAAAAAGAAGAAGAGATTAAGAAGTACAGCTGACAGTTACAAAATAGTCATGGAGATGTGAAGTACAGCATAAGGAATATAGTCAATAATATTATAATAACTATGTACAGTGTCAGATGGGTACTAGATTATCAGAGTGGAAACTTCATAAGTTATATGAATGTCTAGTCATTGTGTTGTATACCTAAAACTAATATGATATTGTATGCAACTATAGTTGAAAAATAAAAAATATTTACATATATATGTATATGTATAAATCTTTAGGCTGAAATTTCTTGATAACTATTTACGAAGTAAAATAGTAGGTCTGTACTCTAGTTCTGTTATTCAGAGGCAGAAAAACTATATTTTCGCAAGATAGTCTTATCATGACTACTACTTATCTTTTGGTTATTGACCTCTACTATATATTCATAAGTAATGTATATAATCCCAGTTTCCTTTGTTTAAATAATATTGGATTTAAACTAACATAATCCAAAAATAAAATATATATATTTAAAAATTTTTGATATTTACCTCACTAAATAATTAAAAGCAATTTAATTGATACCCCTGAACAATATGTCTGCTTCCTCTTCTGCTATCCTCTAACAGTTATTTTCTGCTTTAGGATCTTTTTGTAAATCATCTACCCCCAAATTAGGAGTTTATTCTTTCTCACCCATTTTTTTCACTGTCATTTATCACCATAAAATTAGAACCACCCAACAAGCAAAAATTCTGTTGCCTGATATCACTTTCTCCAATCTGTTCATTTCTGTGAGATAAAGTTAACAAAGGGCAGTTGGTTCTCAAAAGTTACTGTAAGTTACAAATATTTAAAATTTCTCAAATTGCTTTGAGTAATTCTTCTTTTAATTGTTCTTCCCAAATTGAAAACTCTAATTCTGAAGAAAACAAAAATAAGTATGTATTTCTAAATCTAAACAGTTCTGTAAGGATAGCATAATTTTATTTGTGAACTAATTTTAACTTTGGGGACATGTCTTAAAATGAACACGACCATAAAGTAAAGCACTAGATTTTAGATATTACTTCCCCAAATCATACAAAGATTATAAAAATTTAGAATAATTTCTAAGACAGTCAACTTTAAATCTAAGATACAAAATGTGTTATATTCTTTTGCTACTTGGATTTATCAAAATAATGGGTTTAATTTAAACTTTTAGACTGTAAGCACAGACTAAAGCTGCCAAGTTTTAACATTTGTATAGTATGCACTGAAATCCATTCAGTCATCATTTGCTTTGAAAAGCAGAGTAATATTTTGGTTTCAAAGTAAAATATAGATAAATTTGACACTTCAGTTTAGTATTGAGTAAAGCTTACCATTCTTGAAAAAAATTGAAGAACAAAGAATAATATATAAGAGTTAAATGATGCTACAAAGTTTTGAAATATGTAGTTTTTGTTGTACCATTTTTTTCTTTTTTTCATATTTGAATTGAGAGATAGAATTATTTTTTCACTGCAATATCTATGATTTAAAAATTAAGTACATAAAACCCAATTATTTTAAGATATATTGGAATTTCAAATTAGCAAAAACATAACAATTCTATGACATCTATTTGCTAGAGTGTTCTTACTAACATTTTGACACAAATCCTATTAAACAATTTTAAAATGTTAAATATTTATCAAGTATTCTGTAATTTTTAAAATAATTTATCATTCATTTTTCCTTTAATATAGTATAATTTTATATCTTTTATATTTTGGACATATGGATGGGCAGAACTATATTTTGATGAGTCAGAGGAAGAGCATTTCGTCTTATCATCCAGGAGAAATCATGTATTTTTTATGTAATTGTTTTTTCCCCAGAGTCTTCAAGTGACTCCAATGAACTCTACTAAAGAGTTAATGTCAGTTCTATACATATGGTTTTGAAATGGTGAATATAGATGATCCTTATCAATAGGATCAGTACAAAAGGTAATATCTAATAGCTGCTAGGTAGATAGAATAAGAAATTTAGAATATTATATAAGAGATCTCTATTATTTTCAGAGTTATAAGAAGTAAGTCAAAGTTTATGGAAGGTATAACACGCATATCTGAGATAAGAAAAACACGTGAAAAAGATTTGGGAAGAAATATAAAAGATGATTGGTTTATTTTTTATATTAATTTTGAAAAATATTTGGGACTCCAAATGTGGGGATCTAGTGCTGGGTCATTAGATATATACATCTGGTGATATCATTTTGGGGTTAAGAAGTTCATAGGTGGCACTCCAAACAAGGATTGGATTAAGTTAAATAAAATATCTATTTAGATTGAAAATAATATGAGGCCAAGGAGATGGGATAATAACCAACATATTTGTATGATTAAAAGAGATAATTATGAGAAGTAAAAGGTAATAAAGAGAGAAGTAGAAGATAGAGGAGAAGGAAGTTCAAGAAAGGTGTGACCAGTAATAGCAAATACTAAACAGAGGTACTGTGAGAAGCAAAATGTAAATTTATAGTCAATTCATTCTTTTGTCATGGCTGATGGTTCAGAGTAGTTTTGGTGAAACTGTAAGGGTAGAAATTGAATGGTAGTATGATGAGGGGTAAATGAGAGAGATGACTAAGAGGGTTAGTGAGCATAGTCCTTCCTTACTTTCAAGGAGCTCAACTGTTCAGAATGGCAGAGATGATAAGACAATGGTTAGTGAATGACTTGAGATTAAGAACTTAAAAAAAAAACAGGACAATGTCAAAATACATGAAACTTGAAAAAGAAAATTTGAATATTATAAAAAGCACAGTTAAGTGATGGAATCAAGGTCAGTGTGAAGATGGCCTTTAGTAAGAGTAGGGACAACTTATTACTGGACTATGAAAAGAAAAACAAAAGAAAAAAAAGACATTTTAGGGAATGGAGATTAGAGTTAAGACATTTCTTCCTTAAATATCTTCTAATCTTTAGTACCGCAGAATGTGACCTTATGTGGAGATACTGTCTTTACAGAGGAAATAAAATTAAAGTGAGATCATTAGAGTGATTCTTAATCCAATATGGCTGGTATCCTTATAAAAAGGGAAAATCTGGACAGAGAACCATACCGTAGAGGGAAAATGATGTGAAGACACAAAGGGAGAAGACAGCCATCTATAAGCCAAGGAGAGAAGCCTGAAACAGATGCTTCCCTAGGCCCTCAAAAGGAACCAACATTGCCAATATCTTGATTTTGGACTTCTGGCCTCCAGAACTGTGAGATAATAATTTTCCGCTGTTTAAGCCATCCAGGTTCTGGTACTTTGTTACAACAGCCCTGGCAAACTAACGCAGAGGGTTAATAAAACATGGATAAAGAACAGTAAATTAGAAGATTGTCTTTAAATGATTTATGAAGATATCCAATACTTTCTATACCCTTCCCACCCCCCCTAAAAAAGGCCAAGTTTTGTTGCCAGGTGTGTGGACAATTGCTCCAAATTTTTCATTTTATTTAATTTATGAATATGCAGCATAATTAATGTTTTCTAATTTATATAATGGCAACAGAGTTTAATATGATGTTCTCTGAGAGAGATGGAAGATTCTGGGTAATAGTTAAAAACTCTACCACTTGTTGAAACAAGAATAATGAACTAAAAATTAATAAATAAACTATTTTTTCTCACAAATTAGTTGTATATAATTATACTCACCTATCTACTTCATTGATTGTCATAACAATAATGCAAAATGATATATTTTTCAGAAGTGTGTAAAATATAAATTTGTAAGAAATATTGATGATTAATATTTTTAAACTATTTTACAAATATAAAACAGAAAAATATAACTTGGCATATTAACAAAATATAGACTACTAGTAATATCTGCAATCATTTAAGATATTATCAAAAAGAGACAAGTTTAAATGGCAAAGTTTTAGTGTTAGTCTCATATTAATTCAATTTAAATGGCTACAAACAGAAAACAAAAGTTATTTAAATTCTGTACACAAAGCAGAGAGCATCTGTCAAGGTAATAGACCCTTTAGCCTCCTGCTGGGCAAACCCAGCTAGTAGACATTTTAAAATTGACTGAATTTGAGAAGAAGCAATTTTTCATACAAAAGCTGGCAGTTAAGGAGGAAAACGTTTTTATCCTAATTGGATTGGATTTGGCCACTGGGATCTTTTCTATTCACCACAATAAATTTAGAAACCTTTTGTAAATTTATACCACTCAGGATTTTCCTAGGTACCTGATAAGTTGCCTAACTCAGATGCTGGTGCTGAGTCTGCTCTTTACTTCTCCAAACTGGGAAATGTATGACTCTAGCATTGAGGGTGTGCGGGTTTCCGAAGAACATAAGGAGAGATCTGGGTTTGTTTAGCAGCTGGTTGTTTCCTGTTAATGGCTGATGAATGGGTACCCCTAGAAGATACTATTTGCTTTGCTTCTGTCTTAACTCATCCTGTTTGAGGATATTTTATTGCTTGAACCAGTCAGGAATATAATATATGCTCAGAGAGTTATAATTAGCATCTATTATAATGTTATGCCAATTGCTTATTCTTGGTTAACATTTCTTAAAGCAACTGGAATAATGTGTTGCAAACATTGATTTTGTTTTAGCAATTAAACATTATAATCAATGTTTGTGATTAAATTAGTACTAGTACCGAAACTACTATTCATTGTTAAGCTTGCAATGAAAATGATAATACTTGGATATATACTTGATTAGTAGTTACTAATTGATTTTCCCTTAAAGTACAAACACACTCATGCACAAACTCACACACAGACATGCACACAATCAACATGCACAAACACATATTATTCCCATTAGTTAAATTTTCTAGTTAAAATTATTAGCATAGAATGCATTTAATGCTGATTTTCTATTTGTTGCTAATTATATGTTTAATTTTCAATATCTAATATATCTTTAAAAATAATGCTAAAATAAATTATTTGAAAAATCCATATCTAATAACAAGTATATTTTTTATGTAATTTTGAATTATATTTTCTATTAATTTGAATTGAAAACTAAAACCTGAATCAAGGAGGAAAAAAACCTATACATACACCAAAAAGAAGATTAAAAAATTGGAAGCCAGATCTCTTGAATGGGGTTACATAACAAGCAGTTACACATGCTCTGTTATCTAGAAATTTCATTCCCATCTCCACACAGCACCCTGAAGTTGTATACCTAGAATTCTAGAGAAGGATGGACTAGAACTATTAGAATTCTCCAAAGAGTAGGGTGTCAAAAAAGATGTAAAAAGATAAAACAAAATAACAAAGACAAAACAAAAAAATTAATAATACAAATTGGAAAAACTGACACAAAAGAAACAGTAGTATGTCATTCCTGAGTTAAATGTCTGCCTGCTTATGAAGCAAAATTATTGACTAGCCACATGTCTATTTGATAAAGGAAATGGAAATTTAGAGAGAGAAAGCAGGGTAAAAGAAAGGGCTACAATGAATTTGAGTCTCTTCCCAGCATCTGCTTTGGCAAGACTGTGTTTCCAGTTAATCAAGTAGGCAGAGCTACTAGCAGCATGGCATCAGCAAACTTGCTGATATCTTGGATGACTATTATTTATTGTCCTATACAGAACAGTTTTGAGAGCAAACGTGTCACTATTAATAATTACTTCAGACAAAAGGTATAAACTGGAAGAGAACTAAGCAAACCACTCTCTATGGTTCCCTGACTACTAAGTCACCTGACCAAGTGTTTAATTGCACATTTAGTGCCTTCTACATTCTCTTGACCAAACTTTAGTCAGCCTTCTCTCATCTCTATAGGCCCTTGAACTCTGCTTACCCCAAAGGCTGAGCAAACACTAAAAACTTGAGCATGCTTCCTTATTAGCTATCCTGAGAACTGGCTGATGGAGCCAGACGGTTTTCTGTCACACCCTGGGTCGTTTCCCCTTGTTTTCCCAGCTTCTCTGTACTTCTGCTTATTCCTTCCTATAAAAGAAAATATATTATTTTTTTCTGTTTGATTTTGAGATACTTCCTGAATTTGAAAGATTCCCCGTGTTGCAATATATATATTTTTTTCCAATTGAATTCTCTTTATCTAAGTCTGAACTTGTTTTTATTTGACACAACCAATTGTTCTGGAAAAGCTGCTTTCCCTTGCAATAGAGTGAAGCATTTCAGGGCACTCAGAAGAACACACTTCCTGCTCTCACAGAGGATATTAACAAAGAGATGGTAGCATAACAGGATGGAGGATCACATTTTCAAACCCAGCTAAGTGAAAAATACCTTTGAATTTTAAAAAAGTTGCTTGTCTAGGCCCCACCGCCAGATTGTTGGAAGGAGAGGAGCAGGAGCAAAAGACCAGCCCACACTGTCCAGCTCCCCAGCACGAGTACTTATTCTCAAAGTCTGGCCTTTGTTATGGGGTGGTGAGTGAGGGAAATAAGGATAGGATGGGGAAAATTAGGGCTAAATAAATATAAAATTGAAGTTATAAAGTAAATTGAACTGAACTTTATAAATACTCTAAGACACAATAGATCTCTGGGTCAGCCTAAGATATTCCTGGAAGATATAAAATGGATATTCAATACACTATGGTTGAATATAGAGTTGAAGAACATTATAATTATTATTTGTTTATACTCTACTGATGTAAGACTGTTAATAGTTATATTAAACTAAGATGGTTTAAAAAAAATGGAAGACTGTATGATTCATCGTGGCTTAATCAAGAATAAGCATGTAGTTTACTTCTGGACTCTCAATTCTGTTTCACTGGTCTGTGTGTCTGATTTTCTGTCAATACCATGCCATTTTGATTATTATTGCTTTATAATATAATTTGAAATAGGGCAGAATGATACCTTCAGGCTTGTTCTTTTTTCTCACGATGGCTTTGGAGATTTAGGGTCTTTTGTGTGTCCGTACAAATCTGATGATTTTTTGTTCATCAAAATGCCAATGGGATTTTGATGGGAATTGCATTGAATCTGTATTAAATCAGGGAATAAGGTGATTTTAACTATGTTGATTCTTCCAATCCAAGAACACAGAATATCTTTCCATTTCTTAGGTCTTCAATTTCTTTTAATAGGGTCTTGTAGTTTTCATTATATAGGTCCTTCACATGTTTCATTAGGTTTATTCCTAGGTATTTTATTCTTTTTGTTGCAATTGCAAAAAAGTTTTTTTCATTTCTTTTTCTGACAATTCATTATTAGAGTATAGAAACACTATGGGTTTTTGAACATTGATTTTGTATCAAGAAACTTTACTGCATTTGTGTACTGTTTCTAGTAGTGTTCTTGTAGAGTATTTATGGTTTTCTCTATAGACAAACATGTCGTCTGCAAATAGTGACAGTTTGACCTCATTTCCTATTTGAATGCCTTTTATTTCTTTCTCTTGCATGACTGCATTCACTAGAACTCCCAATGTTATATTGAATAACAGCGATAGTGGACAGTCTTGATTTGTTACTGATCTTAGAGGAACACTTTTTAGTTTTTCACTGTTAACTATAAGGTTAGCTGAGGGTTTGTTGTATATGGCCTTTATTATGTTGAGGTCCTGTCCTTCTATACCTATTTTATTAAGTGTTAAGCCCATTTATAAGGGCAAATAATTTTCTATAAAGGAGCCAAAAACATACAGTGGAGAAAATAAAGCCTCTTCAATAAATGGTACTGGGAAAACGGGAAAGCTACTTGCAAAAGAATGAAACTAGACTGTTGTCTATCACCATACACCGCAATTAACTCAAAATGGATTAAGACCTGAATATATGACCTGAAACAATATATTGCACAGAAGAAAACATAAGAACTAAACTCATGGATCTTGAACATAAAGATTTTTATGTTCAAAGGATTTTATTATGAATTTGACCTCGAAAACAAGGGAAATAAAAGCAAAAGTAAATGAATGGTGCTACATCAAACTAAAAAGATTCTGCACAGCAAAAGAAACTGTTAACAGGGCAAAGAGAGAACCATCCAAATGGGAAAACATATTTCGAGCAACGTCTCCTATAAGGGCCTAATATTCAAAATATACAAAGAACTCATACAACTCAATACCAACAAAAACCAAACAATCCAATTAAAAAATGGGTGGAGGACCTCAACAGTCAATTCTCCAGAGAAAACATACAAATGGCAACAAACACATTAAAAGATGCTCAACTTCACTGGCTATTAGGAAAATGCAAATCAAAACCACAATGAAATACCATCTCACATGTGTTAGAATGACTATTATCAACAGAACAAGTAACAACAAGTGTTGGAGAGGATGTAGAGAAAAAGGAACTTTCATACACTGCTGGTGGGACTGGGAATTGGTACAACCACTATGGAAAACATGGAGTTTTCTTGAAAAACTAAAAATTGATCTACCATAAAATCCAGCAATTCCTCTACTGAGGATTTACCAAAAGACTTGAAAACATTTATCCGAAAAGATATGTGCATACCAATGTTCATTGCAGCATTATTCACAGTGGCCAGGACATAGAAGCAACCGAAGTGTTCTACATGATTAGATATAGATGACTGGATAAAGAAGATGTGATACATTTATACAGTGGAATATTACTCAGCTATAAGAAGAGATGGAATACTGTCATTTGCGACAACATGGATGGACCTCAAGATAATCATGCTAAGCGAAATAAGCCAGACAGAAAAAGTTGAAAATCACATAATATCATCTATATGTGGGATATAAACCTAAAAGCAACAAACAAACATGACAAACAAACAGAGATTCATTGACATGGACAGTAGACTAGTGGTTACCAGATTGGAGGTGTAGGGGTGGAGGAAAGTAGATGAGGTAAAAAGAATCAAATATGTGGTGACAGAAAGAAATCTAACTATGGGCAATGAACACACAATGCGATATATGTATGACTTATGTTGAATTGTACACTTGAAACTTGTTGGATTTTGTTAATCAATGTCACCATAATAAATTTTAAAAAAAGAATAACATTTAGTTATCCTATTAACAAGAAGTCTGCAGGAAGATATTGCAAGGTTGGATCAGAGGCTGAAATTTGTTATCAAAGCCAACACTTTCCTTCTTTCCACTTTGCCATTCATGGCATGGTGTCCATATCTTCTCTACCTGTCTTAATATGGCTATGAAACTTACAAATAATGTCTTACATACTACTGTGCAAAGGAATGAAAGAGGAAGAATAGCTTAATTGGTGAGAGAGTGCTTCTTCCCAGGTATCTTTCTATTTTTATCTGGAGGAAAATTTTTACCAAAGTTTCCCTCACATGCACAAAGACTTTTTGCTTCTTATTGCTCTAGATCTCATGACTGAAGCAAGGGATGATTAGAGAGTGAGAATTGAGAATTTTTAGCTTCTAATTTTGGAGGCAGTCTTTTCCAGCTTAGGAAAGGCAGGTAGGTAATACTGTTAAGTAATAAATTAATAGTGTTTGCAAAACTCAATCTAACCTATTCATAAATTAAGTAAGATGTGTAGTGGCATCAATTTTCAGTAGGTTTCACATAAAACAATTTGTCTATATCTATACCTATTAATTTAAATAAATGATATTATCTGGATAAGGTATTTTTTAATGATAATTGGTTATAATTTTCTTTGCAATCTTGGTACTATGCAGTAGCCATTACTACCCATCTAGTTTGGATCAGTTAAGGTTTATTGTTAGCTTTTACATGTGTTTGTGTGTGTGTGTGTTTGGGTTGTTTTTTGTTTGTTTGTTTGTTTGGGGCAGTAATCAAAGCAAGAAAATTTCCCCAATGAGAATTAGTAATTACATCATTCAGTCACTCAAGCTAAAAATCATCACTGATTTATTTTATTGTCTTTATAGGCAATCAGAAGTTTCTTAAAAATTTTCATTCCAAGCAGTTTTCTAATATTTCTGCCTTGTCCACATATCATTTATTGTTACCTTGATCTTGAACCTTATGTTCTCCTACTAGAATTATTGCAAATAGTGCTTACAATGTGCTTCTGCCTTTGTTCAGATATTCTTCATTCTACTCTTACTGTAATCACAAGTTTGGTTTATCTTTAATCAAATATAAGCAATTCATTATTAATCTCAAATATTTATGTCTCCTAATCAACTGTCAGATAAGACCCAAAAACTTTGCCATGGCAACCCCTCTATGTTAACCTCAGAAATTTCGGTTCTTGATTCACTTTATAGTGCATACTATTTGCAAGAACAAACTGCTGTGTTTTTAATCATTTTGTCTAATATCATTTTCACTTGTAAATAAGTGCATTCCAATATTCTCTTCACTCATTTGATTTCGTCAATAGGTATCTCTAAATCTTAAACTGTATTAAGTGTCTTTTACATATTTCTATCATGCCATTTACTACACTTTTTTATAAATGTATGTTAATGAACTTTTATTTTCTATTTAGATCTAGGCTTGTTACAGTGAGTGTGCTCCTAGAACCTGTATTTGATAAGGGCTCAACAACACGTGTTTTAATGAATGCTATCCTAATGAATGAATGGATGAATAAAATTCTGTACAATAGCCTTTGCATTTGTACTAGTTGTACTGTAAAGATAATCTATGCAACTAAAACAATTTGCAGTCAATAGCTACAGAATAGTTCAAAAAATTAATCATGTTTTCCTTTGCCTCTTTTTCTCTCTCTTTACTGACATAAAGAAGCTTCTGTGATCTCACACTCCATTGATGTCACTGTCTGTTATATTTTAATCACTGTCTGATTTTTAAAGTCATCTTTTTCGAATCAGCCTCTTTTACTCTGACCTCTAAACATTGGAGTGCTCCAAGACTTGCACTCTCTTGGACTTTTTTATTCAACAAACACTCTTGATAATTACAGCCTGTTTAATGCTTTACATCATTATATCATGTGTCTGTGTGTGCACATGCACACACGCACATGTGCCTCTGGGTGTATAATTGACTCATCAGATATTTAAACCTTGTCTAGAACTCTATGTTGAGTTCCAAATGTCTGCCTATCTGATATCTCCAGTTTGATCTCAATAAACACCAAACTTAACACATGCAAAATAATATTGTTGGTTCTCACACTAAACTCAAAAATGCTCTTCACTTAGTTGACTACATCTCAGTAAAAAAGCACCACATCTTTGAAATAAATGAGCTAAAAATTGTGTTCTTAGCCTTGATTCTTCTATTTTCCTCACATTCCACATTCATTAAATCACTACATCATATCAATTCCATCTTCAAAGTCTATTTTAATCTGTCCACCTCAATTTGTTTTTCTCAATTCTATCATCCTAGCCATGTTACGATCTCTCTTTTCTGAAGTAATACAATAGTCCATCTCCTTGCTTCCAATTTAACTCCAACCGAAATGCATTCTATATATAATAGTAGAACTTTTAAACCATAAATCAAATCACATAATTTCCTCACCTAGAACCCTTTTCTAGCTTTGCAATGCCTATTGAATAAAATTGAATGTCCTTATTTATCATAGCTGTTATATCCTACATTATTATTTCCACTTCCCATATATTTCACCCCAACTCCTGACACCTTTGTTCTCTTGGCTTTCTTTAGTTTCCTCTGACTAGCTAAGTCAGCTCCTTTCTCAGGACCTCTGTTTGGAATTCTTTATCCAGCTAAAATATCACCTCTTTAAATAGGATCTCCCTAGATCCTATTACTATGACTCATCTCTCTCCAAAAATGTTCACATTATAGATTTTTTGCCTTCACCTCTCTTATCTGTCTGGAATTATCTTTTTAAGTATTATTGCTTATTTCTGATCCTTGCTACCTGCATGTAAGTTCCCTATCAATAAAAATATAGTTTTATATTCATTGCTTTATGCCCAGTATCTAAGAATGACTTCTCACGTGAAAGAGGTAACATTTTATAGAAGAATAACTACTAGAAATGAAATACATATATAAAAACACTGATTATATATCTGTTCTCCTAAGTAGCTTGAGTGATATTAAAAAGTATATTATTCTTCCAGATTAACATATTTATAAACTAGTAGTAAAATTCTTGCTTAACTGAAATGTAGCTGTGAGAACCTAAAAAAGTATGCATGAAAGTAATCTGAAAATTTTAAAGTACTATATAAATATGTTTTATTGCAGTTATTTTCTTTTTTGTATATGTCTATTGAAGCTACTAAGGCAGAAGACAGATCTCCACAATTCATGAAAAAGTTTGATCTTTACTAATAAGCTGAACTCAGAAGTTTGGTCATCCAGACCTTTTACAACAATTTTTCAGAAGTTGTAGAGCAGTAAATGATGTGTGCTCTATGTTTTAAGACTAATTTGTTTCTAATAATCCATTTTGCAATTATGACAGACAATTATTAGCTGACCAGAGGATTATTTAAATGAATAAACTTCAAAAAGCAGTGGTTTTAGATGTTGACAACAATGTACACAATTATACATGGTTTATACGATTATTTTGTGTGCTGAGTAAAGGTGGCAAGATATTAGAAATCAATGGCCATTGCAAATAACTAAAATATGAAAACAAAGTGATTTTAAAATTAGAATATAAATCAATGTTTATATATGTCAACTGACAAAAACTGAATTTTTAGAATGCATCTTTTCCAGGGGACATGCTGCACTTGTGGATATATGGCTAATGACCTAGAGTACTGAAGCCAAATTCGGGGTAGAAAATTTTAGTTCTGACCGCAGAACTTATGATGTGGTGTGTGTGTGTGTGTGTGTGTGTGTGTGTGTGTGTGTGCATGCGCTTACTTAATCAGTTACAAATAAAGGGAGTGATGATTTCATAAGAGGACAAATGAGAAGAAGAGGTATAAATATAATGGTTCCTTCACTGATAAAATAAAAGTTTACTTTTAGATAATGTATTTTGTTTGGTATTCAGTCATTTAGAAAGTAATCATTCAATAACTGTTAACCAAGGAACTATGTACTGGGAGTTAGAAGAGTGAACAGGGTCGAAATGATCTCTGCCCTTTCTAATTTTAAAATATGTTCAAAGGAGGTGGGTGAGAATATAAAAAATAAATAAAACAAATATAATAAATCATGATAAGGACTATGATGAAAAAGTTTAAGGTATAAAGGGATACTTACTATAGGTGAAGCATTTAACTGGGACTTGATTTGATGGAAAACAAAAAACTATATTCTCATTACAGAAAACAGCATCTGCAGAGTTCTTAGAATCTATTAGAAGGTTAGGAGGAAGTGAAAGCACTAAAGGGTATGTAGTATGAAAGGAGGCTATGCAGTATGCAGTGGCCAGATATGGAAGAACTTACAGACCCATGGTTAGGGATTTGGACTTTATCTTAAGGCCATAGGAATTATGAAAGATTTTTAAGCAAGAGAGTGCCATAACTGGATTTTTGTTTTGGGAGCAAAATGTTGCTAATAAGGTGGAGAATGATTTTAGGGGTGAAAACACTGGATCAGTTAAGGTTTATTGTTAGTTTTTTACATGTGTTTGTGTGTGTGTGTTTGGGTTGTTTTTTCTTTGTTTGTTTGTTTGGGGCAGTAATCAAAGCAAGAAATAATCGCTGCTTGGACTAGAGTTTAAAAATTGTTGTTGGAGATAGTGAGTGCTTAAATAGATATTTATAAGGTAAGTTTTGGAGAATGATTGGATATTAAGTGTGAAGGATTGGTCAGAAGTAAATACCTAAATCCTAACTTAGGTCACTAGAAACACAATTTTAAAAATTCAGATTTCAGAGAAAAGGGGATATATTTAGTTTTAACATCATTAATTTGAGGTATGTGTGATAGTCTAAAAATGATCTCTGTGAGAATTTTTTTAAAAAATTTAAAATCATTTTTATTTGGTGGGATAGTCAGGCAGTCTCAGAAAGTCACAGAAGTTAGCACAGTGTGCTAGGATCAGATTCTACCTAATTGTCTAAAGTAGTCAAAAGCCTATGAGCCAGTAAGCTAGTAGAGAAAATAAAGATGTAGAAATCCTAATAAATGGAGAATCTGTTCAGGGATATTTGAGTTTTAATTTGCTGAAATTATTCCTAGAAACAGTTGAACAATTATTTCTCTTATATAGAATATGAAGAAGAAAATAGGTTTTGAACAGTCTGTGTTAGAGTCTGTCAAATAGAGGTCAAAACAAGGGGTTAGAAAGCTTCTACTCTAGCTCCAGCTCCATTCTTCTCGAGCAGAGTGATCTTAAACCCAAGTTACTTGTCCTCTCCGAGTTTAATTTTCCTTATTTCTTTATTCTTTTTAAAATTTTCAGAAATAATTGGCAAGACAACTCCCAATTAAAAGGTACATTCAAAAAAAAAAAGTATGGTTCATGTATAAAATGGAATACTACTCAGCCATTAAAAAAATAAAATCCTACCATTTGCAATGACACTGATGGACCTAGAGGTTATTATGTTGAGTGAACTAAGTCAGATAGAGAAAGATAAATACCATATGATTTCACTTATATGAGGAATCTAAGGAACAAAAAGAACAAACTAATCAAAAACATTCACAAACGTAGAGGACAATCTGGTGACAGTCAGACAGGAGGGGAGTTGGGAGACTGGGAGAATGGAGTAAGGGTCTAAAGAAGTACAAATTAGCAGTTGATAGATGGTCTCGGGGATGAGAGCACAGCCTAGGGAATGCAGTTAGCATTAAGGTAATGGTTAGATGAAGAGAAAGCAATTAGGGGGATTGTTTTATAAACTATATAAATGTCTAACGAATGTACTATATACTTGAAATTAATAAAATAAAATTTAAAAAAGGTAGTTTCTAAACTGAATCACTTAAAGAAATACCCCTTAGACATAGAAAAGGGAAATACATAACTATGGATATACATATTTAGAAAGCAATTAAAATATTTACAAGTCTGCAGAAGAAATAACAGGAAACAAGAATAATTTCATAAAAATCTTCTCCCTTACCCTGGTCTTTTCGACATCATTTACAAGTCTGGCACCTACTTCTTAAATACCTTTCCCTTATATACTGCTCTTGACTTTATTAAATGCACAGTTTTAGACAATTCAATATTTAATCATCTAACTCTCTCTTCTGTGAAAACTATTTCTTTTGCAATCATTGTTGTCTTTTACAATGTAAATCCTTCCAGTGTAATTATTTTATTTACCCATCTTGATTTCTCTGATCTATATGGAAAGCCCCATAAAGGCTGAGATAAAAACAACAACAAAACAACATTACCAACAATAACAACCAAAGTTCCTGAATTCTCATAGATATATTATCTATATCTGCACTGCATGGTGGGTTTTATGACAGTGAGGAGGCTAGGTAGAAAACAGGGACTGGTGGTCATGATTGCATGGAGAAGGACAGAAGTCTTAAATGTAAATTTCAACAGTAGCAAAAATGAACTTTAAGGATACCTACAAGTCTACCATTTTAAACCATATTCCTAATAGTATGCTAAACAATATGTATTTATGGAGATGATTGATTGAATTCCAGATTCTGTCCAAGCAAAAATAGATAATTGATTTTACATACCATTTTTTTCTTATCTCAATTGTAGGTTTATTGTGTTCATTATGTCAGATTTATTTAAAGACTGTCCTGATTTCTTCTAATTACCAGGATATTCAATGAATATTTTGTGGTTACTCAAAATATTAAATCTATGAGTTTTTTCTTAATTTGGCAGTAGCAAAATAGAGATATGCATATAAACAGATGTTTGAGATGTTAAAAATCTAGTGTTAGTAAAATAAAGACAAACCCCTGCGATGTGTGTGTGCGCGCGCGTGTGTGTGTGTGTGTGTATGTGTATATGTATGTGTGTGAAAGGTATGCATACATTGTTTAGTGTTTCTTTGGAGCACACTGCCATTTCAAAAGCTAAAAATACTTTAAAGTGAGCTCCCAAAATGGAGATGTGTCTAAGTTGAAAACAATAGGCTGTGATATTCAAGCTATGGCTGACAATGAATAAATAAAAATTATGTTTAAAAAATACTATTAGTATGTTCTTTTGTGACTAGATCTTAATATAAACTACTTAAAATATATGTCAAGACCAAATTCCATTTAGTCTGTTGTTATGTTTTTAGAATTGTTTAGTCAAATAGTTAGGAATCAAAACAAGGGGTTAGGAAGAAAAAAAAATCAATAAAATGAAACCATTGTAAAGGATTCTAAAACGAAAGAGGATCAAAATCAAAAAGGAAATCTTGAAAGATAGTTCAATATGCATGTGTATACCCTCACATACAAAGATACTCAATCATATAATTTCTCCACTATTCTGTTAATATAATCAATTATTATCATTGCTTTTCAAAGGGTAAACCAATACTGCATTCCTGAGATAGTTCAGCTTTAGTCATTATGTACTATCCTTTATATATTACTAGATTCTGCTTAGCAATATTTTAAGGACTTTCACACATATTGTATGAATGATGTGTGTCTGTTGTATACTTTTCATCTTGTATTTTAGTCTATTTTTAGAATCAGGTTAATACTGATTTCATATGACTTCATAAAATGAGTTGAGAAGACCTCTAAATTCTAGCTTTCTATTTCATTTTCTTTTAATTCGGTAAAGTGTGTCTTTCTAGGAATGTGATTATTTCATTAAATCTTTCATATTTATTGCCATAAACTTATTAATAGTATACTTTTATCTCTTAATATCCATAGAGTCTGTAATGAGTTCAAGCCTCTTATTTCTGAAATTGATAATTTATTTTTTTCTATGATTTTTAATCAGATTGACTAGAAATCTGTCAATCACTGAATATTTCAAAGATCCAGCTTTAGATTTCATTAATTTTCTATATTATTTGCTTTCCATTTCAATAGTTTCTGTTCTTAATTTTATTATTTTTCTTTCTTCTTGAATGTGACTTGTCCTTCATTTTTTACCTTCTTAAGTTGGAACCCTACCTTATTGCTTTTATACCTTAATTATTTTCTAATATAAACTTTTAAACTATGAAATCCCACATATGTTAGTATGCCGTATTTCAATATAACTCATTTCAAAGTATTTTTAATAGTCTCTGTTAATTTTCTTCTTTGATGCATGCTTTATTTAGAAGTAAACTGTTTAATTAAAAAATATTTGCAAATTTTCCAAAAGTCTTTTTATCATTGTTTTCTAATTTAAATTTATGAACAGAGAACATACTCTGTGTAGTTTTAATTCATCTAAATGTTTTTGATACAGTGTTTGTTATTTCCATGTGTATTCTGCTTTTGTTGAAAAGAATGCCTACTCTACTGTTATTGGTTAATATAGACAATATAAATAATTATATTATATAAATGTCAATTAATTCAAGATAATTGGTAGTGTCATTTATATGTTTTATACACTTACTGAATTTTTGGCCTTTAAAAACCTGAGCGAAGTGATGAACTCCCTAACTCATATTGTGCATTTATGATTTTATTCTTTTAGTTTTGTCATGTTTCCTTCATATAATCTATGCTCTGGTAGTATGTGAAACACATTTATGATCATTATGTCTTTTTTAAGATTTGAAATATTAATTACTATAAAATATATCTGTTAATATATTTTAATGTGTCTTTCCTGCAGTCTATTTTATCTATTGATAATATCATTACTCCAGTTTTCTTATAATTAAAATTAACAGTGTATTACTTTCTTATCATATTATTTATAGGGAAATATATACTTCTCTTATTTTCTATCCAGTTTGACAATCTGTATTAAAGTATTTAGAACATTTTAATGTAACTTTTGATATAGTTTGGTTTAATTTTACCATTATTTATTTTCTATTTTCCAATCTCTAATTCTTCCTGTTTTACCTTTTTCTAACTTCTTTTCAGTAAAATAAAAAATGAAAATATTGCCCACATCATACTCAATGGTAAAAAGATGAAAGCCTTTCCTCTAAGATCAGGAACAAGATAAGGGTTGCTCACTCTCACCATTTCTATCCAACATAGTATTGGACATCTTAGCCAGAGAAATTAAGCATAGATAGATAGGTAGATAGATGATAGATAGATGACAGATAGATGATAGATAGATAGATAGATAGATAGATAGATAGATAGATAGATAGATAGATAGATAGATGATAAATGGCATCCTAATCAGTAAGGGAGAAGTTAAATTAGTTCTTTGTAATCCTACAGAAAACCCTAATGACTATATCAATTAACCATAATCAGTTGCGTTCCTATACATTAACAATAAACTATTTGAAAAAGAAATAAAGAAAAAAATACCATTAACAATAGCGTTGAAAACAATAAAATACTTAGGAATAAATTTAACCAAGGAGATGAAAGATTTGGATGCTGAAAACTATATGACATTGACAAAAGAAATTGAAGAATACACAAATAAATGGAAAGATATCTCATGTTCATGAATTGGAAGAATATTGTTAAAACGCCACAAAAATTAACTCAAAATGGATTAAGGACTTAAATGTAAGACCTGAAACCATAAAATTTCTTGAAGAAAACATAGATATATGTTCCTTGGCATTAGTCTTGCACTGATTTTTTTTTTGGATATGACACAAATGGTAATGAAAGCAAAATATACAAGTGAGATGACTTAAAACCAAAAGGCTTCTGCACAGAAAAGGAAGCAATCGACCAAATAAAAAGGCAATTTATGGAATGGGAGAAAATATTTGAAAGCCATATATCTGATAAAGAGTTAATAACCAAAATCCATGAAGAACTCATATAACTCAATAATAAAAGTATAAATAACCTGATTTAAAAATGGCCAAAAGACCCAAATAGACATTTTTCCAAAGAAAACATACAAATACATTTTATTATAAAAAAGAAAAAAGATTTTTAAAACTGTGGCTATAAATGTATTATAGACACACAGGTAAGTAGATAAATAGTTGGATGTAAATGATTTTTTGAGCATAGAGAAAGTAATAGGAAAAACAAAATATATCTAGTTAGTTCATATTTGTTATCTCACCAGTATGTCAGTGGATAATGATATTAATATCTTTATCTTGTTCCACTGCATTTAGAAAGATTGCATTGCTCTTTAAAAAAATAGATTAATTTTACTAAAGACATCAACTTTAACATAGAAATTAAAATGTAAAAGTTATTGTATGCCTCTTAATTAGTTGTCATTTTAAAATATAATTGCACTATTAGATTTTTCACTAAGATTTTTATTACTCAAGTGAGAATTAATTTACTTTGCAATTTTCAGTTCACTTATTTTGTTATTGCTACAGAGAAACCAACAATCAGTGAATTATAATTCTTATTGCATAAAGTCACAAAATTAGCTTATATAAAAATTATAAGAAAAGTGCTCTTAAATTAGAAAACAGTTTCATTATGAATCTTAGATATGTGCTCTAAACAATTAACTTCTTAAACTCTTTTTATGTAGAGGAATTTTGAGTACATGGGCAATCTATTAGTAAGTTCTCTTATAAACTCTCAGTTAACTAACTAGTTGCCTAAAATTTTCAATTATTTGGATATTTAATTTTAGGCATAATTTCACTTTATTGGCAAAACAGAATAAAACATTTCAAATCAATTTGATAAAGTTTTACTATTATTTAAAGTTTTAGAAGCTTATAAATGTTACACATATAATTCTCTCAAATTTCAAAGCAAGCATCACATATTCTTATTTAACTTTTAATTTTCTATGCTACACATGAATTCCATACATGCTTTCTGGTGAGAACAAATGAAGAAACTGAAAGCAGCATCCTTCTGATGTAGTTTTGTTCCTCTGAAACTTACTATTCAATTCTATTACTAAAATTTTGGTATTATTAAAGAGAGAAAAAAAACTTGAAATAAAAAGAGGTACACAAAGTATAGTTTTATACAAACTTTTTCTTCTTTAAAATTGTAAATCCTATTCTGGGGAGTCTTTCAGCACTAATGACCTAAAGGACATATGGACTATGCTCAAAGTCACTCGTTGTAAATACTTATCAGTTACAGTCTTTTCTTTAAAGTCCTTTGAAGCTTATTGTCTTCACAATCAGTAAAAATTTTGCTTGCTCATCTGTTTATCTGCCTGCACTACTAACCCCACACCAAAATTATAATTGCTGCATAAATTAATAAGTGCAAGTTATTGTACAAAATTCTCAAAACTCTGTAATTGCATACACTGGAGAAAGTTATCACAAAATATATTTGAATTTTGCTGAATATATTTCTTAAAATAGCTTGATCTGATATTAAGATTTATTTACGGTGTTATTGTTTATTTTGTCATTAGGACAAAATAGCTATGTCTCAGTAACATTAGAGAAATTATGAATCAACTCTTGGTATATATGTATTATAGATACATAGATTAGTAGATAAAATATCAGGTATTAGCCTCTACATTTTAATAACATGAGAAAGGAAACACATATCATGTACATTATCATAGCATACATTAACATATTAGATAAATTTGATATAATTAGTATTTCTAAAACCCTGCAAAAATTATTAAGATACAAATTATAGTTACTCATAAAAATTATACAATGACACTAATTAGTATGACCATATCCTCAGAAGAAATCATGAGTTCCCATAACTTCACAACCCATTGGTGGATTTTTTTTGGCTTTTTTGAGCTATAAATGATACATAACATTTAATAAGCTTACAGTGTATAATGTATTCATTTGATACATTTATAAATTATAAAGTGATTATAACATTTAAGATCTTTAGCAACATTTAAGTATATAATACAGTATTATTAGCTATAATCACCATGTCCCATGCTGTATATTAGATCTTTAAATATATTAAGCTTTTAGCTGAAAGTTTGTTCTCTTTGACCAGTATCTCCCATTTCTCCCGCCCATCCCTGGCCCTAGTAACCACCACTCTATGTCTTTGTTTGACTTTTTTAGTTTTCACATATAACTGATATAATACTATATTTGTCTTTCTCTGACTTATTTTTGTTAACATAATGTCCTAAAGGCAGAACCCACTGACTTTTATTCTATTAACTTCCCTATTCAAGACCATATAATAATTATTCACTTAGCACAATTAAAAGTATTTTAGCACTCTCATTTATCATATCAGATAAATTTATTCCTTAAATAAACTGTTATCTTTTCCTTGGCCTTGCAAGATAATCTTAAATTTAAAACTAAACAATCACAATTATTTTATAATTTGTCTTTTGAATATTGTTTGCTATCACCCTCAGTGCTGCCAACTTGTGACAATTCAGTGAGCATTGTCTTGTCTCTTTTTTCTTTCTCCCTTCGCTTTCTTGCATTTTGATTAGTTAGAAGGTAAAAGTTTTCACTCTGTGCTACTGTTTTTACATTTTTCTATGTTCTATTTCTATTGTTTCTTAATATCTACTCTCAGTTTGCCAATTCTCAATTGAGTGTCTTATGAAATCCACAGTTCTTGATATTGTTATGTTTTCCTATTTTGGATATGCTATTTATTATATACATGTGACATATATCATATATTATATGCAGAGATTATATTTAAATATGTTATATAGTTATATATCTATGTATCAATTTTTCAGGATTCCTTGTTAATTCATTATATCCTCTTAATTCTTATTAACTAGACAATAATTTCATGTTATTCCCTGTCAATTTTTTAAAAAATTGATTTTTAGAGGAAGGTGGTTCATACAGGGGATTTGAACTTAGGCTGTAACTCTGTATTAACTCTTACTTCTGATTAAAAAATCTCAGGAATGAGTTACTACTTCCTCTTAGTGATAAGATAACTTTTGTCTTCTTATGGATGGAAAAGGGGCTTCTTCTGTTTTACCTTTTCTCTTAAGGTGTTGTTCATTGTATTCTCTGCTTTATAAATTGTGGACTTCTATATTACTTTTTCAAGTTGGCCTTAGGCTTGCATGCAGTTTTATTCTTTCTGCTTTCTTTACAAGAGTCTATGAAATAAAAGATCAGGTGAAAGATGATCAACAAATACCCCTAATGGCAAAATAAATTTATATTGCTCAGTTTATATCTAGTTCGTTTCTCTTTGGTTTTGCTTTCTTGAAGATTTTGACCTCATAATTTCTTAAAACCGTGTCCTGTCTTTGGTACTTTAAAAATAGTTGTTCCCTTTATAGTCAAGTTTTAATCAACCAATCAATCAATCAATTGATTTGAAAGAGACTGTCGAGGTATGTAGCTAGTCTTTGACCAACAATGGATGTTGCATAAATTTATTTGAAAAAAAAAAAAAGTTTAATTTTATGTAAAGCAAGAGGTAAGAATTATACTTCAGGTCACAGAACCCCAAATATCTCTATCAGCAATGCATGGTGCAGAGAATGAGATGATAATATCTTGAAAATATTTGTGAATTTTAATATTTTTTTCTTGAAAATATAAACATACTGACACTTAAGTTTTGTGTTTTTAAATATTAAAATGTTTTTATCAGATATTAATAAATTTAACTATGTTTATTTTGTTGTAAAGATAGCCAGTCTCACTTTATTTTTTCTCTTCACTTTTATATAATTTTTTGTTATTTTTCATGTATCAGACAAAAGAATAGTGAAATCACATACAGAACATTTTGTATTTTTTCCTTTTTTAGTTAAGTAGCATTATCTGGTAAGAAATATTTATTTATTTCTTCAGGGTTCCAAGCTTATTTATTCTTTAACATTTCTACTTTTTAAAATTTAGAAATGAGAAAACAATTAAATGGTAATTATTTTATTAATAATAAATAAAAATAATTTAATTAACATGTAATGAGAGTATTGCCATTATAGAGATAATAATACTGATAAACATGCATAAAAGAAAATAAATGAGATAATAGATAAATGAACTAACTTAAAATATCATATAAGCTCTCATATTTTAATTTTTATAGTAATACAATCATGAATCTAAAGTAAAGAATCATAAAGTGGATAATGTTGGAGGTAGTTCAAGGGAATGTTTTGTTTAATTGGTAGTGTAGAATTATGAGTGGCAAAGATGTCATTGCTTAAACTATTTAAATTGATTACTCACTTCCGTGGTATATTGTCTGAAATTGACCTTGGAAGCTCACTCTTGGTTGTCTGGACGATAAATTAACTGGTACAAGGGCTTCTGTCTTTTTGTGGAGAAATTTTTCGTTTGAACTGTTTTTCATATACATCAAATCATCCAGGTGCTTGGGTACCAGAAGTTTTTTGGACAACTACCATAAACAGTTGGCATCTAAATGCATATTACCTGGTACCCAAGTAGTCTGCTTCTCTCCCTACTGGTAATATGGTTCTCATGAATGCCCTGTATGAATGAATATATGAATGCCCTATAGAAGGCAGAGGAGGAGAACTCAGAATCTGTACCACTAGAACACATGTCCTCTCGCTGCATATGCCCCCAGGACACTTCTCTGTGGGAAACTGGGAGGACTGAGGGATCTCTGATTTTGCACATGGTATCAATGCTTAGACCACTATATCTGAGTTGTGACTAATATTTATCCACTATGTGTATCCTTCATTTTTGTTCTAGGTACCTATTATGACCATATTATACCATCATTGATTAAAATAGTAAAAGTGAAGAAAGATCAATTAAAGTACTAGTAAATATTTATATCAAAGAGGGGCTAATTTTTTCTCCCTGAAACTTGTCTTCACATCATCATAATGGTAGGAGACTATTTTGTAACATGATAAATTTTATCCATGCACCACTTATTTTGTCTACAAAGATGCCAAGAATCCTAATTTGTTTTATTTTGGTTGTCCATTTTCTACTGATGGGCGAATTGCTTTGACATTGAGTATATACAATTTCAGTTATCATGAATATGCCAGGTAGTAAGTCTGTATTATAGACAGTAAATATGATTGGAAATGTGAAATGAGGTTTAAAATTCTCCAAAACACAAAATAATTCTCTTTATTCTATGTATTCTAACCGTCTTTTTATCCCCAGAAATATACAGATAAAATCATTCCTGTTTTGCAAATATAACTATGGTTTCATTTTACTGTTTTGAAGAACTAGTATTTATCAAGAATAGAAGCACTACTGATAAAGATAGAAACCTAGAGAGGGGAAGTCTACTTAAAGATGTAATATATGTATAAAAGTTATAGAAAAAAAATTTTTTCATGTGGCATTCTACTGTAGCCTATCCAAGTTTTCTTTTCTTTTCTTCTTTAACTGTTGACATAACTTTTGGGTAAATTGCTAGTGGTTAAGAGTCTGAGAGTACATATTAATTAGTTGGGCTCATACAATTTATAACTATTTGAGGTGTGCATATCCCTCTGACTCCACAGGAACTATTATTGCTTTAAGGGCTGGAGCTTACACGAGGCAGCCAAGAGTGTAACAGAAACAGCAGGGGCCAACTCTGAAGCTGCTGAGTCCATCTGTCATAGCAAGGATTTTAGCATTTACTTTAAAATCAAATTTCCATTCCAAAATGTAATTTCTCCAACCACTAAGTCTTGCAACATTACATATTTTTACTCTGTTACTATTTCTAGAGCAACTAGTCATGACTAGCTCTGCATTAAATTTTGACTGAAGATGAGTGTATCTATTAAATCTGTGGGTACATTAAACTTTATGTTATTTAAGAAGATAGGGAAATATGATGTTTTAGGAAATTAAATAAATGAGTAATTGTCATACACATTCCACATAATATGAATAATATATGTCTCCCAGGAAGTTTATAAATTTATATAGGTAATTTTTGATGTTCAGAGAGAATATCAGTGATGAATTTTATGCTTAAAATCATTCTTAATGATAGTAACATCATTTATATTTAAATGACCATTAATAGCAATTTTTAATTGATCAGAAAATAGCTAATATTATTTCTGAACATTTGCAAGCACGTGTATAGCATATGTCTACACACATTAGTATTCATCATATATATACATACACATATATATGATGCACATATATGTATTATATGTGTTATTCATGTGTGTACATACATACACCAAAATGGACTACAGATATGGACTATATCCATAATTGTATATACTTATGTGTCCCTATATACATATGCATGCATATATATATAATTTCCTATATACGTGCATTTTTTGTGATATTTTATAAAATTTGTAGTAGTTACTATATGTCAGTCATTTTGCTTTAGTTATGAAAATGATTTCAACTGATGATTATTCCTCTCTCATATATCTATCCACTGTCCTTTAACTCACTCCAGAAATAAGATATGGGATAAAGAACTTAAAGTGACTGAAATTGTAGTTGATATATGATTGAAAAGATCAAGCACATAATGGGATTATATATTCGGTCGAGGCCTCTTAGTTGAAGATAGTTATGTTTTATATTTTTTTCCCACTTTATCGCACAACAATATATTATTTCCACTAAGAATAAAATAAAAAGTGATGCAATCATTTGATAGAATATTTGTTCACTGTGACAGGTAAATAGTCTATGAAGAGAAAATTAATGTTGATTTCACCATAGAAAAACAGTTTGTTGAACATCAATCAGCTCTCATAAAGAGCTAAGAAAATAGTCACTGCTTTTCAAGTCATCAAATGCTTTCAATAAATGTCTAAAACTACAAGATAATTAAAATGTCAACTGCCACTTTTATTAAGCATTTTTGTAGATTTAAAAAGAGAAATAAGTCATAGCATATTTCCTCTTCTAGATCTATGCACTAGTGTTCAAAATCAGGAGTGATTAAGTCACCTCAGAGCTGCATCTCTATGTCCAGGTAGCCCACATACCTATATGGGAGCAGACTTGGGCCCTCTCTTCTCTGATATCCCAGAAGCGCTCAATGTTAACCAGCAGCTTTGCTGAACTAGCAACAAATTTGTCAGAATCAGAATTTGCTGTATACCTTATCAAAGCATAGGCAAAATTACAACTCCCAAACTACACGGGACCTGATTCTAAACTAGCTTTTTAACATGAGAGAAAATAAATGCTGACAGGCCTATGTAAAGTTTCCTTTCTATTCATTGGCACATCTTTTTTCATGCAATCCAGATTTCCTTCCATATGACACATATTACATTCTATCTAAGGGTATACAAATCTTGCCTAGAATAGAAATCTGTTCATTATTTTTGAAATTGAGTATAGTTAACATAAAGTAAAATGAACCAGAGTTATTTTCTATAAAGTCTGACAATTGATTACACCTGTGTACCCACCACCCTCGTAGTTGAATAAAATTCTTAGTAGTATTGTCAGTGTGGTCTTATAGAAAATGCCTAACTGAATAAAATTTCTGAAAATGCTTATAAAATATAAGTTGTAATCTATATTTTTATAATGATTTTGTCTGATAGCATCAATTAATTCATGCGACATGCATTTTTTGGAAGTCTTACTCTGTGCTAAACATTAAAAAAACAAAAGTGAATAAGAAATAGGCATTTTATTGAGTATCTAAGTAAAGATAGCAAATATACCCACACTTATAATTGTCTTTTTTATTTGCTACAGAAACACTTAGAAGAAAGATCTGATGGCTTATCAGAGAAGTTGGTGATTCTGTTCATTTTTGAATGATTGATCAAAATTTTACCTAATAAGTCTTTTGAAAGCCCCATGTTTTCACAGGCTGCTATAAATTGGCATGTACCGGTATTTTTATTTTTTTCTACTTTCTGAAACTGTTTTAAATTGATTATCTGTTCTGTGAAAGTTTAGTAAAACTTAGATTGAGGTTAGTGACTTTCATCATCCATTTACTGGAAATTCATTTGCATAAATTAGCTCAAAATGTTCACAAATTTTTTTTTAATTTCTACTGTTTTTCAGTATTTTGTTTATAATGTTTTGTTTTTTCTCTGCTTTTTAAATTATCAGTCTCTCTAGTGTTTATTAATTTTATTAGTCTTTTCAATGAATAAGCTCTTGGTTTTGTGTCCTTGTTCCTGTCTTTGTTTTATTTCCTTCAATATATTCAGATATAACTGATTATTTTTTCCTAGATTCTTGTGTTGAAAACGTTCATCATTCACTTATATTTTGGACCTCAAGCACAAAGAATTGCAATAATCATATTTTTGGATTCATGACACATTCTCATCAATGGTCCATACATGAACTCTATAAAATAAAGCTATGAGAATCCACTTTAAACTCATCCACATGCTAAAGGTAGAAATGAAAACTCTCATATTAATGATTGTTGTTAAAGTGTAGAAAAAACATCTTATTGTTTGTGAGGATGTAAACTTAGTGTGTATATATTAAAGGGCAATTTAAAAATGTGTAAAATTTGAAAAAAATGCAATTATTACAACATCAATTTTATTTGTAAATGTAAATCCTTGACAAATTCTCACAAGGCAAAAAGCAAGATATGCATAAGAATATTCACATCAGCATTGTTGTTATTGCAAAAGAACAAAAACAAATATTGGAGTCTCAAAATTTTTTATCCATATCCTTCAACTGCTTATTTATTATTTTTATAGCTCTTAACTGCAATAGGTGAATTCTTCAATTTTAATTCTTCCAAGTTATACATCATCCCATATGCTGCATTTGTAATTTCAGAGACCATTTTTTTTTAAGCCTCATAATTGGCTCTTTTACTCTTTAAATATATTCAACATATTAGTTTTAAAAACTTTAGATCCAGCAATCTCACTCCTAGTTACATATTCAAAGGAAATGAAATCAGGATCTCAAAGAGATATCTGTACTCTCATGTTCATTGCAACATTATTCACAATAGCCAAGATATAGAAATAACCTAAATGTATCTCAACAGTTGAATGAATAAAGAAGACATGGATGTAGATACAATGAGATATTATTTAGCCACAAGAAAGAAGGAAATCCTGCCATCTGCAACAACATAAATGAAATTTGAGGGCATTATGCTAAGTGAAATAAATCAGACAAAGACAAATACTGCATAATATCACTTATGTGTGGAATCTAAAAATGTCTAACTCATACACAGAGAATAGAATGGTGGTTACTACAAGGTGTGAGCTGGGGGAAATAAGGAGTTGGTCAGAGGGTACAAATTTTCGGTATAAAATGAATAAATTTGGGCAATCTAATATACAGTAGGGTGCTTATGGTTAACACTATTGTACTATATACTTGAAAGTTGCTAAGTAGATCTTAAATGTTTTCACCACAAAAAAGAAATAATAATTATGTGAGGTGATGGAGTAATCATTTCACAATATATGTGTCTTAAGCTAATATATACTTAAACTTATATAATGTTATATATCCATTACATCATAAAAATAAAAATAAAATGTCTTTTCAGATGTTATGCAAAATTTTTATAAAAGTACTTCCTGTTCTAATTATTGATATTATTGGCTCAGTAGTTGATTATTAGATATGTTCCTACATTTTATATATTTGGTTTGCTTATTATTTTGAGTAAAAGTTCTCAATTTTTCTCTCCCTCTTCTTCTTCTATTCACTCACTATTTTTCACTCATTTTGTCATTGCTTCCACCTGTTCTATTGGTCTGTGGTCCAAAATTATGCCTTTTTAATAGTTAAGAATTACTCTTCCCACGAGTTGTTAAGGGCATGGAGAAATAATCAAAGAGGCAGTGAGTGTAGGTACTTTTGTTTAATTTCTAGTAATGAGGTTGAATTTTTTGTCTATGCCTTCTGAGGCCAACAATTTTGAATTAAGATGTAATCTCAGGAGATATCGATAATAGTAAAAAGTAAAAAAAAAAAAGAAAAAAGACTTTTTAATGAGTGAGAGAACCTCATTTATGCTCCTAGTATCATCAATGAAACTTGCTCAGGTTTTCCATCTAAAAATAAACATTTATAATTCTCTTTACTCTAAATAAACCTTACTTCTGGCCATGATTGCCTGCTTCCTATACAAAGCTTAGCTAGTTTATTACATCCATTCTGGTTTAATATTTTATAGTTCTTTTATGTTTAAAATCTACAGGCAAGAAAATAAAGTAGTAGTTACTACAGAAGAAGTGATGAAGTTAAGAGCAATATAAGAGCTAAAACCAGAAAATTTTAATTGAGTATAGTAATATATGCCCTTAGAATCTAGAATTACTCTTAAATCTGATTTAAGTAATAAATATAGTATTAAGGGACAAAATATAGTATTAAAGACATATATGATCATTAGAACTCTTGTGGGATTAAATGGTGAGTTAAACAGTCTATAGAGAGAATTATTAACTATTAAGCTTTATAAAAATAAAAAGTGCAATAGAAGAGTAAATAGTACATATTTATATATATTGATATACATATAAATATATTTATGCACATATATTATAAAGTAAGATTTCTCAGATAAAATACACTTTTTATAATCAAAAGGCTAACTCTAATTTAGAGCAAGATACCACATTTCTTGAACTATAACACCTTTACTACCTGAGATATGACTCCCTTGACAGAATGACTTCAACTGGTGTCATTAATAACTTCCTTACATATACAAGGTCCCCAATCCCCATGTCATGTTCTGTTTAGTAATCTCTAAAGCTAAGCCTTACTTATGTCCATTTTTAGAAGGTAAATTTTGCAGCATGTTGAACTAATATCTCACTTCAAAATATGTTCTTTTCTAGAAACGTTTATGCTTTAACTAGCCTCAGTGCTCTTGGCTGACACCCCTGCTGATTTTGCTAAAGCAAAGAACTTACTAGTACTCTGGAATAATCCTAGTTACCTTTTACATGTGGAAAATATGGCACTTTGCACTAAATTTATTATTGATGTGGAAAATGGTGTCAGTTAATTCTTAGAATAGAACAGTGGTATTTTGTTAGTGAAGGTTACTTCTATTTATTTTAGTATTTTTAATCAAGAATAAAATTTCGCAGGCAACTATATTCCAGGACTACTATAATATAGAATTAAACTAATATATATGTATATATCATTATATTTCTACTCATCATCAGTTTGAATACTTCTTGTAATAGAGAGCTTACCAACTCAAGAAGAGGTATATTTGTTGTTGTTACTTTGAGATGTTTTTAAGAAAACAATTTCTTTTGACATCATACTTCCATGAATAAGTCATATTTATTGAATGTGTAATAATGCATCAAAGCAATTACAATAAAAGTTTTGAATAATTTTAAACTTTGAAGCTATGTCTCATTCTTTGTTTTATTTAAGATAATTGAAAATAAATGTTTAACTAGTTTGAACATTGAAAAAGATGGAATAACAATTAGATATGGATTTTTTCTTATAAATAAAGGAGTCTTTGAGGAAGATCTAGTCCAATTGTTCCAAGAAGTACATATATAAAAGAATTGTCCTTTTCTATATTCTTTGTAAAATATCCTAACTCTCTTTATTATATTCTATATTTATCTTTCTTGTATCTCTCATGATGGATTTTAAACCCTTGATTTCACTGTATCTTTCTACTTCTCACGTTTCTTTTCTATAGTATTATTATATCTATTGTATTCCTTCACATGTAACCCAGAGACTTTTTTTCTCATACCATTCTCTAGATAGATAGATGATAGATAGATAGATAGATGATAGATAGATCCATATATATATATATATGTATATATATACATATATATATAATACATACCTATATATAGGAAGATATATATATCATAGAGAGAGATTACCACTCTCTCTCTATTTCTTCTCTAAAATTCAGTTCAGTATAAGTTACAATGCATTTAGTAGCAGAAACCTAATTAAATCAAGATATAAACTGCCATGAAAATATACAAGAGGATGATCTTGACAATCATGATATAGTTGCTAAAAGATATTAAAGAGGAAGAATTTCTGTCCATCTCTGCACTCCTTTCTATGATTTTTTTTTACTTCATCTTAAGGCCACCTCAGCTAATAGGCATATACTTCTATCATATCCAAAAGATAAGAAATAATATTTCTAGTATTTCTGTGAAAATAGTGAGATTTCCTCACTCTCATTGAGCTGAATTGGGTCACTTGCCCTTAACTGAAGTGATTATTATGGCCAGAATGTTGAAGTTATTTTCTTCTCCCAATTGGGACTAACCAATGTAGCTCTGAGGAAGTTCAACACCAATCCTCACTCTCAGCTGAATACACACTCTGAATTCTATACAATGGAAAAGAATTGACTTTTGGAAATACAAACCAATAACATTTTGATGGAAATAAATGCTGGGGAAGGACTCAGAAAACATCCATATTTTATGGCCTCTTAATTCAGACCTTTTTTTTTTTCTACTGTACTATTTCCAATCAAGTTCTTCAATTTTAATAAGAAATCTGGTTTGCTTTGCTCTGAAACATGTGTTTCTACATTTCCTCTACCACATATGCTTAGTTCATCTACAACGTATAGTGATATCCAGCTTTTCTATGAAATTATGGAGAAAAAATGTGACGGTGCTACACTTAACATCAGTTTGGTCCTGGGACATTGGCATTGGCAGTTTCATGTCTAAGCCCAGTCATCACTGGTCAATGAAACCTTCCCTGATCAATTATCAGGCTTTCCAGATGCTCATAATTACCTTTTTTTTTTTTTTTTAGCATATAACATTAAACTAAATTTTTGCAATTATATTTTATTAAACATCTCTCATTCTAATCTCCTACTAGGTACACTCAAATGTAAGTCCTAAATGATCAAAAATCTATTTTTCTTGTTCCCTGATATATAGCTGAGACCTAGGGAAATGTTTGACACAGAATTGTTAGAAGAAACATCATTTTCACTTTTGAAATGAGTATTAAATTGACTTCTTTTAAAAATTGAGTCACAAGGATAGTTTCAAGAGTACCTTGAACTGTACTATTTTCTTTTCAGTTTGAACTGAAATAGATAAGGATTCTATAAAGAATCTAACCTCATAAATTTCATAGTAGTAGGTATTGTTCAACCACATGAGACTCGTTAGCCGATATCCTTTTTCACCTAATGGCTCTTTATATCTGAACTTTCTTGTAATTTCATCTCTCTTGAGGTTACCAGAAGGCTTCAGACTAGGATATTAAGCTAATCTCAACCCAAACCTCATGATTTTAGGTGGAAGTATACAACTAAGTAATAAAATATTGAGGTAGAAAGAAAGAAGCTTAAACTTACTGTTAGATGATTGTATTTTTTCTGGCTCAGGGAAGTAGCTGTGTTTTTTGTTTTAAAGTTAAAGATAAAAGGAATGTTAAAGTAACCACTTACATATCAAAATTGATGATTTTTATTCTCAATCTCAAAGTATCTGTCATCTATTAGAAATGATTTAATTAAAGAAAGATACCAAGTAAACAACATGATTCTAAAATGACAAATTTTGTGATAGTGTCCCTAATATATAAAGCATTACAATTGTATGTTTGTTTTACAAATGCCAGGAAGAAAGTGAATAAATTTTAAATGAGTGAATAGGTAAAATGAGAAAAGAGACCTAATACTGAAAAAGTTCAGGAGAATTAGCTTACAATAAGGATTAACAAAATATTTTTGAGGCCTTATTGCTAAATAAATATTAGAAGATCACTTTTTGCTTCTGATTCTAATGGGTAAATTTATTGGGTAAACAATTGAAATTATAATCAGTTCTATGTAACTGTTAAAAAAAATAATCTCTTAAATCTATATTTGTAGGATAATCATAAGTAGAAATCCACCCATTTTCTTCCTTTTGACTCTACCAATGCCATTTATTTAAAAATAAAGTATAACCAGGATAGATTCTGATTTATATTAAAATAATTAAACCTATCATGAAATGATATTCACAAATGATATAACACACTTATAATTACACATGTGTGTATGAATGGGTTTGCAAGTATATGATTACTTGGCTGTACTATAAGACAAATAGATTTTTGCTCTATGAACAATGACAGTGAATGTGCTAGTTATAAACACAGACCAATATAATCGTATTGTATGTGTAATTCAATTCTTATGTGTGGGTTTCCGATGAATAATTTTTATTAATGACTCCCAGTAGCAGCAACAAAAAGTATTATCCTCCTTTTTTTTTAACATACTAGTTTTATTCTCAAAACTTTAGTGACCTTTAAAATCTTACAAAAATAATTTGTGTTTATTTGTAAGATGAAGTTTAGTTTTAGACCCAGGCCACTATAACCAAATATTTGACCTGCATGACTGACAGTAGGATGGTTATGTTTTATTGGACACTCAGGATTTTTCCAGGCTCTCCTGTTATTTGTAGGATGTCTAACATGTTTCCCTTTGCTAATAGACTCCCAATCCTTATAATGACAACCAAAACAACCACTGGTATACCACTGAACTGGAACAGGGGTTGGCAAACTATGTCCTGTGTATCAAACTTAACCTGTTTTGTATGGCCCTTGAGCTAAAAATGGTTTTTACATTTGTAAAGTTTGAAGAAAACAAAAAAAAAACAAAGAAGATTATGCAGCAGAGATATTTACTATCTGGCCCTTACAGAAAATTATAGTTATCAATTCTTGCTCTTGTTTTATGATGACACATAATTTATCTGTCTTGTTCACCACTATAATAGAACTAGAAATACTCCCCAAACATAAAAGACACATAATACATATTTGTGTAAAGGAAGGAAGAGAGAAACTATGATTAGAGTCACAAAATTTTAAAATACTGGTACTAAAAGGAAATTAAAGATGAATACTAAAAATGTCAGAGAGGGTCAGAATGGTTAATTAAGACATCAAATGAACTTATTTAGGACTACCATGCCATTACTTATTTTATCTATGATTCCTAGCACATTTTCTACTACGCATGTGTGTATGTGAAATAAAATTTTATATGCTACTGTACATCAAATGTTATGTCTTTTGTTTTTTTTTTCCTCCTAATGCTTTTGGTAAGGATTTTCCTATATTATTAAATTTATTTCAGGATTATATATTTTTAACACTTACTTCTACATGGTATAATGATTTTACTGCATTCTGTTTTTTCTCCTATTTCTATTTTTTCAATAAAAACATTATATTAAGTATGTTTTCACTTAAAACATTATCAAATTTCTAATTGCCAAGAATTGATCTCTAACAAAGGGTCTTTAAAGGGTCAAAACAGTTTATGCTTTAAAGGGTCAAAACAGTTTATGCTCTTGTTACATTATGTCAAATTATTTTCAGCTTATATTACATCTGTTTATACTATTAATAACAATGCACTAATATGTCTATGTTGCGAACTTCATTCATTCAAAGGACTTCACTCATTTAAAACAAATTAATATGCCCTTTAGACATGATACCACTCTCAGGGAAAGATGTATATAAATTTGCCAATTTTATGGCAATGATAAATAAATAAATTTTCCCATAAATATAAATTAAAATTTGAAAAATCATTTTATAAGGTTTCAAGATGTTTTCTCTTGCTTTATCTGCTTTGATCTGTTTATGTATCTTGCAAACAATCTGATTTTTAACATTAGCTTTCTTTATTACTACAGTGCCCTCCCACCATAAAAAAATGACTTCATTTTCTATCCTAAAATCCCCCTTCAGGTTTTCATACTGATCTTAACTTAATATTATTATTTCTACCTAAGATTAGTGCAATAGTGTGGGGGCATAGCTTTGGCAATTTTTCTGCAGTGAGCTTCAGTGCTGAGTAGAAAAATAAACACATTTTGGAAACATATTAATCAGATCCAGAATATGATTCTACCAATATTCGCATAAACACACACACACACACACACACACACACACACACACACACACACAGAGTAAAAATCTAAGGTATAAGACACATTAAAGTAAACAGAATATGTAAAAGGTAAAATAAAATCTGGATTTAAATGATAAAATTTATGATATTGAGTAACAAAATTAAAAATACTATAGAAAGAACCATTTCCAGGCAAAAATTTATTAATTCATTTTTCCTTGATGAAGCTTTGTAAAAATGCATTATGTTGATTAATGGATGGTTTTAGCTAGTTGAGTACGGTTCACTGAATCATACACAAATATAACATTTTACAAATTGGTCTTAATAGTCGTAATACCATATTTAATGAGTACTTAATGGCATGACAATCTTAGGGCAGTGATCTCCATGACATTATGAGTGTAATTCCTAGTGGCATTAGTGATGATAAAAATTTGAAATAAAAAATGAGATAAACTGAAGTTTATCCAGCTTCTGATTTATTTTGCTATGTGTTGTAAGAAACAGAGAGTTGATAAAGCTTACCATATTTTACATCTTAGTAAGGCTGTTAGTTACATAGAAACTGCACAAAAGATGCCATTACATCTAAACTGCATTAGTGCTCCCAATTCTAACAGACACATTTTCCAGACTAAGTATTACATTAATCAATAAATTTTCTCTCTTACTTTTTTATTGCATATGTAAGATCACATATGTAATTATGTACATCTTAATTTCATTTTTGCACTTCCCACTTGACCATGTGATACTTTGAGATTCAATCTAATTAAAAATCATGTGGTCCATGGAAAGTGGTGGATTCACATTGACATATTTATTTCTTTAAAATAGGCAAACTCCTTACTGATGTCAAAACAACTAAAATATTCTTTCTAATCTTGTCTTTATAGAACTTATTGTATCCTCTTATAATTAATATTTTTTACCTATAAGATGTACATTAGTCAAAAAATACTCAATATTTTATTTAAAGATAATGTGTGACTGTGTGTATGTATTTGGCTGCCAAAGATAAACCTTTCTTATGCTACTGTGGATGCAGTGTATATTTTGATTAATACAAATATATTTTAAATAAAGCTTCAACTATAAGTTGTTATTTATGACCTTATTGAGCCCACAGTGTCTATTTATATATCCAACTCAGTGTAATAATTTTGTATGCAGCTTTAATGCCTACATATTCTATGTACTGAGAAGTATACAGTGAGTTTACTTGGTGGATTTATAATACCTCCCATTCTCTGGAAGAGGGAGATGACTGACTTTAGAATTATGAATTTATTTGGACACTACAATTTGTTGTTCAATATACTTAGTAGAAAAGTGTTTTTTTGAGATTTTTTTAAATTGTTTTTTAGTGAATGTCAAAACATTCTTTTAATTCTTTCAAAAATTTAATAAAATCTTTGGTGCTTAGCAAACAAATACAGTATTGATTAGGCCATTTACTAAAATGACTTAACTTTATGGTGTTGCTTCATCAGGAATAATGTTTATCAGACTGTTTGCTTGAAGCAAAGTTTCCTAAACTTTTCCAAAGTTTCGTATAGGGTTCTTCATTTTTACTTTCCTGATGAATGTCATATAAAATTCTATTCTCATAAGACTACCCTATTATGATCTAAGTCTCCACAAAATAAAATTGAATCCTTTTTATTATGGTGGTTTATTAAATTGATCTGCATTTAAATAAAATATAAACCATAAGACTGAAAGATATTCTTTATTATTTTAATGCCAAAGCCATCTCAATCTAACTTAAATTTTAGTACCATTTCGTGAAAAATGATTTATCTCTGCTGAATTATTTCTTTTAGTATTAATATGGCATTAATATGAAAAGTATTTTAACAGCAGTAACATTAATAAGATTAGTTTTAACAGGATAATTTCAGTGTCATTAATGCATAGTCAACTAGATTAGTCACAATACAGAGCCATAAAAAAGGAGTGTTTTTCCTGAAAAAAAAAAATGCACAGGAAAAACTGCATAGGATAATGCTGCTAAAGAAATTGAACTCCATCAGAAAAAACTGCCATGTGAAAAAAACCACATTTTAATATTTAATATTTACAAAATAAGACATTGATAACTAAAATAGATATAATATGTACAGAATAAAAAGCAAAATGTTTTACTAATGTGGATCTGATAATAATAGAAATACATAAATATATATTTAACTTTATTTAAATTTGTTCTATATGTTTATACATATAATTTAGTATATTATCTTTTATTTTTTATTGTTTCTAGTATCTTCGTCAAAATTAATTACTGTTTCCTATGAAGCTATTTTAAGTTAAAAGTAATTTATAAATAAATAGTAAATTGAATCATGGGAGAAGGGGATGATAGAGCCAGATGCTTTTGTCTTATGATTCTTCTAAAGAAAATGATTTGTTGCTTCCTTGGCCTTCTGCAGAGCAATTGGTTTCAAGCACTGAAAATACTGAAATAATTAATTAAACATGTGATTTTATGGTTAGCAACTGAACTACTTAAATTATGAGGACATATTATTTTGATGATAAAATTATTCATTCAACAAACATTTGACTTTTAAAGTGTATTATTGTAAGAAGTCAATCATTCATTTAATAGCTGGTACCACACTTAAGAAGAGTAGATGCTCTGCCATGAAGAATTGCCAAGCTGTTTAAAATAACATTCACCTTAGAATGTTGGTGAAGATGGAGCAATCTTAATGAACAGATACAAAACAAATTAGTAAATCACTGTTTCTAATAAAAATTTAACAATAATGAAAAAGTAATATAGCGAATTACCACCTCCACATTCTCATCTGACGCAGAAACATACCAGGGCACAGGCCTAATCATTTTCTCCCACAGACTGCCCAGGACAAATAGCTCCTTTCTTTTTTTTTGCTGCCTGTGTCAAGTAACAAAACAAATCATCAACAACTACAACAAAGAAAAAGACATAAATAATCCAAGACTGGCAGTGCAATTTCACCACATTTATGTTTTACAAAACTGTTTTCCTAATGTTTAAACCTGAAACAGCCAGTCAAGATTTACTCTGTTCCCCTTTGTGCTATAAGTAAGCCATGTTCTGAGGCAAGAGAAAATGAGAGTAAACACAGTTCCTTTACAATGCTACATTTGGTCACTGATGGAGGCGAGATTTCTGGAAATGATTAATAGAGAGACTCAACACAATATTTGAAACCTGCTTCCTTCATGGCATGAATTTTCAGTCATATTTTGAAGAGAAGAAATACTTTCAGGTAAAATTTTCAGGTAGATGATTAAAATGTAAGCCAGGACAAAGTATTTGTACAGACCATTATTTAAATGTGCCATGTATTTTCATATCTCCATATTTTTGTGTATGATGTCACCTATGCTGAAATTGAACTTCCTCTTATTTACCTGAGGAAAAAAAATCCATTCTCCAAGGGCCAAGTTATATGGGTAATAAGATAATATTGTAACATATTAGCCATCATTCTTCTTTCCTTGCACACCTGCTAATACTGCCATTTAGCCAGATAGATGTGAGTAGTTCACTGACTCTAGGAGTCGACTCAGTGAAACTAATTCTGTAGTGCAGGTTTTATAATAAGTAATATATTGTAAAATTTCTGAGTCTGTTTTTTCCTTTTCCAAAGGACATACTAACACTTAAGAGGAAGAGAGCATTAGGAAGGGAGCAGTAGAGTGAGCTACCGGTTTGAGTGTTGTACCCCATTCATCACTAGGATTACCATGAGGAAGGGGGAAGGGAGATGAAACATGCAGATAACCTGAAAGATCTGTGAAAGGTGCCACTTTTGCTGTGTCCTATCTTAAACTCTGGCTGGCAGGAGTCTCAGCATGCTTTGAACTTCCAGCATAAGCAGGACAGAGATCAAAGAGAAGCTGCATGGAAGGGTCAACCAGCTCTACTAAGTTTTCTGCAAACCCAAAGAATGCATGAGTACATGAGAGAACTCAACACTGTAAGAAAGCAGAACCAGAGGACTTTTTCCAATCTAAATAATTTAATATACTAGTAAATGCAACACAAAGGGAACACAGTTGTCCCGGCAGATGCCCTCTTGGAGGGAGAATAGTTACCACAGATTTTATGATAAAATGTAAATCTTATTTGATGCCATATAATGACTTTTGGTGGGATTCTGCTTATTCATCACATCTTTCCCATGTATGCCTTGAAACTAATAAATATCTCCAACATAAATGCAAATCCAAAAAACTAGAGAGGGGAAAACTTTAAATTAATTGAAGAAGTAATGAAGTAACTTAGTTTATTAAAAAATTATCAAGTTAAAATAGTCACACTGGGAATACTGGATGGTATATTGGGATTTTAGAAAGGAATTAACTACAGTTATTTAAAAAATATTTTCATATACATGATATATGGCATATTGTTATACTCATTACACATGTCATCTCAAAATGAAGCCTTGGATGTTCCTCTTAGTCAATTGTTCCTTTCGCTTTACTATAGGACTTTGTTCACAGCTATTTTCCAGCACTCGACAAAGACTTCCATATACTAGAGTCATTTACGTTTTTATTAGTTTCCTAATACAATTTTCAGATGTGTGTAGAAAATGCCTCTTCAAATATGATGGATTTCTTAGTTCATAGCAGAGGGCTTAGTATCTAGCAGATGCACCATATATGTAAATTTTATTGAATTCAACCTGATTGAACTAAATTGAAATCATGGAGAAAGAGTTCTAAATGCAATGAGTAGCAAATACATTTGTGAAGATTAAATGTTAGGGCTGATTTCGCAGTAAAAAACATAAAAGATATTTATAATATCAGATGGAAATAAGAAGTTACCACAAAAGAGATACAGAAGCACAGAGGGAAGAATATTAAACTATGAATGAAAATAATTGCTTCCTGGGCCTATTTATGAAAACAATAGCTCTATGATCATAAACAAATTAAAAATATTTTACTATTTTAAAATGGTAACTATCCATCTTATAAATCTAATAGAATTCTTAATGTAAAAATTAATATATGTGAACATATTTCCTGAAACATAAAGGACATTAAAATATAAAGTGCCATTATTGTTGCATTTATTAATATAATGTATAATTATGAATAGTTGTAATAATATTATATTGAAAGAGATATTTGTTCAACAAGTATAATATGCAAGTCATCATTGTAGGTGATAAATATTTAAGAGGGAAAGAAACTTGCAAGTATCTTTTCCTTCATGACTTTTTATTTAGTAAATTATGTAATACAGCATTCTTGCCATTTTTGAGTGAAGAGATGAAAAATTTCCAAATTAGCTCAACAACAGTTTAATCTTATATATCTATTAAGGGATATTCCTTAGAGATATTGCTATAATAATGAATGACCAGAAAGGAGGTTCAATATTAGTTATTTAAAATATCTTCTTGAAAGAAAGACTTCTCTGTAGACTAACTCACCTTGAAGTTTTTCAATTCTAAATTATTAAAAATTTTATATGACCTTTCTCTAAAGGACAGTTCATATCCTTTGCTAAGAAGGAATCAATTCTAACCTAGGCAAACATTGTCTTCATGGTGCTATTTGATCATGTTACATGCAAAAGATTATGTTTATTAAATATACAAAGGAATTCAGGTCCGTGGAAAGTGAAAAGTGGTGAAAGCAAGTCATACTAAAGAAAAAAAAATTAAAAAAGTAAAGTAGCTAATGAATGCTGAAGTGCAAATACAACTGAAAGATTATTTAAGATAGCCAAATATTGCAAGATAGATTTTGATATGTAGATGGAACTCAGTATTTGATGAGTAAATGGAAGGAAAATTGAAGGTTTAAGTTAGTTTGTATGCTATTAGTCAAGTGTTGTACTTAAAGGAGATGGTATATAAAAAGTAAAATAGTAAATTGACCTATTCATTCATCCCCAAAACATATGCCCAGCATTACTCTAGGACTTTATAATAAAAGGAGAAAATATATGTTTCTTGGCTTCAAGGACCCACATGTTGACTTCAATAACTGCGATAGAAAGACATATTTTGTGCTCAGCCTGAAGATATCTGCAAAGTAGTTTTATCTCCTCATCTCTATCATTAAGAAGCAAGGGTCAAGAGAAAAATGAAGTTCTGTTGGTGTACCGAGCCCTCGAGAAGGAGCCTGTGCCCTCCATCCTGCCCCCGTCCCTGTCCCTCATCCCACCTTCCAAAAGAAAGAGTTTCCAGGCGCTGTGCCCGTCCTGCCTGCCAGGCCCCCATGCAAAGACAGCCTCCGCTCCACGCCATCCCATGGCAGCGTCAGCAGCCTGAACAGCACCGGCAGTTTGTCTCTCAAGCACAGCATCAAGCAAACACAAGTACGGTGCCCTCTGTGTGAGTCGCCGCTTCTCAGAGCAGCTGTTTTGTGTGTAGAGCCCCAGTGAAATGTTTCTTGGGAGCAAGTAATTTGTGACCCCAAAAAGGCAACATTTGTGATTAAAAATATTTGTGACAGGTAAAAAAAAAGAAAAAAAGAAAAAAAAAAAAGACTTTTTTTATGGCAGTCATTTTATTCTCCTACATTTTGATAAATCCCAGAAAAATATATGGAGCCCCTCTATTAGTACTTAAAACTGCCCTGAGAAAAAGTCCATTTCAATCTCTGTTATGCAACAAGATTGACTATGGTGCTCTATCCCCTCTCCTTAGAAGTAAGAAACAATGAGCTAGAGGGAAGGAAGGCCTAAATCCTACTTTATATTCTGACATCGCACATTTAAAAATAGATGATTGTTTCAAGATGTGGAAAACAAGAATTGAGGCTGTTGGCACACTGGAAATTAGGAATCAAGATGAATCTTGATATCTCTAAATTTTCTCTATCTACTCTTGGACTTGGCACGTACCTTTGAATGCACTATTTCTAACATATTAAATTGGCCAAAAATGAGTATTCTAATTCTGGGAGGTAAAGTTTAGAGTATAAAGCAAGATGGCTAAAACTCATTCCCTATGACCCACCAGTTCAATATTCAAGATTTCAGTCTAAGGAAATAGTCAGATAGGTGCAAACTAATATATTTATAAAAATGTTTATCACAGCATGATTTGTTATAATGAAAAATTAGAAACTTCCTAAAAGTGGCAAATCAAATTAATTATGGTATATCATAAGATTAATGAAAATAAACCCTGATATAAATATATTTAGAGGTATAGGAAATTCCTCATTGTGGTACATTAGATAGAAATCCATATAAAATGGTAAAGCAAAGAGTTAAATGAGGTCCAGAAACATCAGTCTGCTGCAGTCCTACAGTTTTCAGATAGAGAATTATAACAATGGCATCCTGACATTAAGCTTTACCTATATGGTTCACAACACAAAAACTAGCATTTCTCAGTGGTAAGTAGTGTACCAAATGATTGGAATCTCTATTTTACAAAATTTAAAAAACTATGTCACCATCATCACAATTTTGAAAAATTTTTGATAAGAAAATAGCATGTGAGTTTTATGCTATATCTGAATTCTAGATGTGATATTTTGATGCAAGGTTTTTTTTTTTTTTTAACTTTTTTCTAACATTTTCTAGTTGAAAGATTTCACATAAAAATCTGACAGCCATACATAACTTAGAAATCAAAAATTCCTTATAAATAATACGATCATGGGACATGACTAAATGATGTCCACATATATCTACCCCTCACAACAATTTTGATTTCCTTCTAAATAAAAAAAGTGTTAAAAATTTCATTAGTTTTAATTTTAAAAAAATTAAGTGTTTAATCTCAAATCAAGATATGTAAACAATTTCCATAGATAGAGAAAAAAGCATACCATTGGAAATGAAAACAAGTGTATGAAAATAATAAACAATAATTTAAATATATATGGTTATACATACAATTTAATGTAATAAAAATTTATTATATCCTCTAAAAAATGAGAAGAAGGTGGTGGTTGGTAGAGGGGCATTATGAATGAGTGATACTTTGGAAAGGCAATCTTTCTGTAGCATTTCCTTAGTAATATTTCAAAACTTTGGGGGTTCCCCATTACCTTTCATTAAAGTTGTACTTTAAAAGTTATGACACAGAAAATCACCCTTTAAATAAAACAAAATGCTAAGGCAAATGTGCTTCTAGCCACATGGGAAAAGCAAATGGGCTAAAAACAGACTTTGGGTTTATAAAAGATGGATATGTACAGCTTGGATATGTTCACAAAGCAATAAGTTGTGCAGTTCAAATTTATTCCCTATGTATAGTCTGATTAGAAAATATTGTTGAATCTACGGCCATGCTACCCTGAACAAGCCGATCCTGTCTTGATCTCGGAAGCTAAGCAGGGTCGGGCCTGGTTAGTACTTGGATGGGGGATCCCCTAGGAAGACCAGGTGCTATAGGTGTAAAAAAAATAAAATAAATAAAAAATAAAGTATTGTAAGCTGACAAGGTCCTTGCAATTTGTGAGGTCAACCAAGAGTTGCCTCGCCTAAAAAAAAAAGAAAAGAAAGAAAAAGAAAATATTGTTGAGTGAAATAGTAAAGATATCTTTGCCTAAAACTATAATGTCAAAATATATTTATTTAGTATTTCTACATGAAGTAAATTATACAAAGAAAAGTAATCTTTATCTGGAAGGTGGTATAACTTTTCGTGAGCTATCATAGTACAGAGTTATATAACCCAGCTGTCTGCGTGTGAGTCAATCTATAGGATATAACCTTTGAGGAGAGTAGCTTGTTTGGCCTGCAGGCCATCTAAGAAGTTAGAAAAAAGTCAAATTTTCAGGATATTTCTTGGAATCTCTGAGAGCATGGACACATTCATTTTAGAAATTTGGTCATGCCATGCACAAGGTAATTTCTAGGCATGTTGAGAGGTAATTTTCCACTAAATCATTCATATCTTCTACAAAAGGAAAAACTCCTCATTAGTTACCTATAGCTCCATACTCTCCCCACAGGCTGATCAATTGATCAAATACATAATTAGAGAAAAAAGATAAAGAGAATTTTAAAAATAAGTTTTTAAAAACTTATTTATTTTAATATAAAATATGTGAAAGTGCTTTCTAAGAACACAGCAAGCAGTCATGTATAAGAAAAAAAATTGTCATAAAAATTATGAAAAAATTCTTCCTAAAAAATTCTACCTACATATTTTAGACTTTAATAACTGGCATATAAATATTAACATATTCAGGAAAAGATTAGAAAGAATCATTTTAAAAATATAATTCTTAACATTTTTGAAATATGTAATTAAATCTCACTTGTATTAGAAGAAATAACATTTTAATCTATTTTTTAATAGGCAAGATAACATCAACACTATATAGGGAGCCTAAGGGATATAGGCTGAGTTTTGATCAAATGTAAATTAATAGATTTAAACATATATGATTAGAGAATAAATATAATCTAGAATATGAAAGGAAACATTAATACATTATTTAAAAATTAGTGGTGGAAAATTTATATTAGTTTTCAAAACATTGCCAAGTAATATTTTTTGGGAATAAATCACTACTGTAATTTCTTCAAAGAGAAGAAAATATCTGATTAGAACAACTGGCAAATATTTGAAAAAGCACACCAATAAATGTACATCAAAAATACTGCATGGAACATAAGAGTCATCGGAGTTGCTATTGAATTTTCCAAAAATTAAATTCAAAATGTACATAAATTCCTTTGGAACACCTGAGTTTTTCCATTACGTAACATGTTGGGAAAAATAACACCTGACAAACTCCAAAGAAAAGTACAACTATTCTTTAGCTTTTTAAGGCACATGATATGATTAGTCCAAGTAAATGTAAATATTTATTGAACATATCATATGCAAAATACTACATTTAACATGCAAATTATCTCAGGAAACCTAGTCATATATTAAGAAAGACAAAACCCATATAAAATAGCTAAAGTGAAAACATCATAGGGTCAAAAATAAATATCTTCATAATACCAACCAAGTCTTGGATCAGATCAAAGAGCTACTAAAGACATCTTTTTGCTGGAACTCTGCTCTTTCTAGATTGTTATTGTTGAAATGGTAATTATAATGAGATATTGACATGGTGATTGAAAGATGCCAACAGATTCAAACAACAGTTACAGTTTCCTCCACATAAGTGGCCAAAGGGAGCAGAAGGTGTAGTCATAGCAGCATTGAGGGTTATTTGATTAAACTCACCTAACCTTCAGCTTCCAGTATTATCAACTATAGGAGTAAGAGCCTCATATCTTTCATAGGGAATTTTAATATACTCCCAGCCTTTGGTTCTGTTCACATAGTCTTAAATAATTCACAAACACCATAGCACATACTATGTGGTATTAAACTCTGAGACTGATTGGATCAAAGATTTATTTCCTAAATTCAATTTCTTAGTCATAGCATATACCTATCACACACTGGTAAATTCACCTGGCCACACTCTAACTCCTATTAATAGTAGCTGGGTTATCATGTAAGTTTACAATTACCACACTTATACCAATCTCAGATCTTCAAAGTGAAAAAACAGACAAACAATAACATTTCAGGCTAAAATTGTCATATTAGCATATGATTCTAAACCTTCCAAGATAATAGAAAGAGAAAAAAATAACTTACTAACAACCATAATCAAAAGGGCAAAATACAAGCTAAATGTAAGTAAATGCAAAGTAATTCATTGAGAAATATTTTAAAAGTCACAAATAAAACAATAGCTTATAAAATTTATTTATACCAAGAAAAGAACATAGGAAACCATATAAATCGTTTCATGACAATTTTGACTTAAAAAAACTAAGAAAACTCTGATACTGACATACAAAATAATATACATCTTTAAAGATAATATCTAACATTTTATGATGTCACTTTACAATTTAAAATACCCTTTCATAGATTGTAACACATTTAATTCTCAAAACTAGCTTATCACCCTTATTTTAGGATTTATCATCCCTATGTAAGAACACCTAAATCAAGGAAGTTAGGTAGCTTTTTCAACCTGTGCTGATATGCAGTGAACAACAAACTACAAAACATTAATTCTTACCTACTCTGAACACCCTTTCCACCCTCATTTCATTTTATCACACAAATAGTGAAACAGTGAAGCCTTCTCTCCACTTTAAACTCTTTTTCTCCACCTCAAAAATGCCATGGGAAATATTTCAAACTGGACAGTTTAAGACTGAACAAAAATATAATCAAAATTTCAAATTCAAACTGAAAACTACCTTGCATATGCGTCCTCTGGAAAGATGAAACTTGACTGATCTCTTCCTCATGATTCCTTCTTTCAAATGACTCTTTTTTTCACCTGAAGCAAATAGGTACTGGAATCAAAAGGGTAATTAGGTGTAACTGGGAATTTTTGTGCCAGTTGGATACCAGCAAAACAATAGAACAGATCTCATTATGCAGGAAAATGTATGGAAGAAAAATGAGCACTGCTGTATAAAACAGTCTGTAGAGAAAAGAGACGCTACCTTATTTTTGAATATGATTAGAGTGAAATTCATTTGTTGAGCAGGAAGTAATGGCAACCATTAATGTAATAGAAAATACAGAGGAATTTATATATCAGCAAGTGGAAAACTGATTGAATTGCAACTTGTTTAAGCATGCGAAAATAAAGGGGGAAAAGTAAAAGAGAAAGAGCAACATAAGTAAGAGCTAAAGTAAATTAGAAAAACTTGAATTACATATCGAAGTTGTTAGGCTAAGTGAGAGTAGTAAAGGAGATTAAATACAACAGAATTTTCAAGTTGAGTTAAAAAAAGAAAACAGAAACGTAGTTTTACTAAAATCACAATGCAAAGTGACAAAGTAGTTGAAAATAAAAATTTGGAAAGCTATCCATGTCAAACAAAAATAAAACAAAAATGATAAACGATCACGTGTTAGAGCAAGGATCAATGTACTAAGATACCTAGTATAGCAAATAATATTATGTAATGACTAAGATCTAATTTATTAAGATTAACAAGAGTGATAAACCTCAAACTATAAAATTCCTGCAAACATATACACATATTGGTATTTTAATATGTAACACTGAAACTCTTAGAAATAAAGAATTTAAGTGAAGAATGTCAATAAACCTCCTAATTGATATTATTCTGCCCATTGAACATATACAAAAGTTGATCTCGTACTTCATTTTTATAAATAATATTTAGGTAAAGATAAAAGAGAAAAAGAATGAAAACATACAGATATCAATAGAGATTGAGGTTTAACCATATTAACTTTTTATTAAGGCTTAATATAAAAAACATATAAATTTTTATATTTTTTAATAAACTGCTCAATTATGTTTTAATCAATATGCACACATGCAAAACTATACAGATCAGATATAGAACATTTCCAATATCTTAGAAGGCTCCATCGTGTTGCTTTTCAGTAAGTAAATATCCTCTCTTTTGACTTCCATCACCATGAATTTTGCTTGTTATAAAATTTAATTTCAGCATATTCAAGGAATCATACTGTATGGAATCAGGTATATCTGGATTCTTTGACTCAATAAGTCACATGTGAGCTTTATTCACATTCTTGAATACTTTAGTGGATTGTTTTTCATTGCTGTGACTTATTGCATTGTATTTGTATGCTACAATTTAGTTAGCCTTTCTCTTGTTGGTGGGTTTTGAGTTGTGTCCAGTTTTTGCCAACTATGAATAAAATGCAATGAGTTTGTATTATCATAGTTATGTGCATGCAGTTCTCCTGAGTTTATACCATAGCAGTGGGGTGCATGAGTCATAGATGTAGAAATATGTTAAACTTTAGTAGATTCTAACAAAGAGATGTCTAGAACGGTTGTAAAAATTTACTTATCATCAGCAATGTACGGGAATTCTACTTGTTTAGTATTTTGCCATTACTTTGCATTCTTAATCTTAATTTTAACTCTATTGACATGTTTGCTGTTATTTCATGGCAGCTTTAATTTGCATTTACATGAAAATAAGTAATTTGAACATATTTTTCATTAACTAATTGGCGACTTGGATACCATTTTTTATGAACCGCCTTTTCAAATATTTCGTTCATTTTTTTAGTTAGTTGTTTTTTGTTTGTTTGTTTGTTTTTACTTTTTAGACCTGTGCTAATATGCAGTGAACAATGAACTACAAAACATTAGGTCTTACCTGCTCCAAGCATTAGGTATGATAAATGAACCATGTGTACTTGAAAATAATGTATTTAGGAAGTTAAGTGTAGGTTAAATTGATAATACAGTTGTTCAATTTTCTACATTTTTACTGAATTATGTTTGCTGCTTCTATTACTTAATTAGACACATGAAAATCTCCAAATATGAAAATAATTTATCTAGTTCTCCTTTTAGTTTTGTCTATTTTTGCTTTTATATTTTGAAGGACTATTATGCATTTGTTTCCGTATTTCATCATTCTGAAATGTTTTCCTTAATCTCCAGTAATATTCTTGCATTAAATTCTACTTTATTTTATATTACTATAATCACCTTCACTATTTTTACTTATTATTTTAATTACAGATTTTCTTCTATTCATTTACTTTCAGCCCATCTGTTACTTTGTTTTTAAAGTGTATCTCTTTTTTAAAAGTGTACAGTTGGGTTTGTAATTTTGTGTATTTTTACCATTCTGGCAATCTTTATATTTTGATTCATGAGATCATCCCATCTTTATTTACTATAATGACTGATATAGTTGAGTTTAAATCCACAATCTCATTATATTTTATTGTCCCGACTATTTTTGCTTTTCTTTTCCATTTATTTTATATGGAGAGGCAAAAGACCCAGAGAGCCAAAAATACTGAAAGAAAACAAAACTGACTCTACCAATTTCAAGATTTGCTATAAAGCTTCAGTAATCAAGACAGTGTGGTATTGGTGAAAGAGACAAGTAGATCAATGAGACAGAATAGAGAACTCAGAAGTAGACCCCCATAAATATAGTGAACTCATCTCTGAAAGAAGCAAAGGCAATACAATGGAGCAGAGTCTCTTCAACAAATGGTGCTGGAATAATTGGACATCCATATGCAAAAAATAAATCTAAACACAAACCTTATACCCTTCACAAAAAATAACTCAAAATGCATCATACCCTTAAATGTAAAGTGCAAGAGTATAAAAATTCTACAAGATAACTTTGTAGAAAACCTAAATGACCATGGGTATGGTAATGCCTTTTTTAGATACAACATCAAAAAAATGATCCATGAAAGAAATCATTGATAACCTGGACTTAGTAAAATTAAAAATTTTCCTCTGTGAAAGACAATATCAAGAGAATTTAAAGATAAGTCACAGATTTTGTTCATGTCACACAAGTCACAGAAAATATTTGCAAAAGATATCTCATAAGGGACTGTTATTTAAATATGCAAAGAACTCTTAAAACTCAACATTAAGAAAACATTTAAATTTTAAAAATGGACCAAAGAACTTAAAAAGACAACTCACCAAAGAGTACATATACAGATGACAAATACGGATATAAAAAGATATTCTATATCATGTTATCAGGGAAGTACAAATTAAAAGAAAAATGAGATATCACCACATACCTATTAAAATGGCCAAAATCCAGAACACCAACAGAACCAAATATTGATGAGAATGTGGACCAACAAGAATGCTCATTCATTGCTGGTGAGAATGAAAAATGGTACAGCCACTTTGGAAGACAGTTTGGCATTTTCGTAGAAACTAAACATATTCTACCATGTGATCCAGAAATTGCACTACTTGATATTTACCCAAAGAAGCTGAAAACTTATGTACACATGGAAGCCTGCACATGGAAAGCTGGGGTCTGAATGTTTGTGTCCCAACAAAATTCATATGTTGAAACCCTAGCCCCTAAAGGTGATGGTATTAATAGGTGGGGCCTCTGGGAGGTGTTTAGATCACCTTCTTTTATAACAGCACTAATCTCATTGAGGGCTACACCCTCAATGAGATTAGTGCTGTTATAAAAGAAGTTCCACTAGCTCCTTTTTCCATTTGTATATGTCATTATACATTTATCCAAATTTATCCAAAATTTTTAATACAGCAAAAGAAACTGCTTCTTCCTTAACTTAAATACATCTTTATGTTGTTAAAGAAATACGGAAGCCTAGTATGACACTAAGTGAATACTAAGGTATTCTATGAATTTGGGTTAATTATGATGTGTCGATGTTTGTCTACCTAGGTAAAAAATGTATCATTCTGGCGGGTGATACTGATAATGGAAGATGCTATGCATATCTAGAGAAAGGGATATACGAGAAATCTCTGTAACCTTTCTCTCAATTTTGCCATAATACTAAAACTGCTTTAAAAACATGAATTCATAAATAATTTAAATTAATGATGTCTAATAAACTCTAAAGTTACAATGAGTAGCTGTGACGTATTGGAGTAAACATTAACAACTTCCATACAATGAAAGCACTTTTTAACACCGACTTCATTTACTACAAACTGCCCTCTGTGTTATCATTTTTATATATTTTATATATTTTATAGAATTAAAATATATATTTTATATATTTTATATATTTTAATTCTATATTTGTTATAACCCTTTAAGACATTTTATTATTGTTTCTTTAGTTAATAGTGTTTTTAAAATAAATAGCCACATAATATCTTTTACATGACTCCTATTATTTTACAAATTTCTATGTTTCCATATCAGATCATTTTCTTCTGAGATTCCTTTCTTTCATCTAGAAGAACTATATTAGTGTGTCTCGAATTTATGTATCTACTGGTAATAAAATCTCTCAATATTTTATTTTTCTAAAATCATATTTTGCCTTTATATTTATAGGATACTTTTCAGTAAAAATAGAATTTAGGTTGGTGGTTTCTTTTCATTTTCTTTCTTTTTAAAAAATGCATATCAACCCTTTGATGATGTCATTCCATTGTCCGGCTTTTACAGTTTCTGTTGAAAACTCATCTGTCAGTCTTATCGGTCTTTTCCTGGAGTCAATGTATCTTTTATCCATGGCTGCCAGTTTGTTTATGATTTTTACATAGTTCTGCTTCTCTCCATATAATCCTATATCTTAATATTCATACAATGATATATTACTCAGTAATTAAAAGGAGTGTTACTGACACTGACATATGTAAAACATTGATTGTTTTTTAATTGAGATTTTGATTGAAAAAAACTTATACAAAAATATACATTTTATGATTTTATTTATGTGAAGTTCTAGAATAGATAAAACTAACCATGGTGAAAAGTGAATCAATGATTAACAGAAAAGGAGTGATGATAAAGTTCTATTTTTTCATTATGATATTGAGTTACATTCTACTCATTTGTTAAATCTCATTAAAAGGTACACTTAAAATTGGTTCATTTCACTGTATGTAAAATTTATTTCATCAAAAATATATAAGATTATTTAGTTCTAATTTTAATCAAATGTGCAATAACATGTTTAGGAGTAAACTATGTTGATATCTATAAGCTCCTTCAAAATGAATAAAATAGAATATGAATTGATAGATGGTTATATTTATAGGTAAATGAAAGTAGTGTAATATATCATAATTGGTGCAGTTCAGAACTAGTAATATTTGTCAAAAATGATTCTAAAAGTAATTATTTCTTCATATCACCATCATATTCAAATTTCTTATATCCTAAAAAATTATATCATAAAAAATATTAGTACATTCGCCAAGTTGCAATACAAAATACTTTGCTAGTTTAGTTTATTCTATGAGATGATCTTCCATAAATTCCAAGTAAACACTGAATATTTCAAATCATGGTATTACTAGAAAGTGTATCTGAATTACCTTTTTTCCTATTAATTCACTAAATATTGTCAAATAAATAACTTTGATGCAACTTTTTATTATAGTCTTAAAACATGATTCTTTAGCCATTGCAACCCCTAATGCTATTTAAAAGATGTCAAAACAAACCCATTAATGTTTAAATATGAAATATTAAACATACGCTTCTCTAAACATTTAATGATTAAACATTAAATAATAAAGGTAATATTTTAATGAATTTAATACTGTCCATGAAAGGAACAAATGCAACTTGTTTTTATATATCATGTAAGACTTAAGGAAATATAAAAATCATAATTTTCAAAAGAGATAGTGTCTACAGATTATTTTGATATGCTCTACAGTAACAATTATCAATGAAGAAGGTAATAATATATTATATATGTGTGTGATTTTATTTAAAAATATCAAACTAATTTGTTTGAAAGTGTATTCTGAAATTTGTCTTCCATCAAAAGAATATCTAAAAATGTATATAAATGCTGTAATTAATTTGTTTTATCAAAATTAATTTAAATTTAAATAATCATTCACAGGATAACTTGTTAGCCTGGCTACTGACAAAAAGAAAAGAAAGTAATATAATTTTTGCAAATACAGCTTCACTTGCTTCACTTTGGAAAAAAAAAAAGAATATTCCTTGCTTGATGAAATTGATATAAATATCCTTTTCCATCCTTGTCAACATATTTCCATGAGACCAGTTTCTCTACAGTGAGTTATTACTGTGTACTGAGAAAGAAATTATAGGTTAACAGTAATTTTCTATGTTATCATCAATATATACACTTTCAATAAACACATGTATCAATATTTAAAATTTTAATACAGTGAAAGTGCTTATTCCTTCTTAACCTAAATACATCTTTATGTTGTTAAAGAAATATGAAAGCCTAGTATGACACTAAGTTTTTTACTTGAACAAATGAAAAGATAGAATAACCACTAACTAAGAGGAGACCAAGGTAGGAAAAGTGGGTTTTTTGTTTGTTTTTTATTTCGGGGTAGAGATCAGAAAGTCAGGTTTGGCTATGTGCCAAGGTCATGATCTCTAATACACACAGAGATGAACATGCTGGTTAGACAGTTAACAGGAGTGAAGAGAAGTACAGATTGGAGACACACATTTCAGTGTTGTCACCTTGTGAAAGTAATTTAAAGTCATGAAAACGGAAAAGTTCCCCAAGAGAGTGCACATAGCTAAAAAAGAAAAGAAACAGAAATTGAGACTATAAGAGATGTAGAAATAAGGAGGAACCAGCAAATGAGGAATAAAGAATTTTGTGAGATAGTAGAGAAACCTATGAGAGTATGATGTCTTGGAAACCAAAGGAAGCCTTGTACTTTAAAAAGAGGGAGTGATTTACTGTGACAAATACTGATTTAAATTTAAAAATCTGACAGTTAAACAATAGATTTAGCAAAAGTAACCTCACTGGAGACTTTGGCAAGAGCAATTTTAATGAAGTAGTGGAAGCAAAAATAAAAAAAAAAGTTTTGACTGAGTTAGGAAGAATGAAATGAGAAAAATTGGAGACTGCCTGATTGCTCTTTCAAGAATCTTATTTATAAATAAAAGGATAGAAGTGGTGTTATTTATGAAGAGTGAACTAGGTCCAAGTGAAAGAATAACATAATTATATATGCTCAGTTGTTATTTGGCTTGTAAAATATTCCAAATTCTAATAAACAAACATTAAAATATGTCTTGATAAGTAATTAAAATTTCAAAATACAGTTTCTAATCTAATATCTATTTTTCCTAGTTGATGCTGATAAAATAGTCAAAGGATAAAATTGGAATAATTTAAAATGACTAAAGTAAGAGAACTCTAGATCTGCCCACATTTAAAGAGATGACAATTTTTAACAGACTACAAATATAACATATGTTTAATTAGCTAGAGAAAAACTGCTAAGTTCCATTAGCACAAAAGTTTCTGCCTCCCAATGAAAATATATTTGTTGTACATAATAATCACGATTTCTATTATGTAGCTGCAGATTTTTATTTTATAGTCAAATATGTTTTCTCAAAAGATAATATAGTTAAAATGTGTGTATATAGCATATATATGCAAATAAAAAGTTCTATAATACACAACCAAATAATCATATAATGCATATAGTGTCACATGAATTAACAAATTTTAACTCTCATCACTTTATTTATGTATAGAAACTACTATATTACTTTTATGAACCAAATATATTTTCCTCAAAGTAGGTCTATATTGAGTAAATGTTTGTCATGGTTTAACACAAAAATCACAATGCTGACCATTGAAAGGCGATATCTGTACTAAGTAAAATGGTTGCATTTACAAACTCCCCTTTGCACCTTCATTTGACCTACTTCTGTTTAGGAGCTTTAAAGTGTCTTAAAATGATGAGTTCTTACTTGGATAGCTGCCAAAGTGATAAATTAAAACCATGTAAGAAATTATTCTCTCAAAATTTTTGCAGCTGAAAAATTTTAAATGATTATATACTACGCAATTTCGAGATTTCCAAAAATTTGTCAGTGTAAAAATTCTATTGAGGACCTCAGAAAACATTTATTAATATTTATAAACCCTTAAGAGGACTGTATGATTGCCTCTTATTACAGAGACTAGGAACAAATGTCTGTGTAGCTGTAACTGTAGTATAATTAGAGATATGCTATCTAGCTGTATTGGGCTATTGCACTGATACACAACATAAAAAGAGATAAAAAATTTAGAAAATGCATCTGAAACTTTGGTTTCAGAATTATAGTTCTAAATATAACTTGAGTTTGTAATAAACATCTGTGAAATTTTATTTCTTGGGTTATATGAGATTAAAAATCAGATATATCAGACATATGGTTGCTTTCTCCTGTAGTTTACTTTTCCTCCTTTTTCTCCTATAATGTTTCCAAATCAATAAATGGCACGACTAAGTTATTCAAGTTGAAAACCTAGAAGACATTCTTGATTCATCCCACTGCCAACTTCCTTTGGCAAGCCACATCGTTTCTCACCTGGATTATAGGGGAAATTCTCCTGATTTGGGATCTGTTCTTCCATTCTCAACACCTGCAATATGTTCTCACACTAACCAAAATGATAACATAAAATTACAAATCTCACTATTTAAAACTTTTCACCTATAAAAATTCAATATACATATTATGACCTACAGGACCTTACATTATTTGCTTCTGCTGACTCTCCTTCCATATTTTAAGCACTCATCCCACTGATTCTTGTGCTGTAATCATACCAGTCATCCTTCCATTAGTCTCTGAGCTGAACTAGTTCCTCTTCAGGACCTTTCATTTTATGTTTCCTCTGCTTGAAATGCGCTGTCCTCATATTTTCTGTTTGCGACCCAGGTCACAGTACAATGTCAGTACTCCAGAGAGTTGTTCCTAACCAAAAGTCGTTCTTTAACTACACTCAAACCTGACTCAATATATATCAGAGTCCCCTTGTATATATATTTTTTTCTTGTCCTTTAAAACAGGCCTTGGCACATCATAGGCACAGAATGTGTATCCTATAAGTCAGAGAATATGATTCACTAGCAAATGTAAGTCTTATTTTATGCATTTCCAAATTAGTAGAAAATTGTGGAAAGGAAAAAAGAATGCTGTAAAGGAAAAGACATAGACTCTCCTATCAAACACTGGATTTCAAATCTCATCTCTTCCACTTACTGTATGGGAAAAATATTTAACACTATTGGATTTGTCTTGCAAAAAAATAGAAATCAAGAGCTTCCTAAAATAGTATTTAATAAATGAAATAAAATTGTACTTTATATATGTGGCACTACTTAAATCTTAATAAATGTTAATTTATTCTCCTCTTTTATGTGTACATATGCTTAAAAATAACTTCTTGAGATATCTGTATTGTCTCAGGCAAGGGAAATTATTAGGTCAAAAGCACATTCAGGGGAAATAAATATATACTTAACTGTAGTGTAGAATAAAGAAGAATTGAAAAGTTTTGCCTAAAAATGTTGTCATTAGACAGTCATAGATATTAATCTTACAGTACAAATAAACACAATTTAGAAGCCTTAAAACCCTTCATTCACTTCTATCTTTCTTAAATAGAAGTCATAAAAGCTATCTGTTTACTATATATATGTGTGCTTATAGGTTAAGAACAATTTAATGTACAACACATAACAAGAGATATGAAAACGAATAACTTTCTCATTATCTAAATGGGGACCAAACAACTTGCTAATTTCCTTTTGAACTCCAATTGTTTCCAAAGATACTTATATCACAACAGTTCTAGTTTTTAAATTACAGAAAGAAATCTGATCTCTAACACTAGACTTCGAATCTTCTTTCTCAGAGGGCATATTCTTTGTGCTCTGTATTGAACAATTAATGTCATTAGAGAATAGAGAATTAATAGCTCTCATTAAAAACATCTGGAGAACTTCAGTGCCACCATAACCACCGCAGAGTTGTGCTGCCTAAGTGGAAATCAAGGTTATATTCTATATTCTTGCTTTTAAATTGCTTTCAATAACTTTATGATTATCCAAGTGAATTATATCACACAAAGATTCAATTTAAGTTGCCATTCAGGGTAGTGTAAAACACTAGATTATTAATAAGTTTAATAGATAATAAAATTTATCTTGACATAACATTAATTAGTATAGAGAAAACAAAACTGTTTTTATTTTCTGCTGTTAGAATAACAGAATGTTACATTCTTATTATTGCCATTATTCCTCAGGATATCAGAAGAAGGTAACAGACTTTTTCACTAACCACACAGTTGATACAGAACTACAGAGCCTTCAGATTGTTATTTTTCATACAGAATCACATAGTGGTGAGCTAATTCAGTAAGACAAAAGAAATAATACTTACATTATAATTCATTTAAGTTGATTTTCAATTCTTAAATGGTTAATGAAAACTGTATTACAGAAAACAAAGTATGTGAAAGGACATTTAAACAATATATTTTTAATTCAATACCAACTAATTTGTGTATTTTATATTCTGCCTTAATTCTAAAACTGCACAAAAATAGAGTTCAACTAGATAAAATATTTGATATGTTTTAATCAGTCATTGGATAAACTGGAAATCTGAAGGAGGCATATAGAAAAATTACATACTGTGAAAGTAGTGAAGGTATAGTTCTTCCAACCTGGTAACCTGAGAGTTACAAACTATTAGCAAGTGTAGTAGCATCTTCTTTACACTGTAGCAAATTTATTTTGTTGTTTTCTACTAAAAATTCTAAGTTTTTGGCCATCGTTTTTCTTCGGAATTTTAATTATTTTTCAACCATTTCATATAGTTCCTTTATTTGCTTTCAACCTAAATTAAACTACATTGGACAATTTTTCTAGAAAATATCACTATTTTTTATTTGTATTTCACATATTTCATTATTCCAAGGATGAACATAATTTTATAAATTATTATAGGTTAAAAATTATTTTCAAATACTAAATCCATTGATCCATTTCTATATGCCACCTGTCAAATAATTTTTATTTATGTCAACTTTTGCCTCTGGCCATGATTACATACATTACTGGTTTGAAGAAGTGTTTTTTTTTAACATTTATATATTTGGTATTTCATTAAACAAAATGGTTGATTAACAACAAAATAAGCATATGAAAAAGTATATATGCCCTAAAATAGCTTACTATCTTTTGAGACAGATAGAATTTACATATGTTAAAGTATTAGACAATTATGAACAGGTGACATCACTGATTCTGTTTATCAGTTTACCACAGAAGACTTCAATGTGAGTTGACATTTTGAAGAAAGTCTTTATAAATAGTAATGTACATTCTATCAATGTTATTATTTTCCCAAAGACCATATATTTCTTCTAAAATGCATACTTATTTCCATAAGTTGTACTGTAATCATATTACCTTAAGCAGTATTCAAGCAACAAACCTAAGATATCAGTTTTATTGAGTCGGCACACTGGTTTCTTTCATAGATTTATTGTTAAGATATCCTTCTGATTGTTTAGTTTTCTTCCTTAAGTAATTCAGTCACAGAGATTGAGATTGTGTAAAATATTACTCTTGCCATTAGTGTTTGTATATTTTACCTGTGAATTATTAAATATAACATACCAAATGTCAAATGGCAGTATAGAATAGTGGTAAACAATAGGGGTTGTTGGTATCATAGTACTTGAATTGATTCTCAGTTGTGAATTGTAATAACTGTACGATTTCAATCATAATATCTTAATTGTCCTTCAGCTTTCTCTTCTATAAATTGAGGCAGTACCATTACTTTCCCCATGATATTGTTGTGACATTAAACAAATGAATGTAAGTAAAAAATTAGAAAGAGTATCCAGACATATATGGAACATTAAGCATTAATATTATCAATTTAGTGGCATTGACTTCAAACAGTAGAAAGTTTTTTCCTAGATTATACACATCCAAACACATCATATTATTTAAAGAGAAAGAAATATTACTTTCTTCTATAAAGCAAGATATTATGTGATTAATACAGAAATATAATCCATTACCTCAGCCATGTTAACTGTTAAGAGAATGTTTCCTAAAATATGCTCTGCTAAATGCTAGTTATTTAAGATGTTCCAGAAAAAGAGTTCTGTACTCAAATAAATTATGAAAATATTCCACATACATTATTCATTTGAAGAATAATCATTTACTATATAGTAAATTCTGAGTAAAAACTAGTCAAAAAATTTTAAACTCAACCAGTCACAAAATTATATCATTATATCACTATAGCACTCATTCTTGTGTGAGTGTGTGTGTGTGTGTGTGTGTGTGTGTGTGTGTGTGTGTGAGAGAGAGAGAGAGAGAGAGAGAGAGAAAGAGAGAGAGAGAGAGAGATTTATAAACATACTGTAGAACTAGTGTTCTACGGAACACGGTTTGGGAAATTTTGCTCTGAGTCCACAGATATGCCTCTACACAGGATCAAATGGTAACTATGAGATATTGAGTCATGAAAAACACTCAATATTGTGAGAGTTTTATAAGTATCCCAAACTTTGACTGCTTATTAAAACTCTCCAAACATCTTAGGTCTGCAAAAATTTCCTAGAAACCTAACCTCTTAAATAGTAGCTTTATTATTAGATTTCTGGTGATTGCTGCTTCCCTTCAGGCTAGAAACACATTTAGAGCAATCTTCTAATGATTTCACTTCTTTTTTGGAACTTAGGAAATGCAGACTTATATAAAATATAAGAAACTTTAAAGTTATAAAAGTTAACAAGTTTTGTGAAACCTCACATTGCAGAAGAAGTTCAAGGAGTATAATTATTAATTTAAAACAACTTTCTCACTTTTAAACTGTGATTTCTAGGGATTATTAAAAGCAGAAATGACCAAAGCTAGTTTTTGTATAGTCAGTATATTCTTAATCTATGGGAGTTTTGAATTGTTGTTCTCTTCTTCTATTGATTTAGCTGTGGAAGAATATACTTAAACAATTTATATTGCTTCACAAGCATAACATGATAATGAAAGTCAAAGAAAAATAATATGTTCACTAATTAATTTTAAATTCAGCATGCAGATAGCATAAAATTGATTCAATTATTGTTTTTTCTATAAATGAATTTATGTTGGGTTTACTCTTTCTAGATTTTAAAAATATTCCCTTCATATTTAACATAGAAGAGCTAGAGGAACTCTATCATTGTAACGTACTAGAAGTGTATTATCTCAAAATTATTTTTCATTTTATTAAAAGGAGTTTTAAAAATCTACCTAAAATGTAAAACTACTAAAACTTAAGCAGTTTTATGATTATTTTAGCTTATTCATAGGAATAAAGTAGATATAGAAAAGCAGCAAAAAAGAAATTTCTACTGAAATTAGAGAGCGTTATGCTTTACAGGCTTATGAGAGTTTTCGAGCTGGTATTCTTTACTATGAAATATCCATGTATGATAGGGTAGAGGAGAGAGAAAAGAATGGACATAACTTTTATTTTTGTTTGGTACCATGATAACATGGTCACAATATCTAGGTTTGGTTGATGTTTAAAATTGACTATTTCTCTCCTAAAACACATTCAATGGTACTCTGGAGGACCCACACACACTCAGGGTCTGTCAGCTAAATTTACTTTGATCTTAATAACTCTATTAGATTGGCTATTTACTTTTTCATAATTTCCCAACTTTCCAATGTTCACAATTCAGCTTTAGTCTCATTTCATCTTATTCCTTGTCCAGATGGACAGAATAATGGAAGAAAACCTATACTGGCTTTCTTGCCATGCACAATTTGTAACTTCACATTTAGGACCACCATGTAGCAGAATTGAAGGGCAAATATGCTTTCCAAAAAAGAGGGAAAGGGAGAAGCTGAGAAAATGAACACCATCACTTTACAATTTTGCTTTGAGGCATTTATTCAAGCTGCAGATAAATAGGAGAGATCCTGATAAAAATCACAGACTTCTAGTTATTTTTCTTCATATTATTGAGTTGTTAAGATTTTATATAATCTGGTTACAAGTCTTTCATCAGACATATATATTGAAAATATTTCTCCTAGTCTGTGGCTTGCTTTTAATTTTCTTTATGGTGTTTTTTTTTTTTTTTAATTGTGTTTTTAGAAAAGTAGAAGGTTTTAGTTTTGTTGAAATCCAACTTATCTTTTATTTCATATAGGTTTTGCTTTTTGGACTTCATCTAAATAAATAAAAAGTTATATCATATTTATGAAAAAGAAAGCAAAATTTTTATAGATATTAGTTCTTCTCAAATTTACCTGTAAATTTAATGCACTCACAATCAAAATTTTAGCAAAATGTTTTTGGAGGAAATTAGCAAGATAATTAAAAATGTGTTAGGCAATACAAAGGCAAAAATACCAAGTCACTCTTGAGGGAGAAATAAAAAATGTGATTGTGTTAGACATCAAAAACTATGAAATCAGAATAGTGATCTAGCAATAAATATAACAAATAAAATAATGCATCACAATAAAGAGTGCAGAAGCAGACACAAACTCACTTGATCTCAATCACCACTCCAATCTTTCACTGAAATTCAATGAAGAATGGTTTGTTTAATTAATGGTGTTTCCTTAATTGGATATTCATGTGGAAAAAATAATTACCACTTACAAATACACTAAAATAATAGTAGATGGACCATACAATAGCAATAAAACTTTTACAATGTAAGTAGGAAAATGTCTCTATGGCCTTAAGGAACCAAATAATTACTTAAATGAGACACAAAAAGCATTAACAGTAAAGAAAATGTGATAAAGTTGTCTTCATTAAAATTAAAAATGTGTTTAACAAAAGAAAATATTAAGAGTATAGTCAAGCCAAGAACTTGAATATATTTACAGTCTGTATGTCAAACAGAAGACTCTTACCAAAATACATACATAGCTCTTAAGAGTTAAACAGGCATTTCAAAACAAGAGTATATTGAGCCAATAAGCACAAAAATCAATCATCAAAGAATGAAACTCCAAACCATGAGACACCATTATGTACCCATCATAATGACCAAAATCTAAAAAAGAAAAGACCGAACCAAATATAAACTAAATATATGTGAGGTTGTGAAGTCAGTAGCACTCACATGGTGGAAATGTAAATTAGTATCATCTGTTAAAGATAGTTGAATACATTTTAATAGTAACTATATAGAAAAGATAAAATTAAAAATATGTTCTTGCATGTAGAATAATTTATTTCAAAAAATACAGCAAATGCATATTATCTATTATGTTTTTTTTTAAAAAAGACCATGAATACCATTTAGCTAATGTCAATAAATTTACTTCTTCTGTAAACTTCCAAATGCAGAAAATTTCAAGGTTTTTTATAATTGTTTAAATTGTTAATATTTTTTCAATAAAATGTTTTGATTTAGATTTTATGTCTACATTTTTGCTAAATATTTACACAAATAAATATAACAAAGGAAATCTTATAAAAATCTGATTTTGTGCACTATATTTCCTTTTGCTATTATACATTAGATAGTTTCATTCCAATGGAGAAAAAATATCTAGTATTCAGAACTACCAAAAAGAAAAATGACAATCAATTTTTTTTCAAAAGAAAAGTGATGTTTCTCATCAAAGTGAACATTAAGCACTATGTGGCATGCTAATGAATTTTTTTTTGCATAATCGTTATACATTTTGCATGACTAGAAGCCGGTTAGACACCTTCAAATGGGTGAGACTATTGTATTGGGCTTTAATTGTTCCTAAACATCATCAATAGCTGCATTCAGGAAGCACAGATGTATTTTGAAGACCTGTACAATTTTTGACATCAAATGGTGCAAAGGGAGTTTACAAATCTGGAGTTTAAGGAAATTCTGATAATATCTGATATCATCGTGTTTCGTTGTATTGTACAGTATATGGCACACTAAGAATCTTCATCTTTCCAGTACTAGACAAACCCTTCTTTGCAAAGAGTTTTTGCAGTAAATTGCTTTGCAGGCAGTTTTTTGTTTGTTTGTTTGTTTGTTTGTTTTTGTTTTTGTTTGCGAGCAAAGAAAACTTTTTAATTAAGGCTTCATTGGCAATGCCAGGTGGGCCAATTATGGTCTAACCCAAACAGGAACCTTACTCTTTTATCATTTTTTGTACAACATCAAAGCACTTCTCCTACAGTGTGGTTCATAATATAAAAAGGTTTGGTCCATAGTATAGAGAACTGTTTGCTTACCCCATCCTAATTTGCCTTTAACTCACAGAGGTAGAGGCACTGCCAGTGCTATAGAGTGACTGCTACCACAGAGGCAGCAGCTGCAAATGCAGGTACAATCACTTTTAAAAGTGATTCAGCATTACAATTCTAGGTTTATATCCAAACATGATTTAACAAAACAGATATTCATTATCATCTAGTCAACAGGAAAATTGATCAATTGTAGTACATTCCTATAAGATGATACTGTATAGTAATGAAAAAAGAGCTCACTATTGGTATATACATCAATGTGGATCACAAGCATCAGGTTAGGTGAAAGGAGCCAAACATAATAGTACATAAACCTGTACTATTACATTTAAATAAAGCTCAGAAACAGGAGAAATTAATCTCTATTTTTTTCAATTTTAAAAACCAATTTTGCCATTGTTTAATATTCTAGCATTTTATCTAATTGATACTAAAATGTTAAGTCAACTATTTTGTGTACGTGGGTAAAACAAAAATGACCTGAACATGTATTAGGAATAGAGGAAGTGTTAACTTATGCTGAACCTCTCTCAGCATTAGGACTGCTACACTGTTTCTTTGTGATTTCCCTTTTTAAAGTGTTATGTAAAAAATATGAAAATATTAATGCTACAATTTTATGAATAAGTGAATAACAAGCACTATTAAGTATTTTTAACACCTTAAAACATGTATATCAAATTTTAAACAGAAATACTAAGGAGTATACAACTGCCCTAGTGAATAAATATGGCTTGTCTTTCGTAACGTATTTGTTATCCAAGGACAAAGATCTTTCAATTACCTTTCTACGGATTTAAAAGTCATGATATTAAGACTCTTGGAAAAGTTATTTTCTTTTTCTAAAGGATAGGATCCACTCTTAATTTCAAATTACAATTCATAGTAGGTAATTAAAATAAAACAGATCTGTATTGTAAAATGATGACTAAAAATAGAACTTCTATTAATTAATAATAAAATTAACTAAACATTTTGAAGTAATATAAAAGCATTCTAGTTTATAGTCTTAAGAGTTCTCATTTCCTTAGGACAATATCATGTACTAGTGTGCTTTTAATTTTTGTTTTCATTGTCATGGCTGAGGAACATTTTTTGTTCTTTTTTACTTATTCTACCTTATTGACATTTTTCTCATCACTTCTGAAAGATTTTAGTACATTTAACAAATTGCATAAGATATCTTCACCATTTCTAAAATACAGCATCATAAGAAAATATTTTTAAAATTTGCATGTGTATATTTAAAAAAAAACCCACACTTTAATATTGAAATTGAGTTTGGGTTATTTATACTCATAAGAAGTATCTTAAATCTTGACTATAATTCATTGCTATTCATCTTTCTGAAAGACTGTCTTAAAAATATTTCTCCAAGTTTTTTAGAATTTCTTAAAATTTGCTTTTTGTTATTTCACCAGATAACTTTTTTTTTTTTTTTGCATTGCTGAAAGAAGATGGGAGCCAGCAGACAATGTAATTTAGAGTCTGTTTCATAATAAACCTAAGAAAGCTGCCAAGGTATGGAACTGTGATCAAATACTTCTGAAATCTTTCACATTTACAGTAAGTACTGTCACAGCATAAGAAAGCGTATTATTTTAGAGAAACTGCCAAATACTATCAAGCTTATGTAGCATTAATTTTGCAAAATTGTTTTTCATTCTTTCCATAACAAATTATTGAGAGGTTACAATTTGCAAGGTGTTATGTTAAACACTAAAAATACAAAGCTGAATGAGATACTTCCTGATTTTTAGGGACTCTCAATCTAATGGAAGGTACTAATAAATATTAATACGCATTAATATGTTATTATACTGCAGCCTTCAAAATTCATTCTTATAGATTGTTAAGGAGAGTAATGGTACATAGTATAATATAGAGTTAGAAAGTCTTTCTGGAAAAGAGAATATACAGAGATTTAAAAGGTAAGTAGGAGCTAGCTAGGTAAATCAGCTAGAAAATTGTAAATCATTCTTGGCATATGGGACAGAAAAAGAAAAGATGCAGTGGCAACAAATTGATACCATGCTCTGAAAAATATATTATCTGAGTAATTATTGGAGTTTGAAGTAAAAATTAGGAAGTGGCAAGAGATATGCTAGAGAAATAGGTGAGAATGAGATCATGGAAGACTTCATATTCCACACTTAACATTTGGACTTTCATCCTGTCTCCATTTCAAATGTGATGAGAGTTTTATTAAGCAAAAGAAAAGACATAGTCATATTTTAACATTAAGCAAGATACTTTGATGAATAAAGGACTGATTTTAGGGGAGTATTCCAGGATTAACACCTCTTAGGAGGCATTTGAATTTGTTCATGTGATGACATATGATGGAGACCTGATATATGATGGGGAAATAATTTGGGAGATGGACTACAAAGAATGAAATTAAGAAGCTATTACAAAATAAACTTGCAGTATTTTTGATTATTTGATTGTGGGAAGAAATTATCAAGTTTTTTAACTTGACAACTAAATGGCTTTGCAATATTTTCTTTCAGTAAGGAATCTTAAAATGAATTATGTTCTGGAAAGTATATATAATCACTAATTCATTTGACTCAACCTAAAGTAACTAAAGTTCTCCTAGAGATTCTTTCTGAAACTCTTTTCTATTACTTATTCTTGAAATCTGTGAAAGTAGGGATGGCAGGGAGCATGATTCAATAATATGAATGAAATAAATGCAATAAGACACATCAATAAATATAAATATTTCTATTAAATGTGGAAGAATAAGTGCCAGCATCACGAATGTATTCATAAACCAAATAATATTCACTTTTTCATTTACGACTATTAATTAAGTACTTAATCTATACAAGGCATTATAAACACTATGTGGAAAATTATGGACATGTTCTCACATATGTTAAAAATCTATAAAACTCTATAAGAATATAAGACTATAAAAAGTAAAGTGACCAATTAAGCATGTGAGATCAGTTTCATAAAGATGGTCCAAAATGTTTACATATTTGTATCCTTTCTTCATTTTGTAGATTGTGTTATATAAATAGTCGATTTTATATAGGGTCATATATTTAATTAAATAATTTTTGTAAGATTTATAATATACTCCATTTATTTACTTTTATCTCTTTCATTGAAAATGACAGGAGACTATTTATTTTGAGAAATTTATTATAAAGAAAAGCCTTAAAACGTGTGATAGATATTTTAAAGCTATGTTAAAAATTGAATATAAATGCAAAATCTTTAATATCCCAGGTATATTGACATTTTTCTGATTATGAAATGTCTCTTTTTATCTCTAGTACATATTTTTAACTTACATTAACTTTTTCTACAATGTGTTTTGATTAGTTAGTATTGATATGAAAAAAATTTTTTTTCATTTTTTCACTTCCAATCTTTTTTGTCATTATATTTAACATGTCTTGTATGTACCCTGTAGACATTTCTCCCCTAAATTCAATGTGAGAATTATAATCTTTTTTATTTATTTGTTTTTTAGGTGAGGCAATCCTTGGTTGACCTCACAGATTGCAAGGACCTTGTCAGTTTACAATCCCTTATTTTTTATTTTTTACACCTACAGCACCTGGTCTTCCTAGGTGGTCTCCCATCCAAGTACTAACTGGACCTGACCCTGCCTAGCTTCCAAGATCATACAGGATTGGGCTTGCTCAGGGTGGCATGGCCATAGAGAGAATTATAATCTTTTAATTGTAGTATTTAGTTAGTTTACATTTTACATAATTACTGATACTATTTGAGTTTTAGCTACGATTTTAATTTTTTACTTTGGGTGACATCTAGAATGGAATTAGATTATATAAAACAAACCCAGGATTAACATGAGTAAATGATGAGTCTTAATCTACTTCATTTTCTTCCTTTGAGTCTTCCCTGAAGCAAAATCTGAGTAGCATTAGTACAAGTAACACTTTTTTCTCAAAAAAAATCTTCATTTTTTTAAATTTTTATGGTAACATTGGTCAATGAAATCCAGTAAGTTTCAGGTGTACAATTCAACAGTAAGGCATATATATATATTGCATTGTGTGTTCACCACCCATTTTTAGAGAGATGATTCCAGGAAACATAAGCAGGGGTGAGCCATTATGAGACTGTAAGGAAAAGATACAGAATATGATTTTGCCAAAATCTGTATAACCCTGTTAGTCTCTAAAGTTCTTACTTAGGCCAGTTATTAATTTCTCTATATATTTTTACTTTTCTCTTGAATGCACACTTTCATTTGTGCGCTCTAGATCCACATATCTTACACCCTATGCACAAAACTGAGTCAGCAGGCTAGTTAATACCTCCAGAATATTTTTTTGGCATTCATAAATGATGCCAAGTGACAATTTCTGCCCCCAAGGACCACGTCTACCATCATTCATGTCAATAATCTTAAATTAGGCTTTCTCTTTGGTCATCAAAGCACTTATAGCAGTCCAATCACTTTAAAAGGAGTACCACGTTTGTAGGTGGGAAGAATGTGGAAAAGTAACTCTTCTCAAGATAGGTTTATCATAGCCTCTCTTTATGCAAGAGACTAGCTGTCATATAAATTCAGGAGCATCTACTCATAGAAGTTTGCAAGCACCTAGTTACTGGAGGTCCTATTCCATTTTTTCTTTTTTTTTCCATGTAGAACCTGCAGTTAGAAATGTACCTGCCTGATCATTGAATCTCTATATCCATGCTTAAGCAGACTTAAGCATGATTCAATGATCTTAAATAGAGATCATTGAATCTCTATATCCATGCTTAAGTAGACTAGGCTTCTGCTAGCATTTCTCTGTGAACTACTCAAGTACTTTAAAAGAATATCCTTAGGCTTCAGTAGTCACTTCATGTTGGCCTTCAACTATAGAATTTCCTGTTATTATAGACCTTATTTATCTTAATTTTTGAATAAATAGGGCATATCTCCAGGTAGCATAGAAGAAAAAGTAGGCTGTCCAGTAGCAGAAAAAAAGTTTGACAGTATTTTGCCTCTTCTTTTAAGGGCCTCATTATCACCACTACTGCTAGCAACTGCCAGGAAGTAGAATTTTAATCTATTGACCTAATGCACAGAATCAGACAGTCAAACATACTGATCAATATCACGTTTTACTAAATAGCATGAAAGAAATAAGCGACCACAAGGCTTGGATGAAATGAAGAGAAGCCTGCTTTTTCAGGAGTTATTCCTCAGGTCCTTCTAAGGCAAAACTTGCTCCTCTAGCCCAGAAAAGATGAGGTCTCTAAATGGAGTTCAAGGGCTCATCTCATACAGCAGTCAAATTATGAAAGATGTTCATTTTATGCTCCAGAGACTTGTATAGCCCTGACATTCTCCAGGGAACCATGTCTTATAGATCCTGAGTTCTAATAGATAACCTTGGCCAGGGATATTCACTAAGGGTATTTTAGAGGTAAGCTATCTTCCTCTTAGCAAATATCAGTAGACTTTTTACTCAGGTTATTGAGTAATGGACCTTTCAAGTCAGTTCTTTCTCCCTTTTGGGCCATTGTTCCCTAATATTCTACTTAGTTTCCTTATGGGTCTAAATCTGTTTTCTTCAAATACCATTGGTGACACTTGTCCTTCATAATTCTCCTTTCATCTTGATAAAGTTGACTTTACTAATGGTTTGTGAGTTCAGAAGGCAATATTATTCACAGCACCAGTACAAAATAACATGAAACACCGATTGTCAAACTCACACAAATCAGAGATCTTACTCCATATCATGCATTCCTAATAATTTCAAAGATGCAGGCAATCAAAATGTATGTGTGAAGCAGGAGGAGGCCTTTTCACAGAGTTATCTGAGCCTTTCCTTCCTGTGACCACATCTGGACACAAATGTCCTTAATATGCTTTATTAAAAGATAAGTTCCCTAATTCAGTAGATCATTATCTCACTCAACTGGGAGCACTTAAGTTATGAAACATCTCCATTTTTAGATCAGAAACATATATATCTTAGTTGAAATTTTCCTGGGGGTCGTGCTTTATATTCTGTAGCTTGTAAGTGCGTTTACTATAAGAAATCATAAACTGTTATAGATTGCATGTTTGTATTTTCCCAAAATTCTTATGTTGAAATCCTACATCCCAATGGGATAATATTAGTGGGGTGGGGACCTTTAGGAGGTAATTAGACTTAGATGAGGTGATGGAAGTGGAGCCCCCATGACGGGATTAATGTCCTTATAAGAAAAAAAAAAAAAAAAAGATTAAATTTGCACTCTCTCTGCCATGTGAGAATACAGTAAGAAGGTAGTCATCTGTAAACCAGGAAGAGGGCCTTCATGAAAAACCTAACTGTGCTGTCACCCTGGTCTTAGACTTAGAGCCTCAAGAACTATGAGAAATAAAGACATTGTTTAAGCCATTCAGTCTATTGTAATTTGTTAGAGCAGCCCAAATTAAGACATTGAGAATAGTCTATTCAAAGCATTTCATTGAAAAAAATTCTTCTCCTAGTAAATAACATTAGTCCATTAGTCTACAGTTTAAGTTATCAATTTTTAAAAAATAAAATTAGACTGGATCACCTGCCTGCCTTTCTTTCCCCTGGGAGTTTTTTCTCAGTAAGTAGTTTATTATTAAAATACCAATAAATTCCTTTTGAATTTAAATTGTCAGTAGATATGACTAAATCTTATATGCCTTTTAATATCTCCCACTGTCAACTCATAAACTATGAGAGCAAAGGATGCATGCTGTCATTGTGTCCTTGTGAAATATAACATAGCAATAACTAGTTATGTTAATAATAATAAAAATATTTATATTCAATCCTAAAATTTTATGTCTAAACCCAAAATCAATGCTCTAGGTACATTTGCAATCATTCACAGATGAGTACAGAGAGAAAAAAATTTAGAATTGCCAAATACACATATTCCCAACTACTGTTGATATAGGTGACATTCTGCTTTCTTGTTTCAGGGCTCATGCTATAAACAAGTGTCCATTTCAAGCTTAATTTAGTGCCATATTTTTTTGCATTTTTGTACTTCATACTGAAGTGCATTTTGCTATTTAAAATGCCCCCAAGCACAGTGCTGATATACTGTCCTGTGCTCCTAAGCATAAGAAAACTGTGATGGGCATTATGGAAAATAAATGTGATTTAGATAAGCTTCCTTTAGGCACATATTATAGTGTTGTTGGTTGTGTATTCAATGTTAATGAATCAACAATACAGTATCTCCAGAAAAAAGAAGAAACAATTTACCAATCTGTATGGCAGGCCACTCCAAAAAATGCTAAAGTAACGTCTATAGCTTGTGATCAACTATGAAAAATTTGGAAAATTGGCTAAATTTGTGGGTTTATGAGATTGTTACAACCAATTTAAAAAACTATCTCAGTGAATCTGAAAGTCAGAAATAGTCTCAGATATTTTGATTTAATGCAACTTAGATAGAAACAAGAATCTTTATATTTATCTAGCAGAATGGGTAATTCAGATGAAAGCAATATCTCTTTGAGAAAGAGTAGAAAACAATAGAAATTCAGCTATTTTCAGTTTAAGGACTTTTTTTTTATGTTATAAAGCAAACTTGTTAAACTATCAGTTAAAGCAATATCATTAAGCACCAGTATTTCAAAAACATCATTGGGATTCCAATCTAGTTGTTCATAGGAAGACATTAATTTCCTCTTCCTAAATCCCGTAGCCATATCTATCATCTATCTATCTAACTATCTATCTCTCTATCTGTCTGTCTGTCTATCTATCTATCTATCTATCTATCTATCTATCTATCTATCATCTACCTATCATCTATCATCTACCTATTTATCATTTATCTAACTACCTATCATCTATCTATCATCTATCAATCATCTATCTATCTATCTGTCAGCTTTCTATCTACCTATCTATCTATCATCTATCTATCACCTATCACTATATAAAGAAGTGTGATTGGGAATGGACTGATTGTTCTTATTATGTTTGATATAGTCCTGAAGTAAATTGATAATTAATCAGTCATAACTTCCTCTAAATTGGTATTATTTTATTATTAGCAACCTGACCAAGGGTTGGTTTTCAAGGCTGTGTATTTTCTTTGTACGAAAAATGGCAAAACTGGTCAATTTTATATATTTTAAATATTTTAATTTTTTAAAAATACTTTAAAAATTATTGATGTTCTTATTTGAGTGCTGTTTGCATGCAACTAAAGTTCTGACTATGGTTGTAAATTTTATGGGATTGAAATGGTTTCATAGATTTATATAGTTTTAGAGAATGCTAATGTTTATGAAGTACTGCTGTTTTTGAACAACTATTCAGATGTTTTTATTGTTAATCATATATTTATGGATGGTGTAAGCTTATCCCATTAATATTTTCACCAATTGGTACATGGAAATTATAGTATATCTTTTTGTCTAATGTAACCACTTAGTGGGCATTAATTGTCTAACTTTGTAATACATACATATCCAGTTATTCCAGTGATAAAATGAAATTGTGACTGCTCTGCTATATATATTTATATTATAGCATTTTGATTTATTATCTAGGGTAGGGAGTAATTCAGTATTTTCCTTTTTCATGTGTTTTGAATGCAATATGTTCACATTTGCTGATTACATTTCTGCAAAGGCTTCCTACCATCTGTACTCTATAGTTGCTGAAAATGTTAAACCCAAAGGGGAATAAACAACAATAATCATTAACATCAAACAACAATAAGGAATCTAAATTTGCAAGCTCAGAATTTGCCTACAGTTTATGATTAATGAAGGCAAATATATACTGAAAGCTGATTATGTGTTTCATTTTATGTGACGCCGAAGGGGCTACAGCTTAAGAGAAACAGTATTGGAATCCCTCAAATCTCAGTGCAAGTTCAATTTGTTTTCCCGCTTTCATTGATTTTTTGGATAATACTTAGAAAACTGAATCAGCAATAATAACTATTGCACTACAGTGAATTTTAAGCAATTTGAATATATTTATTGCCTCATCCCTAAAGTTAGCTTTGTTTCATTTAGTGAAACTATGACTCCTTGATTCTTAGACTAATAAATTATCTTGAGAATAAATAAAAACATAAGACTTTGCTATTCTTGAGTATTTTTTATAAGCTCTAATGCAGTTCCTGAGGGTTTTTTTTACAAGCTCTAATGTCTTTTCAATATTTCCTCTGGTTTTATTTATTCCAAAAATTTGTCTTACATAAACACCTCAAGATATCCTCACAGTGGTTCTGTCTTTTCAACTGTTAATCCATGATTTACTAATCAAGAAAAATATTATAAGTAGTTTTGCTTATTAAATTGTAAAATCTAACAAATTATAACAATAGAATCGTGACTATATTAGAATTTTCATGTGTTCATTTTATTTCATCCTATTTAAGAGAAACTTAAACTTTTGCTTATATTTAATATTTATGTTAATTTTTGTTATTGATTTGCATTCTCTACCTATAGATAAATATTGTTGTAAAATTTATATTTGTTTTGTATTCTATTTATTTATGCTTATAAACTCATAAAAGCCAATGTTCTAATTTGCAATTAAGTGTGTCCTTTAATAATTTTCTCTAATATGTAGAGCAGGGGTCCCCAGCCTCCCAGGCCATGGACTGGTATCGACCTTTTAGAAACCAGGCTGCAGAGTAGGAGGTGAGCGGCAGGCAAGTGAGTGAAGCTTTATCTGTATTTGCAGCCACTCCCCAGCACTAGAATCACTGCCTCAGCTCCACCTCAGATTATCAGGCATTAGATTCTCATAGGAGCACCGGTCCCTGGTGCCAAAAAGGTTGGGGACTGCTGGTTTAGAGGACCAAATATTTACAAGTTATATTAAACTTGGTAAAAAATTAAAAATTGGGGAATTTGGTTGAAATATTTATGGGACTTCTTTGTACTCTTAATGTTTTTCTCTTTAAATTTCATGTTATATCAAAAGACATAAATAAAAGAACAAAAAATTTTCAAGAGTTGAGCATTCAAGCAATTAAAATGGAAGAGAAATCATTGAAGTTGATGTCAGAGAATTGTGGAATAAAGCACTGAATATGATCACCACATGGACTCTGAAGACATGCAAGATAATGAAACATGTTTAATAAGACTGAAGGTAGCAAGCCAGGTATGGTTTCCTTAATGAATGCGGGGAAATGAGTGGAGGTAGATGACATAGTAAGTGTTTGGATTACGAGTTATACATTGCTAAAAAAAATGGACACTTGTGGTTTGGAAATGAAAAAAATATATTTCCCCTTCTTTCCAACTGAGAGTCAATTTTCAATTAAGGTAAGCAAAAAAAAAATTAGTGAAATAAGATTGTATTTGAAATTTTTATTTTAGCAAACTTGAGAAGTATCTTTCTAATTGCTTTTTACACAATGTGTGATAGAATCATCAAATCAATTTACTGAGAAATAGGCAACCTATATGTAGAATAATAGAATTGAATTGATGTGCCTAGGATAAGTATCATTCATGATTTTTTCCCCAATTACATTAGTATTTAAACTAGTGATGATGCAAAATGTAATTCCTAATGTGAGTTGAGGTTCAAAATGTTTGAAAAGTCAAGTGGTCCAAAATAACTTTCTACTGTGCCAGAGGATTTAATAAAAAGAAATTGAAGTGGATTGGTATTATTTAGGGAAATGGATTAGTGCAAAGGAAGTAAAAAAAAGTATGTAGATGATAGTTTAAGAGAGAGCAGATCTTTAGATGACCTTTTTTAAGTGCATTAGATAAAAAAAAAATGTAGAAGTTATCTAACCTTAAGATTCTAAATAAAAGTTTTATATAAAGTTTATGTAGTGCCAGTTTATGTGAATTAAGCTGAGATCAAACATCATCTTATGTAGATGTGTACACTAATTTTGCCACTGTGAGAGTATTTCCAGGAAATTCAACTATGTGTATGGTGACAGGCTCAGTAAATCACAAATGAAAATTTATTGCGTTACTCTATTCCCTGAGTTTTCTGTTTCCATGCTGTCATACCTGGCCCACTGGCTAAAGAGCATGATTAATATAATGATTCAAAATGACCATTTAAGAGTTTGAATGACCTTGTAGTTACTTCATGTAAAAATTGCTTAGCACCATCAAGGATGCTTATATTATACTTATAAACTCTCAACGTGGATGATTTGTATTTTTACATGGAGTTATTATCAGACTATATTTCTACTGGGAAAGACTAAATAGATATGAAACAGCAGAGTGTGAAGAACATAATCAAAATAAAGTTAATATCCCAGCACTAGTATTTTTTGTAATCCTGAAAGAACTATTTGGTGGTTATATTGTCAGTGACATAAAAATATTCTTTAGGAATTTTGGACCAAGTTATTTCAGATTTCTCTATATATTTGACATCATTTAATGTTATATTTCATTCAAATTATTTTATATATTTGTAGAAATTAAATCAACATCATATATTAAGGCACCCAGTTGAAAAACAATATATTTTCAATGAAGATTTATGCTAAAAGAACACATGGCATTTGAAGAATGATGATAATTTTAAAGACTGATGTTTCAAACTTTTACAAAAAAGGAACAGAGAATAATTAGATCATGTTCTGCGCACAAATGATTTACATTTATTTAATTTAAAATATCCTTTGGTACTACACAATAAAGTGCACAAATCTTAAATTTACTTCAGTCGATTAACTTTTACATATGATGCTTTTATATAACTATTACTCAACAAGATGCACAATATTTCCAGCAACTCTGAAAGCTCTCTCATACCACTTTCCAGTGCCCAAAGACACCAGTATTTTTATATCTATCACCATAGATTACTTTTGCGTGGTATTAAACTTCAAATAAATGGAATTACGTGATATGTGTTATTTTCTGTCTAAATCTTTCATTGACCCATAGGTTTCTGAGATTCATCATACTTGCTTCATGTAGCAACAAATCATTGTTTTTTCAGTGGTGTATAATATACTACTATTTGAAGATTCTACAATTTACTTATATATTCTACAATTAATAGACATTTAGGTTGTTCCCATATTTGGCATTTATGAATACCTTGAAATAAATATTCTTGTGTATATTCTTTGATAGATATATGTACCCATTATAGGTGGACATATACATAAAACTAGAATTTCTGGGTCATGATTTATTTTCTTGTTCTGGTTCCTAATCATAGCTAGCCACCTTCTATAATATTCCATAAATGGACTAGGGAAGTACACGCAAATGTGAAATAAAGTAAATATAAAACTCAAAGAGGTTTACCAAGTATTTTGCTTCTTTCTTAAGGGTAGAAGACGCAAGATGTAGTAATTTGTACTTTATTTTGGACAGGTCATCCTAACAAGCCCATGACAATTGGGTGGCAAATATTTTGCTGATGCATAAGATCCCAGACTTTGTTGGATTTATCTCCCACCTTCTCAAGCTAGCATGTCTTTCCAGGGCCCCTTCCTGCTCATTAGATCAGATTAGCTATATGTTATCAATATAGTAGACAAATGTGTTGTTCTACTGAATATCCAGCCAGTCCAGATCTCCTTATATTATGACAGAGCACGAGTTAATGTAACCTTCAGCAAAACTGTTGTATATTGCTGTCCATCCCCTGTGATGAGAACTGCTTCTGGTCCTCTTTGTCATCAGTAATGAAAAATAATGCATTAGCCAGCTAAAGAGCTGCATATCTAAAGTAATTTTAATATGCTCTGGCAAAGATATCTCATCTGGCACAATAGCTGCGATTGTTGTTACAACTCGAATTTAGGGTGGTACACCTCTCTTCTTCACAATTTATAACATTTCTGTAGGACCTAGACCAATAAAATGAATAGCGATATGGTGCGTTTCACTACCCTTGCATCCTTTAGATTCTTACGGATGGCATAATTTTTGTATTCACCGTGAAACTTAATATTGTTTTTGTTTTACTTTCATGAAAGGGTAGAGGAACTGTTGAAAGACTTTCTACTATCATAGCTTTATTCCCAAGGCCTATGAACTAACATAGGAGAGGTCCGAAAATTTCTAGGTATGTTCCATCCAGTTATATATTTGGAGACTGTGGAAATTAAGATTGGATGTGGACATAGTTGACCCATTGTGAGCCAAACATTGGCTGGGTCTCCTCTATAACACCTGGACTCTAATTTAAGGACTGTGATCACAACTCAGACCTGTGTCCAACAGTCCTCAAAACCTCTGGATATCCTTCATTCTTACTGTATTATTGCTTATAAAAATGCCATTGTGTTTTCTGAGCCTTACTGCAGAACATAGTGTGCTAGAGATGCCTCCAGCCTTAAGCAGTATATCTACTCTAGGAACCCTGATTGTGTAAAATTTTGGATTCCCTTTTCCATTGTGTACCAGGGCAGTTTAGGCAATTTTACTTTAGTATAGATTGTCACTCTCTTCTAGTTACCAAGGTCTTTCTAAGTTGCATATTAGCACATCTTGGTATGTTTGACAAGCTGTTAAATTCCATATCATGGTTAAGTGCTTCCATGTCAAAAAAAAAACTGATCATTAAACAAATTTGCATTTCACCTCTCCCCACACACACATTGGTTCAGCACACTCAGGATTCTGACATGACTATATTCACTTCCAAGAGAAAAAGTTATGTATGTAATATATAATATTTACGTATAATATATTTAACATAATATGAAATAATATATGATATAAATATATATAACTTTTTTTTAAGTAAATATAGTCTAAGTCAGATAGTTCCAAGTCAGATAGCTTTTTTGACCTATAGTCTTTTTCTTAGCAGTCTCAGAACTTGCCTGGCTGAGTTATGTTATAACTCAACAATAGTTATTGATCTGGTGGTCAATAGGAGAAATAGGGCTTAGATCCTGAGCAGGTACATGTTCTCTTGCAAGACAGAGATATCTGTATCCATTTCAAGCAGAGAAGAAAGCATTGGTCTTTAGGAGAGAAGTGATTCAAGGTTTTTGAGTGTGTCATTCCCAGATGTCAGGATGCGAAGTCTGAGGGTTTTATTCCTTCCTGATCAGGGAAGGCATACTTGGCTTTGCCGACTTGTTTGGAATGATGATTCAACCTTCATTGGAGCACTTCTATCATAATACACTCCAGACCTTTTCCCTAGTTCTTTCTGCTCTCCATCTAAAGGAGATGACAGTGTCCATACCTTGGCAAGGAGGCTATCTGGTTTTTGCTCCTTGATTTAATTTGGTAATTAGTCACCCTTAGCCATTTATTATCTTTAAACAATAGTCCTCCTATTCCTTTTTTCATAATAATTATTACTTCTCCTAGACCCCTCAGAAGTCTGAGATTTTGCACTTGCTGATGCGTTTCCTTTCACCAATATAAAATGCCATCCCAGTTCATCATTGGTGAAAATTTCAACAACTTTACTCTCATCTTGTGCCACTGTCTATTTGAGTTTCACGTTTAACCAGTGAGTGATTGTGTCTTCACTGGAGCTGCTGATTCCTATGGCGATACTTAATCATGGTAAATCCCAGGAACAGAAGTCATACTTGGAAATATAAGGTATATTCTCTAAAGCATAGTGTCCTCTGAGGCTCAGGGCCCATAGCCGGAGTACTGCTTGCCCAGGTTTAAGGGTGGCACTATATTCAGTTTTGCAAACACAAGTAGGTTCCCTTCAAGTTTGTACAAATTTATATTTCTATCAGCAATGTATGAGAACTCAAATTGCTCAAAATACTTGCCAGCCCCTTCATTTTAAACTTTATGGTAGAGTTACAGTAATGTCAAATTTTCATTTTACTTTTTATTGGTCTGATGACTATTTAAAAATTTTGCACTTTTTTCAAAAAGTTTTAACTATTTAGATACTCATTTCTGTGAAGCACCTAATCTATTGGATTGTGTGTCTTTTTATTACTAATTTCTAGAAATTTTATATTTTAGATATGAATCCTTTGAGTAGAGTTTTTTTTCATTTTAATGTATCCCATTTTACCTTTCATTTATCTTATCATTTTTATTTCTTATTTCTAATTAAGTTTTTATTGTTTATATCAAATCATAAAGCTATATTACCTCCCTTTTCCCTTTGAAAGCTTGTGTTTTATTTTTGACATTTAGTTCAACTGTATCATTTTATTGTCTTCTGACTCCCATCACATTTTCAAAGAGGGACATTCTTATTGTTCCTCTGAAGTTAGACTGTAATATGACTCTGGCTACACTGGTTTTTAACAGTATTATAATTCACTTAGTGTATTTGTTTTTGTATCTATTGCTCTTAGAAATTGTAAGCATAGTAGGATCTTTGTAATGGATATGATATTTTTTCTGTTTGGGTGTATTATTAGCCCTATTCTCTTCAAATATTGCTCCCAAAACTAACAGATTTATAAGATTATTTTGTACAGTTCTATTTTTCCCTGCAGGAAATAAATTTTATGAAAAAAAAAGAAAAAATCTCTCTCTCAAAGACTGTTTCGAATTGTTCATTTTTACAACTTTTTTCCTGCTTCTATCTTGATGAAATAACTCAGCACAGGTACAAGGTTAATGAATGGATAAATTGTGGCCATAGATATTGAGAAGTCATTGAACATTTTTAGCGGTAGGATGATATTCTCAGAATTTTACTTTAAAAAGAATACTTTAGTTTCAATATAAAGGGGAAAAAAATGAAAGTATGTTAATCACTGACATCAGGGAAATTACTTAAAATGTTTTCCAGAAGTAAGGTAAGTGATAATAGAGGTCCAAATTTAAAAAGAAAAAAGAAGGATCAGATGGGGGGAAATATTATAAATTTAAACACTGGTCCAAGTTTAATATAATCTCTTATTCTTTGTGATGATGATATAGTCTCTAATCAAACTATGATTAAAATGTTTCTAGAGTAAATTCTTAATATCAAAATTATTCTCAGTGAAATTCTTACTATAAGAATATAGAATAGAAAATTATTCTTATAAATATAAATATTTCTTGCAACAGCACAAACACACTGATTTGCCTGTGCTACTGTTTTCCACATTTAAATAATAATATTACTAGTGTAAGAATATTATAGATTACCTTTAGTGTAATCACTGAGTAGTGCTACAGTTGGTGGCATTTCTGTCAAAACATTGCAAAGCATAACCAAAAATGAATAAATAAACAAGACAAAATTAATGACACACACCCCAGGCACTGAAGAGTAAACTGCAAGAGTAAAATGTGTTTTCAGTGTATCATGACAGACCACAGCAGGGTTCTTCACAGGAAATACTACAAAGCATATTTCGATTGAAGCAATGAACTTGAATAGGAACTTCATTTTACCCATGAATGTATACTGTGTGATAATCTCAAATCTATTCATTCAATAACTGGATGTCAGGGTTAGAATAAAGGTGACAAGAGCATAAGGAATTATATTCCTATAGAGTAAAAAAAAAAAATCATATTAACCTTTAATGACCGACTTTTCTTGGGCTTTTAGTTTAAAATTGTGATATAACCTACTAGTTATTTTATTTAACGGGTTAGACTCACAGTCTATTATTAATTATATATATATATATATAATTAATAACAGTCATTTTAATTTAGGGATTGAGTCCAAGGCTAGAGTGGGTATTTACAGACAAATTTTGAAGAGGCACGAGGAATCCTAAGGAATAATGTATGCAAAACATGAAAATATTGGATGCATCATAATGTATAGTAGTATACATCTAGACGTTAAATCTCAGTGCTACAGTACTTACTCTACCACTCAATACTGTCTCAGTTCATCTATCTCCACAACATTCATATTACAGCAACAACAAAGTCTTTCATGACTGACTCATGAACTATGTTATTAGTTTAATTATTATGTGGATATTTAGATATTAAACTTGTTGGAAAGGAAATGATGATTACTATAATTGGCAACTTCCTTGGCTCACATTTTATTCAGGCCACTACCTAATGGACTTATTACTTTGCGATTTGAAATACAAGAAGAACCTAAATGTTTCTTTAGTGAATTTTCTGTTATATACAATAATGCTTAAAAGTTTATTTTGTAAATTTTTAAATGAGGGAGATTTTATAAATCTCTCTCCATTTGATAATTTATTTATATGCATTTGATTATATTAAAAACAATTTAAATGATTCTCAATATGTTACAGACACTGTGATAAATGTTTCATGTAAGTTCATATAAGATATGGCTCATGACTTAAAAAGAAATGCTTTAATAGGAAAGTAGTTAGAATTTAAAAAACATTGTGTAATTGCCATAATAGCAGAACAAGATTAAAGTACAAAAGATATGAAGTTAGAAAAACATTTACTTTGAGCATAGTGGCCAGGGTAGCCATAGGAAAATGAATTGGACGGAAAAAAAAAAAAATGGACATGTTAAGAGATCTCGAGGAAAGATGAGTGCTATCTTGGGTTTTAAACAGACTGAGTTTATGGTAATTCTAGAATATTCAAGTCATCTCTCTAATTAGGAAGCTGACAACTAAGCTTGGATCTTAGAGACTGGAAGTTATAAGTAAAAGATGCTGGCAGAAGAGGTGGTAAGAAGGAATACTGGAGAATAAGAATATGTAGAGATAAAATTTAGTCTTTGTAAAGATCTTTTAATGAACAGGGAGAGGAAGTTGACTGATGGAAAAAGCAGATGAATGCAAACAATTCATGGTGGATTGCACAGTAAAATGCTGAAGCAAGGTCAGGTAAGATGCAGTAAGGTTTTGACAATTAGGAGGGCATGTGTGGTCTCTGACAAAGAGTGGTTGGAAAGTAAGGGATTAAGAGGCGATTACATAATAGTCAACTTCTGTTTGACTTGTTGAACATCTTATTGTTTTAAAAGTTGACAGCCTTTAAAGTCAGATGATCTGACTAAATATCCAGAATCTGTAAATTTAAGTTTTTGCTGCTGCTATTGTCATTTGTTTCCTTGTTTTTCCTGATTCTATTGTTAGCTAGTTTATAATATTTATTTCCAACAAAGTAAGGATGAGAAATTGAATGCAAAAACCCTAAGTTCAAGTAATTTTTGAATGGAATCTGGTGCTCCATAAATCAATACACAGTAGATTTTTCTCTTTTTTTAAGAAAATGTCTCCCATTTCTTAATAATTTTGAGCCTCTCACAATACATTTTTCATTATTCCTTTTAACTTTTAGTTTCTTTTTATAAATATCCAATTAGCATATGATCATTAAAGTCAAAATTACTTTTCCCATTCATTCACTCTTTCAGTCAGTTAATTGATCACTACTCTTTGAAATACTTTATATTAAGTATGTAGATGATGTGCATATATGTGTGTATAACACATGTATATGTAAAAGTATTACACATAGCATTCTTATTTAACCTATATTCTGCATTCCTACACAACTGTTAGACATAATTGGGTAGAGTTTACTTATAGAGTTAACCAGTAGATTTTGAAAAAAAAAATCTAAAACAGAGCCTCTAAATTGATGGTCAATTTTATCTTACAGCTATTAACAAAGTGATTTACAGCAGAAAAATATTTTCTTTTTATTCTCTCTCTTTTTTTGTAGGAGCAGGGAATATAAGAGCTAACAATATAACATGGAGGAAGAAGAAAACTATTTCTACATTCTAGAGATACTTCCTAAAAGAACTAATACTAAAGTACATTTATTTCTTAAATTGATTATATTGAACTTCTATTTTACAACTAAGATTGTCTTTAACTAATTGAAAGTTGAAAATTACAAATAGAAGAATAAAATTATAGTTTCAAAATTATCAAAAAATTTGTTCTTGTTATAAATCGACATTAAGAGCATATGAAGACAATTTAATAGACCACAACTGACCTTAATTATAAAACATTATTCTGGTAAAATCTATCATATTTTACAATGAAACATCTGGCAGGCTACATGACATTTATTAAATTTGGCTCTTTCTAATATAAGTCATGCCAAAGCTTCATCTTAATGAACATTGATGGCTCATGCCAATCATTTGTTCCCTGACAACCCAGCTATACACATTTACTTGAATGATTTGGGGCTATATGGCATCCAAAATAAAGCAAGCAATGTCAATGGAGTCAAACTAAATCGAATTACAAAAAAAAAGTTATGCACACATTATAATTTACAGGTAAAGGAAATAATAGTCATTTGGAACTGTTTTATTGAAACACCCTCATTCCATATGTAATGAAAAATACCAGAATAAGAAAATAAGAAGCAAATAATTGATAAAGGAAATCTCTATATAACTATAAACCATGGAAACCTAGCCCTGGCAATGCTTAGCTTCCTTCCAACATTCCAGCACAGAACAGGAGTGTACAGTGACAATTCATTCCATCTGTGCCTTTCATCTTTGCCTAAAATACAGGCAACAATCACAGAATATCTCCTTTGTTCTAATTGTTATACACATTTTTTTTTCATCATAATCTCTTTCTGACCTTCTAACAACATTGGAATGCCATTTCTTGTATAAATAGATTAGGCCTCCACTTTTTGATAATATTTTCTCTATAGACTTTTTTTCGTTGAGCACAGATTATTCTCCTTGAGGCCAATTTTGTTACAACTCCATGGAGCAAAGCCTGTAGTTTCCCTTATACATCTTTTAAGTTGGGAGAGAAAGGTCAGAGATGATTTGAGAACTCTTGAGGTTCAAGGCATTCTTTTAGAAATTCCACTTTGTTTCATCTTAAACGTGAAGATTCATATGAATCCCAAATTATATATTTTCTGTAAATTTACATGTGATTATAATTTTGCTTTTGACATTATTTGCTATAAATTACTTATTTAATGTAGGATGGGTTGGAGCTTCCTTTTGGCAATTATCTATCATGTTCAGGAATTCTTACGAAATTTTAAAATCTAACCTTCAAATATTTTCTTCAAATACAGTATTTAACTTCTCAGAGACTATTTTCTGTTGTGTTTCTTGGGGTCATCCCTGTGCATGGACAGCTTAGAAGTCAGCCAATAAATCGAGGACAATATTTTGGAAATTGCGTGACTCCCTTTTCTAAGTTCCTACCATTTTTCAGCGCAAACTCTGACCTGGGCTACTCTGTCCAAATATATTGTCATGTAATCTTTGGTCTTTTTCAGTAAACCTGGAACTGTAAAAAATTGTCCTCAACAACAAAAAAAATCCAAAAAGAGTGTTATTTCTCCCCATATTTCTTTTTCAAGTATTGTAATCTCTTGAGCTCTTCCTAAATTGATTTTTTTCAATGTCTTTAAAGAGAATTTTTGTTAAGTGTCTGTTCAATACTTTTAATTGCTTCAGAAGGAGAGTTAGTCCAATATAAGCTACTTTATCATTGGAAAAACTTAAAGTCGTATTTAAGTAGGGGGTGTGTATATATCTTTCTACTTAGGAAACTTTCATTTTTCCTTTATGTGTACAATGCATTCAAGGTCTACTCTATTTATCATGCTATGTGTAAATCTCTCAGCAACCTCTACAGGTAGCTTTGAATACTGTCTTATTTTGCTTATATTCTATCATATTTTACTTCTATAATAGCATGTTCCATCTCATATTCTCTTTTACATGTCTGTTTACTTAATTTTAAAGAATATATTCTATTAATTCTTGTATCATCAGTAACTGTCTCAGTTCCCAGCACAAGGTAGGTGATAAAAATAATATTGAATAAATAAATAAAAGAATACGTCTGCAAATTCTCATTTGTTACAATCATCAAAATCTTGAAATACTTGAGAGATTTTTAAAATCTATTCTATAAATAATTTAGTAGTTTTGATCTCATGGTAACACCAATCACAAAAGACATAAAGAAAAGCTTTACTGTTTGAAAATTTATTTGAAATAAATTTAGCATCCAAAATATCTGATTTTAAGCGATGATTAACCTATAAATTAGGTTTATGTCATGATCTGCAAAATATTTCTTAAATACAGTTTTTAAAAATTACTTTAGGTATAATTCATTAAATATTATAAGGCTATGATAATTATCACATAATCACAAAATAAGAAAAATAATTAGATAGTTTTACAATTTTAGAGGAAGTGTAATTTCTATCCTACATTTAGTACCAATAGTAATATCTGACAATGTTTTTTGACAATAATTTTTATTAGACAGAGAAGTATGACACAAGTTATTTAATTGTTTTAGTATTTAAATGAGTAGCAGCATTCAGTTTTGGTAATGAACAATTCAAATGCATTTTGTTAGACAAACTAGGTTAATTCTAACCAAAAATGTATTTGAACATATATGATTAGGCATAAATAGAGAGGAGATTATGAAAGAAAATGCTTAAAGTATTGCAGGAAAAAAAGATATTTAAGAAAATAAGAATAATGAATATAATTTTCCCAGCAAGAGAGGGAGTAAATGATATAACATATAGAGAAAAGCATATAAAAAGGCATAGATTCATATTACATACAGGTACACACATTTGAAAGAGTAGAGGAAAAAAAGGCTGAAATTGGGCATAATTATATCTGTCATTCTAAAGAATTTTTAATTTTATATTGTTATGTAAGGGAAGTTACTAAAGTATTTTAAACTGAACAGCTGACATGATCTGATATACATTTGAGAAATATTACTCTAACAATTAATTAGAAAATGTACTCGCATTAAAAGCAAAAGAAGAAAGAACAATTCAGATCTTATTTCAAAAATCCAGTAAGCAGTAGCAGTAGGGATGGAAATCAGTAGATGGAAGCAATGTGACCTCCTTGGTTCACTGCCAATATATAGGTTGAGGAAAAGAGAATTCAATAATGACCTTTTTTTCTGAATGTTAATTTAATGCATTATGTCACTATGCCCTAAAAGAGAAAAGCATTTGTAGCTATAGTTTTAAAATAGAATCATTAGAGCTGATTCATTAATTAATTATCGCTGGAGACTGATCATGCTGGAACTTGATCTTAAACTTCCCACCCTCCAGAGCTGTGGGCAATAAATTTCTGTTGCCTGAGCCACCTAGTTTAGTCTATGGTGTTTTGTTATGGCAGCCAGAGCTAAAACAGAGCTTAATTGACATTAAAATAGACAATTCATTAGTTTGCTTGACAGTTCCAATATAATAAAAAAAAAGGCTGAATATACATTAATAATGAAAGAAACATGAAGAAGCATGAAATGAAGAAGTATGATTATCTGACCAAATATTAGTAATATTAACAATAAAATCATGTAGTCTAGGAAGACATATATGTGGTATTTATCTTGTTCACATTTTAAGTTAAAGTATTGTTATCAAAAATGTTTTTTAGAGAATGGTTCATATTTTCCTCTGAGAAAATATTTCCACTTAGGAATATCTTAAAAATCAAACTCAGATTTGAGTTTTACACTCAATACTAAACATCTGAATTCACATTTCACACTGATATCACTTAGCCATGATAGCCATGCCAATTTGAGGAAAAATAAATTTCTCCAAACTGAAGATTTCTCATAGAATAATAAAAAAGACTATCTTCTGTTGGATCAAGGAATATAATGTAGAATGCAAATTTAATTTTTTTTCTACTTTCTTTAAGCAACTTCTCCTGAAGGATAATATTTAAAATTTGCTTCCTTGTTATCAGTAAATGGCTTTTAACATTACATCATTATATCAATGGAATAAATAAAAATAGAATATATTCAAATTCTATATGTTACTCTTTGACTAAATATATCTGAGATGTTCTATTTCTATACAAAGAAGCACACAAACTAAAAAAAAAAAAATTGTTAAACTTTAGAGTTCATGTCAGTCTTTATCAGTAAAATCATATTCCAAAATGCCAGAAATAACCATTTTCACATACTTGGTTGAATTAAACCAATAATAATGCCATTTTAAAACCAATTCATCATTCTATAATGAGGAAAGCATTAGATATTAGATATGTTTGTAAAATTTAATAAAATTCCAAATTATACAAGTTTAACCAGAGTTACTTATAATATTTCAGTACATTTCATGGCCATTTCTTGTGCAAAGGTGTGAATTTAATCAAAAAATTTTTTCTGCATGTATTAAGAGACGCGTATAAAACTTTTTTTTCTTATGTTATTTGTTAAGAAATTACATTGATAAATTTACTATCTTGAACCTTATTTTAATTTCTTGGTCAAGCTGTACTTGTGGAGTTTATAGTTCTAACTGCTAATGCTTTATTTGGGAATTTTGTACTTATTAGATGGGTCTATAATTTTATTTTCTGTTAATCTTTTTCATATTGTAGTTTGTATGTCACAGTATCCTTAAGTAATAAGTATGTTTGATTTTTTAAAGTTAGTTATTAATTATATTTTATTATGTAATCAGGAGGTACAAATTCAGGATTATTATATATTCTAATAGGGTAGCTATACTTTTTATTATTTAGTGAATACTATTACCATTATAGAAGTTTTTGCTCTACTTTTAAATTTAGTTGATAGAAACACTACCATGTAAGCTACATTTTAGTTATCTTTCTTCAAACTTTGTGTGTCATTTAGTGGTATATGTGCCTCATGTAACGACAAACACCTAGACTTCATTTTGTTTGTTTTTGCTTCTGCTCCTCCTATTCTTCTTAATTTTTTTTATTTATACAAAGTTAGAGTTGCTATCTTTTAATATAATTAATTTCATTTGCATATATTATGATTACAGAAACATTTGGATTTATTTACATAATTTGTTTTTTGTTTTGTTGTCTATATATTTATTTTGTTTGCTTTTTAAATGTTCTTTCTTTTCTTCTCTCGAATTGGTCTGTTTTCTCTATTTCTTTTCCTGCTGTAGGAGTTTTACCCCTTATATTTGTTGAGTTAGTAATACTCTCTTAATTTTTACTTGTAGACTTATATTAGCAAAGCCCAAAATTAATAAATTAATACCGCATCAGCTCCTCAGCTGATTAAGTCCAATTGAACTCTTTAATTCGATTTTTTTCCTGCTTCCTATTAATTTCCTGTTATTGTCATCTGCAATTTGAGTCCAGTCTTCTTTTTTAAAATAATTCTTCATTAGTCCTAATTATTAATAATGCTATTTACAGTCAATACAGATTTTTTACTTTGTTCCAGACACAATTTTAGGTCTTACAAATATAGCAGTAAATGTAACAGACACAAATCTTTGACCTCATGGAATTCACATTTAATGAGGAATCTTAAACAAACAAACCAAAACTAAAAGATAAACAGATGTGTAAGGAGAAATCAGTTCTACACCAGAAGCAAGGCTTTGAATTTACTTTTTGTTTCTAGCAGCACATGACTGGCTTTAACCAAATGAATTTGGAAGGTTTTTGGTTCACCCCAAATTCTACTTCATATACAGGCATACCTTGTTTTATTATGCTTCCTGTCTTTGCAGAGATCGCATTTTTAGAACTGAAGGTTTGTGGCAATCCTGCATGGAACAAATCTATCAGCATCATTTTTTCAATGGCATTTGTTCACTTCATGTCTTTGTGACACATTTTGGTAATTCTCATGTTATTTAAAATTTTTCATTATTTTTGTATTTGTTATGGTGATCTGTGATCAGTGATCTTTGACGTTACTATTATAATTGTTTGAGGGCCACATTATTATCGTCATTATTTATTCTTATTCTTATTATTTAGAAGTGAATGCTGAAGATGTGACTGAATTGCTGCAATCTCATGATTAATGTTAATGAATGAGGAGCTGCTTCTTATGGATGAGCAAAGAATGTGGTTTCTTGATATGGAATCTATTCTTGGTGAAGATGTGAAGACTCTTGAAATGGCAACAAAGGATTTAGAATATTAGAATATTATTAAAGTTGATAGAGCAGCGGGTAGGGTTTGAGAAGATTGACTTCAATTTTTAAAGAAAGACTACCATGGGTGAAAACCTATCAAACATCATTACATGACACAGAGAAATTTTTTGTGAAAAGAACATTCAATCAAAGTTGCAAACTTTATTGTTGTCTTATTTTAAAAAACTGCCATAGCCACCCCAATTTTCAGATACCACCACCCAGATCAGTCAGCAGCCATCAACGTTGAGACAAGAACCTCCATCAGCAAAAAGATTACAATTCGCTGAAGGATAGTTAGCACTTTTCAGCAATATTTTTAAATTAAGATATGTACACTGTTTATACACATAATGCTATTGCACACTTAATAGATTACAGTGTAGTGTAAACATAACTTTGATATGCACTTGGAAACCAAAAACTGTGTGATTTGTTTTATTGTGATATTCACTTTACTGCTGTGTTTTGGAAACAAACCCACAATATATCTGAGTTAGGCCTCTACCAAGGTCTTTATTGCTGACATCATTTATTTTATCATTAGAGAAAGATCTCTTGACTCAGAAGCCACAGCCATATTGCCTCTCAGATGGAAATGTGGGGCTTGCTGACCCGCTGTCATGACAATATTTCTTTCTTCTATTACCCAGAGGAGACTGAGAAGTAACCTAAGGATCATTTTGGTAGCTTAATTCAATTTTACCTCTGGCTGCTCAGGCTCATTAAGAGGTAGAAAAGTGAGTAGCACCCTGTGAGTGAGAGCATTCATTACCAGATTAGCACCTCCCCTCCACAACCCCCGCCGCCCCCATCTGTCCTGTGGAATTCTTTCTGTTTTCTCTTCCAGAAAGCCATTTCTCTGTCAGCAACCTATCCTCAGCACCACAACTGGCAGTTTCAAAGTTAATGTTATCCTATTATTGTTTTATAGATGTTTGCAGAAGACACAAGACTTGGGCCTGAGATAAATGACTTTTTGTTACTCTTGGCTAAACAAGCAGCATGAACATAAGCATTTTTCTTGTTCCTCAAGCCAGTGAGGCAATATAGAGAGGCCCTAATGCATGCTATGCTTACAGTGCTTTTGTCGTGGCTGATGAACATTGAACTTGAAAAATACAAGGAAAACTCATCCTACACTACCCTGAGTGAATTCTAAATCATAAGGGAATTGATCGTCCCTGAAAATCCAACTCGGATACTTAAAAAGGGAGAGTTAGATATAAGATCAGGGATTAGCCCAATTTCTAATTAACAAAACATTGTTTCCTATGACATTTGTTCTTTATATACTAAGAATAGAAAGCCTAGCAAAAAGGCATTTTCTTTCCCTTAGACCAGGGGTTGGCAGAAATAAAAGGTGAAATAAAAATGTTTAGGCTTCGTGAGATATATATACAGTTTGCAACTACTCAACCCAGTTGTGGTAGCATGAAAGCAGTTATAGACAAAAAACAGGTGTTTGGCCAGACTTGACCTGTATGCCATATAGTACTGACCCTTGCCCTAGACTCAGAGTTTGAGGGTTAAAATCAAAATGTTTACATAACTTGCTCTGTGAAACCTAAGACTAAAGTGATGCTACTGGTGGTCTAGAAGAAATAAATCTACATATGAGCATCCAGGAACTCCACAGTTTAAAAGAGCCCTCAACAGCTTATAAAGGAGCCAAATTCTTTGGTCAACTGTCCCCGAACATACATAGAACTTCAAGCTTTTTATAGCATTATTATATTTGTATAAGAAAATAGAGAAAGATCACCAGAAATTTGAGAAAACTTACATAAAAGATAAAAAAAATGCAGTTAAAAAAAAACGTGAAGAAAGAAGTATTTTGGCAACAGAAGTGTAATTAAAAATAAGTTAATTATCTGATATTTTAAAGAAGATATTGCAACCATAAAAAAGCAGAATTATATACGAGATGAACTAGAAATAGAATAAATTTAGATATCACTAATTATTGCTTACTTAAAATACAATAGAAGTCAACAACAGAAAATCCAAAAATATTCTCAGAGAATGGACAGAAAAAAAAAAAAAAAAAACAGATGCTAACAAAGGAAATGAAAGGATAGAGGATCTATCTATAAAAAGAGAATAGAGAAAAGAGAGTGAAGCAAGATTTTAAAAAGACAATATGGACAAATTTCTTATAGCTAGAGAAAACATTTATATAGAGAAGGCTCTCTAAATATCATGTAAATTTAAAAATTATTTTCTCTTTTAATTTTTTTCTCAGATAAATTACTAATCAAGTGTGACAATGGGATAAAGACTCCAGGATGCAGAAACTTAATACTCATAAACATTTACTAGGAAATTCTTTTACCATATGCTATAGAAAACAAGGAAATAACCCAACAATTGGAAACAGAAGATGGAACCCAAGAGAGATGTGACATCTAGATCCAGAGGTTCAAAAAGCATCAAGATGAGATAGATATAAATGTATGTTAGAGAAGAACTAAAGGACTGCGATCTTTAAGAGGTATGATGATTTAATAGAATAGCTAAAATTATTTAGACTTCAAAAATTTTGTATAATAAAAACAATTGCTGGAGTCAGAAAAGAAAAATCCTTTTAAGTTTTACTTAAACTTTCCTCTTTTTTTTAGAGGCTAAGAACACTGGACCTATAGATATTAAATGCTATCATTGCAAACTCAATGTAATTGGTATATTTGGTAATAACTACAAAATGTTTTCAATGTTTATTGTCATAATGTAAACAAGTTATCAGAGACTTAAAATATTATAATACGGAGCTGATATAATACATGACCTGATCCTATTTCATCTTAGAGTGAGAAAAGATATTGTGGAAAGGCCATGACAACTTTAGAATATGACTACTGCTTGCATTATATACGTGCACTATACTTCCGTTACGGCTTCCTTGACAGATTAACATGTCTCTTTGGCATATTCTGCTATGTGGCAAAATACTTCTGGCATTCATAATCAAAGACTCTACTATTTACATATTTCCTTTCATTAAAAAGCAAACAAAATCTACGTGACAACGCATTCCAGCAATATACTAAATAAAGCTTGAAATACTTGTAACTTCAAATATTTTTTACCCTTCTCTTATTTATAAAACATAGCTTTTCACTTCCAGAAAAGCGTACGTTTATAGAGCTATCCTCTGCTTTTTGAAAGTTCACATTATATCACTTTGCTTTTACAAAAGACCTACATTAGTACTATTTTTGCATTAACCAACAGAAAGTCAAAGAGGATTTTCGCTTTTACAAAAATAGTGAAAATAACGTTCGATGTTTGTTTGCAACGAAACATTACAGAGGCAGCTTGTACGCCAAGTAGCAAGAATGGCCCCGCCAAGCCCCTTCCCCAGGAACCACACAGCATCTCAGCATCAAGCCTCCATAGTTTTGAATTGTGTCTGAGTATCTGTGCTTTATCTCAATTTATGTTTTGCATCCATTTGCAAGATATGTCCTAAGATAATTGTTTCTTTACTTTATGCCATTTTGGCTTACAAAAGGTTTGATAGGGAAGCTCTACTTTCAGATGAAACCTATATTCAAACTATAGTCTAGAATAATACCTCAGTACATTTATCTCATTGCCTTAGTTTTGCTGTTTATATTTTGTTGTCTATATACAAATAATGGATTTGTCATAAATAGGAAAGTAATTGCAACAGTAGTTTTTCTTGGCATTTCTTCATCCATGCATTTTTTTAATTCACAGAACAAATGGTTGGCAGTTTGTGATCCGTATGGCACTTATGGCTAAATTTCATTATTGGATCTGGATTGACATAGATAAGGTTATCATACTCATATGCTGACAAACTGACAAACCCTGCTTCTGCTCTTACAACTTTTTAATCAACATTAGAGTTAATATTCATCTGGTGTTCTTCAACTATATACCACAGGAGGTCTTACATTTATTACAGTTAATTAAGAAATCAGTATGATGATTGGAAAAAATATTGGAAGTGATGATGCTAATGGAGGCAATATATGATTTGATCCAGATTAAGGAAAATCCATGTCATTTTTCCTCTTATGCAATATGTGCATGTGGCAAAAAGTACTTGGTTATCTGTCTAAGTATTTTCCACTGTCTACTAATTTTCTGTTCTATTGATTTATTCTCTTATTTTATCACTTTAAATATATTATTGCTGCAATTTCATATTGAAACACTAAAATAATGAAACTTCTTAAAGAAAATCCAGGTAAAATGTTGCAAAAATAAGAATGAAAATTGAAGAACCCTATGGTGTCCCACTGATTCTATCTATGCAAGTAAGCATCATGAAGCAGTGAAGATTTTTACTGTTAGATCCCAGATAGACATCATCAGTCTGGGAAGGCACTGGCCTATGCATTAGAAAGTAGTACAAATATAAATGTAAAAAATGCATTATTCTTATTTTCAGGTTGCTTGTAATCTAACCAATACCTCTACAATTCTTTTTTTGTTTTACTATTGATTCTAGGCACTTGTTAGGTTCTCCCAGTCCCAGCTGTTCTTTAACACCAGTGACCTCTAGCTAAAGTTTGAATCGTAGATGACTCTTATGATAGACGTTCGATAATGTAATATATAAATGGTACAACTTTTACAATAGACACGGTCTCTTTTATGAGAGTTAATGAAATCATTGTGAGTGGTATTTTTTGGACTGTCTTCCAGGGATGACTTCGCTCAGCCATAACAACTTAAAATTTAATGTAAAAAGTTAAAGCAGAGTAAAGGAAGCTAATGTGTGTAGATACACCCTATTTTAATAGATAGTTAACATTTTTATTACATAATTAACACACCCACCACTTTCATTTCACGTCCAGGAAAAACAGGTAGTTTCTTAGAAAGGATTAATTTTTTCATACATAATCATGTCAAATGTAACCCTTCAAAAAAGCAAAATATTCCCAACCTAATTTCAGAATAGCCAATACACATTGTAAAAACATTTTACTATATATAATTTGAAAAACAGACTGACCTGTCATTCTCATGTCTGAATGGGTTTTAATTTTCCATGGGTCCTCCTTCTCATATCTTTGTGTGTACACAAAGTATCTGTTGGCCCAAAATGTGTCACTTGTGCCTACTCTAGTCTCTGCTGTGTATATGCAGTTTCTGGTCAACCTAATTTAAGAGAATAACTTATCATTTTTTTCAATGGCTATCTCATTCCTAGAAATTTCTCTTAAATTCCTAAGTCCACCATTCCAGTGCTTTAGTCAAACAGAAGCATAACCTCAGGCTAGTGGAGTCTGGAGCCCTCTTGTTCACTTGCCACTAAGACCACCACTTTAATTGGCAATGCTCCATATCATGTAAGCCTCTCCTGGCAGCAACAGACATCAAAGCAGTTGAAACATTTCATAGCTTGCCCCCCACCCTTGTCCAATAACAATGCTGACAGAGCCAGGTGAGGGTGGAAGTCACTAGGCTTACTAGAATTTCAGAAGATAATCTAGATTTCATCAGAGACTTGATGGCCAGTAAAATGGTTCAGAAATCATGCAATGTATAGCTTCCATTTGAAGTTAAAAGTAAACGTGAACTTATTTCTATTTTAGTCAAAGGCACAATGGATTTAAACATTATATAAGAATGAGTATATCCTTCACAAAAATGATAGAAACTGTCCCCTCATTTACTGTATGACTTTAGCTTAAGATTCCTCTAAGATACAGTCTCCTCATCTGTATAATAGGCTCAGAAAAGGTACATGGATAAGATAGACAGCTGTGATATTGAATGTAAGGCAGTATTTATTTAAAGCAGTTTATCATGTCAAACTACAAACTATAATGTCTCCTCAGAGAGCTTCTTCTTCTAACTTTTAATCAATTGTTTTCAATCTTCTTATATGTTTCTAAGTTGTCCATCATGACAATAAAATTTCAATAAAGGCCTGATCAATAGTAATTATAGTAGAAGATTACTCCATAAGTCCTTTAGATAGCTTTCTACATTGCTATTTAAATAAATATATGACATCATAGAATAAAAATCTTAATGATAAATAGACCTTTCATTATGTCATGTTTTATTATGGTCATTTTTCCACATTTATTTTATTTAAAACATTATTTTCTGAATAGGTACAGAATATATCCTCATAACAGAAAATATAGACATTCCAGAAAAGAAAAAAATTAAAAACAATCATCCAAAATCACACATCTAAAATAGCAGTTATGAACATTAAGTATTTTCTTTAAAAGCTTAGCTTTTAAAATATGTTATTAAAAGTATTATAATTTATTCTGATATTTTAATTGTTATCTAGTAAAATTAAGCTTTTATCCATTTGCCTAAAATCTATCTGCTATTCTTTCAAATTACTTTTAGAATTCTCCATCTATTGTTTGTCAAACACCATATTTTTTGTTTGTTTAGAATAAACTTCTGTCAAAAATTTCACTTAACTACTATATAAAGGATCCAGCAGAGTAGTGAAGCTGCTTCAAAGGGAACTAGATAAAGAAAAATCTATATTTACAAAGGTTCGGGGGAAAAATAGTCAAATAATATTCCTAATTTGCATTCAAAATAAAAACATTGGTTTGAGGTTGTGATTTTCCATACTAGACAAATCCCAGAAATTACTAATATCTCTACCAGGCAATATTAGTTTTTTCTGCTTTAACACAAAACATTTTCATAAATATCAGCTTTCTACAAGATAATATCTACCCTTACAGCATTGTAAAATACACTAATCAGTAGTTAAGAGTAAATCAAAGATTCTCACACATGTAGAGAATCGGATAATCCCAGATGATCCTGTTAGACCCACCTAGTAGATAGAATCTGAAGGAACACCCAATAATACTTCTTGTATATTACTAGTTCTTGGGCAACTTTTTTCTAACAGTAATTTTTATGAGCACAAATAATCTCCAAATATTTTTGATCACACACAAAAAGACTGGTCTCATTGTAGTTAGCCTGAATTTTTTTTAAATAAGTGCAACAAAAGGTGTTATCACATGTATGCCTCCTTGTCTTCGTGGAGTCGAACAGCTATTAATGTCAAAGAATTAACTCCACTTTGGAGCTTTAATAAACATTTTGGGAATGCATTTTAGATAATCTGCCTCAGTCCAGGAATCTTTTCTTTATTATCACTATCACTTTTATTTGCTCTATTATTTTAGAGATTAAGAAATTAAAACTAAGAAATTTATTTCCACCACATTTTACCTGCACTGTTTATAAATGACGCTGAAACTTCTCTCTTTCTCTCTTTGTGTCTCACTAAATTTCTAAGATTCTTGACCTGGTAGAAAGTGACATTCCCTATTATGTGAAATAATTGGTCCTTTTAAACCATTAAACAGACAACACAGAGATTTGCTGGGCAGGCTTGAAGGGAATTAGTTTCATACATGAATTATAATCTATTTCCTTAATGGTAAAAACTATCATACTTATCAAATAACATTTATTCTCAATTTCTTTGTAAATTTGACAACAATTAAAACCATTGATTTTAAGGACGGAAACATCATAGATATGCTCTTTGATCAGAATGTAATTAAATTAGAAATAAACATCAATAAGGCTTCTATAAAGGCAGTGAATATGTGAAAATAAATAACTTAATTCTAGATGGTCAATTGATAAAGAATTTGCAAAAGATGTTAGAAAATGGTAGGAATTCAATGATAATAAAATCACAATTTACCAAAACTTTGGAGACACATCTTAAGCTGCACTTAAAAGACAATTTATAGCTTTAGTGTATATTATTAAGAAAGAAAGTTTTAAAATCAAAGATATAGGCTTCCACTATGGAAAACTAAAACAAAGGTAAAAATTTAACCCTATGATCCAAATATATGCTGTCTATTAAAAAAAGAAAAATTACTTTAAATTTAAGCTGAAAGTGAATAGGTAGAAAAAGGTATTCTGTGCAATGGCAACCAAAAGAAAGCAGAGGTGGCTATAATTATGTGAGACAAAATATACTTGAAGCTAAAAAACTGTCACGAGAGGAAAAAAGAGTATTATACAATGATAAAAAGATTAATTCAATAGGAAGATATATGAATTATAAGGACAGATGCACCCAACATCACAGCACTTAAATATATAAAGCAAATATTGGCAGAACTGAAGAAAGAAACAGACATAAATACGCTAATAGTAGAGGACTCATTTTCAATAATGGGCAGATCAAACAGACAGAAAATCAATAAAGAAAAAAAGAACTTGAACAACACTATAGGTAAAATTAATCTAATAGATATAATAGGACATTTCACTTAATAGAAGTAGAATATACATTCTCAAGTGCACATGAAACCTTCTCCAGGATAGATCACAGGTTAAGATAAAAAACAAGTATTAAGAAACTTTAAAATATTAAAATCATACCAAGTATCTTTTTTCAACTACAATAAAATAAAACTAGAAATATAGAAATATGTAAGATCACACAATACACTTTGAACAACCAATAGATGAAAGAAGAAATCAAAAGACAGATTAGAAAATATCATCAGACAAGTGAAAATGAAAATACATTCCAAGACTTATAAGATTCTGTAAAAGCTGTATTAAGACAGGTTTATAGCAAAAAAAAAAAAAAATACTATATATCAAAAAGAAATATGTCAAATAAACAACCTAACTTTACACCTCAAGGAACTAGAAAAAGAAGAAAAACTAAGTCAAAAGTTATCAGAGTAAAAGAAATAAAAAGCAGAGCAGAAATAAACAAAGTAAACAATAGTAAAACATTAAAAAAACCTTAAAAATACAAACAAATCTGACAAACTTTTAGCTAGATTGTTAAAGAAATAAATAAATAAATGAAAAGGGAGTTATTATAACTGATACCACAGAAATAAAAGGGATACGAGAAATTACTATGAATAATTATTTGCCAATAAACTGGGTAAACTAGAATAGATAACTTTCTAGAAGCATAACCTACCAAGACTGAACCATAAAGAAAATCTGAACAGACCTATAATTAATAAGGAGATTGAAACAGTAATTCAAAACCTCCCAACAAAGAAAAGCCCTGTACTAGATGTCTTCACTGGTAAAGTATATCAAACACTTAAAAGAGAAACAATGGCAATCTTATTAATCTTTTGCAAGAAACTGAAGAGGAGGGAATAACTCCAAACTCATTTTATAAAGTGAGCATTAGCCTCATACAACATCAAAACAAGACATAAACATTACAAAAAAGAAAACTAAAAAACATTATTTCTGATGAATACAGGTGCAAAAATCCTCAACAAAATACTAACCAAATTCAACAGCACATGAAAAGGATCATACTCCATGATCAAGTGGGCTTTATTTATCAGATGAAAGATTCAGCATAAGTTAATCACTCAATGTGGTACACCATATTAATAGAACAAAGGTTAAAAATCACAGTATCATTTGAACAGATGCAGAAAAAGTATTTGACAAAATTCAGCACCCTTCCATGATAAAAATACTCGAAAAACTAGGAATAGAAGTAAATTGCCTCAACAAAATAAAGAATATAGATAAAAATTCTATAGCTAATATCATACTCGGCAATGCAAAGTTGAAAGCTTTTCTTTTAATGTCAGGATCAAGGTAAGAGTGCCTACTCTTAACTTTTAGTCAACGTTATACTGAAATTCCTAGTGAGAGCAAGATGTTAAGCAAGAAATAGAAATAAAAAAGCATCCAAATCAGAAAGAAAGAAGTAAAATTATATCCATTTGCAGATGTCATCCTCTTCTATGTAAAAAAATCCAAACAATTCTACCAAAAAAAACACAAAAACTCTTAGACAAATTCAGTAAAGTGTCAGGATACAAAATCAACATACAAAAATCAGTTGCATTTATATATATGATGTACTATCTGAAAAGAAACTAAAGAAAAAAAATCCCTTATAATAGCATCAAAAAGAATAAAATATTTGACAAAATATTCATGGCTAAAGAAAAGTATCAAGTGATTGAAGTTAGTTTTTAACCAAGTTAGCGAAATAGTAACATTTGTTGACCATAGGTGCTGAGTATAGATATGTTGGTATATTTTGTACTATTTTTTAAATTTTGTGTAAATTTAGAATTTTTTAAAAGAGAAAGGAAACTAAATAAAATGACAGAGAAATAGCAAAAAAAAAAAAAAAAGAACAAAATATTTAATAGTAAATGTAACTTTAAGGAGGTGAAACGCTGATCCAGGGAAAACTATAAACCACTGATTTAAAAAAATGAAAGAATATACAAATGGAAAGAAACCACATATTTACAGATTAGAAGACTTATTAGTATTAAAATCCATACTATTCAAAGTGATCTAAAGAATTAATCAATGCAATTCGTTTCAAAAACCCAAAGGCGTTTTTTCACAGAAATAGAAAAAAAAAAATAATATAGAAACACAAAAGAACCTGAATAACCAAAACAATCTTGGGAAAGAACAAAGCTGGAGGCTTCACACTTTGTGACCAAACATACCACAAACTAATAATAATTAAAACAATAGGGTATCAGCATAAAGACAAATACATAGAGCGATAGAACAGAATAGAAAACCCAGAAATAAATCCTTACCTTTAAGGTCAATTGATCTTTGACAAGGGTGCCAAGAACTCACAGTAGGGAAAAGACAGTCTTTTTAACAAATGTTGGAAAAACTGTATAGCCACATGCAAATGAATTTGGACCTATATTTTACACCATACAGAAAAAACAACTGAAATATATTAAAGACTTAAGCATAAGACCTGAAAGTGTAAACCCTTAAAAGAAAACACAGGGGAAATCGTCATGATCTGGGACTTAGATATTTGCATGAATATGGTACAAAAAGCACTGCTAACAAAAACGTAAATAGACAAGTGGGACTACGTCAAACTAAACGCTTCTGCACAGAAAACAATCAACAGAGTCAAAAGGCAACCTATGAAATGGCAGAAAATATTTGCAAACCACATGTCTAACAAGTGGTCAATACACAAAATATATAAGGAACACCTACAACTCAACAGAAAAAAATAATAATTTAGAAACCAAGCTAAAAATGGACTCTTAAAGACATAAATAGACATTTCTCCAAGAAAACATAAAAATAGCCAATGGCTACATAAAAAGATGCTAAATGTCACAATTATCAGGGACATGCAATCAAAACTACAGTGAGATATTACCTCACACCTGTTAGGATGCCCATTAGCAAAATAACAGAAACAAAAAGGAAATTAAATAACAACAACAAAGAAAATAACTGTTAGAGGGGATGTGGAGGAATTGGGACCCCTACATACTGTTAGTAGAGAAGTAAAATCATACAGTCACTATAGAAAACAGTATGGAGGCTCATAAAAAATTAAAAACTACCACGTGATCCAGCAATCTCGCTTTGAATATTTATCCAGAAGAGTTGAAATCAGCACCTTGAAGAAGTGTTAATACTCCAATGTCATTGCAGCACTATTCACAATAGTCAAGATGTGAAAACAACTGTAATGTTCATCGACGCACAGATAAAGAAAATGTGGTAAATACATACAATGGAATATTATTCCACATTTAAAAATAAAGGAAATTCTGTAATATGCAAAAACATAAATGAAACTGAAAAACATTAGGCAAAATGCAATGTCAGTCACAGAACCGATACTACACGATTCCACTTATATGAGGTATCTAAAATATTGAACTCACCGTATTAAAGAAAAGAATGGTAGTTACCGAGGACTTGGGATGTGGAGGAAAAAATGGGAAATTGCTAATCTATGGAAATAATGTTTCAATAATGCAAACTGAATAAGTTCTAGAGATTTGCTGTACAGAAGGTGTCTATAATTAACAATACTGTATTGTACACATAAAAATTTGCTAAGAGAGTAGAATTCATTTTAGGTGTTCTTGGCACAATAAAGTAAAAATTTTAAAAACTCTATAGGTAGACTGATCCTCAAGAGAGAATAAAAATTACCCAAATCAGAAATGAAAAAGAGGTCACCAGTACACATTATATAGGTAAAAAAAAAAAAGAAAAGAAAAAGAAAAAGAAAAAGAAAAAAATGTTATAATAGTATAGATTATACATATATTAAAAGAAAAAAGGTATGCATGTATAACTCTTTATTCCAATAGAACTGACAACCTAGATAAAATGGACAAATGACTTGAAAGGCAAATGCTATTAAATATGCCACAAGAAAAAATAAGAAATCTTGATAACTTATTATCTAACAGAGAAATTAAATTTGTAAATGAAAATCTCCCGTGAAGGAAATCCAGGACTTGAGGAATTCACCTGTGAATGCTATATAACATTTAATGAAAAACCAAAGCAGTAAGAATTATTTTAGAAAATAGAAGAAAAATAATTCCCAAATTATTCATGAGGACAGTATCACTCTGATACTAAATATAATCAAAGACATTACTAGCAAATTATGGACCAAATATTCTTCATGAACAGTAATGCAAAAATCACTAACCAAATATTAGCAAATGAATATGAAAGTATATAAAACAGCATGCATCATGAACAAGTTTGTACAAGAATGCAAGAATATTTTGACACTCAGATGCAAATCAATGTAATTAGCTATATTACAAGAATAAAGGAGAAAATAAATATGATCATCTCAATTGATAAAGAAAAAGTAATTGACAAAACCATACACTGCTTACGATAAAAACTTCTGGCAAATTAAGAATAGAAGGGAATTTCTCAATCTGAGAAAGTCGTCTACAAAAATCTACATTGGATAGGATAAGCAATAGTGAAATATTGGATGCCTTCCCTGCTCTACATCTAAACAATACTATTCCTAGGTGAGGAGTCCAGCTTCTGGCTAAAAACTTATTTGTGATTTTTCAGGCCTGACTATAGGCAATTACAAAGGCTTTACCTGGCAGGCATCCCAGGAGAAAGCTCTGCTCCTCACACCAGACTTGGTGCACAGCCAGTGCACTGCAGTCTCTGAAGGAATTTGCAATCAAGGTCTCAGACATCTCTGGCCAGTCATGCTCATCACATATTTGCATTCCTAGTCCAGGCAATTTCATCTCTAAGTCTCTTTATCTGAGGCCTTGGTCAGAGGTCTTCAGGTACCTCTACTGAGACCTCTTTATCAAGAGGAAGAAAAAGAAACTGTGAAACACTTTTCCCTTCTCTGACTCAGTACTTTTCCCCTCCTAGTCCTACTTCTCATTTTCCTACTTATTCCAGGATCCACAAATCTGCCAGAGCTTTTTGTTTGGAGTTTCTTCAACAGTGAAATTGTCCCCGCATCTGCACTGACCCTTATACCATTCCAAAGGGAAAATGAAACAGTAGAGAGATGGCACTTTCTCTGGTTTTAGCTTCTTGCATATGCCATCGCAATAAGTGATTCAAGGCTAAACTCTCATTTTTGGCTTCTTGCTATAATCAGCTACTCAGACACCTGGAGTTCAACTCTCCGAACTCAGCTGAGTTCCTGACATTAGATATTTACCTAGGATAAATTAAATGAAATATGCACACAGATGCATGTAAACAAATGTTCAAGTAGCCCAAATTATAAACAATCTAAATGTTTATCAACTGGTGAATGGATAAACAAATCATGGTATATCTGTATATTGAAATACCATTTAGCAATGGAAAGGACTACAACTACATTGTTGAAAAATACAACTACAACTATAAATCTCAAAAATGTCATGCTGACTAAAAGAAGCCAGACACAAAAAGCTACATGCCATAAAGTTTCATTTCTAAATTCTAAAAAAGACAAAGTAAATTATACTAGTAGAAAACAAATTAGTGGCTGCCTAGAGATCAGGCGTGAAGAGAGGGTCTGACTATAAAGAAGCATGAGATTTGGGTTTCTAAATTTGCTGTTTTTCAGATACAATGCATACCTACTACACGTGCCGCATTCACATGAATTTCTGCACATTTCCGTTGTGGGATTTAGCAAAGGGAAACAATAACATACAGTTCATGCTGCTTGCTGTACTATGAGCAATAAAGTCCTTTTCTTTTGACCCAAGGGTCTCTTATTTTCTTCCAGAATCCATGAAAACATGACAGATGAAGTTGTTAGCTTAAAAGTAGGATAAAATCAAAGTCTCTTCACAGTTCTTCACACATTATAGTTAATATAACTATAAAGAATACTATCAACTATACAGATACTCTGAACTGTAAAGAAATCAGTAAAATAGAACAAGGAGTTAGCTAATAGGAAAATGGAAGAGATAAATGGAATTATAAAATAAATATTTAATCAATCTTAAAGAAGTCAGAAAAGTAAGAGAAGGGGAACAAAGAACATATGGAAACAAAATGGAAACAAATAGCAAAATGACTTTAACCATATTGATAATTATATTAAAATGAAATAGCCTATATATCTCAATTTAAAATGCAAGTATTATCAAATTGGATAAAACAGCAAGCTTCATGATGTGTTACATAAAGAATCATATTTTATATATAAAAACACAAATAGATTAAAAGTAACATGAAAAAATGTAAACCAGGCTAACTCTAAACAAAAGTAAACTGGAGTAGCTATGTTAATAAAAAAAGAGTTTAAACCAAAAAATACATTTTAGACTTAAAAAATATTTAAATTAGACTAAAGAATGTTATTTCATAATGATAAAGCAGTCAATTGATAAAGAGATTATAACAATCTTAAATAATTATGCCCCTAATCACAGAGCTTTGAAGTATATGAAGCAAAAACTGATAGAACTTCAGGAGAAAGAGACAAATCCGCAATCATAATCATTACAAAAATACTTGGATTCTACAAGAAAAAATTTTACCCTAAATTTTTAAAATAAAGCTCTATAAAACATTTTTTTTAACAAAATGATTGTATCTCAGAAACAGATACTCTCCATTATAAGTTGATTGTCTTTTTCATGTACTTTATGTGACAGCCTGCAAGCAGTTACCTTGCTAACCCCTAGACACAATCGTTTCTAAATAATAGAGTCAATGTAAGATTACATTTTAAATTCACAAAAAGAATAAACTTATTAATAGCAAACAAATGTTAAAACTTAGACACTTTTAAAGATTTTTAGTCCCTCATTGAAACTGCATATCTGTAATTTGTTTCAACAAGGTTATTTCATTTATTTTCTCATGTACGCTTGTGCTTGAGTGAGTTTTAATATTACTTATGCACAATTTTAGTGTCTTTTAACTTTTATTAAAGGAATTTAATCAAGTGCAATAAAAATCCCTGATTGAAGATTTTTTCTTTCTTTCTTTATTAAAAGCAAAAGGCTGCCAAGAGTCTGAATGAGAATCCATATCCAACAGGAAATCTATTTTTTAATAAAAAGAGACTTGATAAATTCTATGCTTGAAGCAAATTCAAAAGCATTTACTATGGTCACAGAGCAGTTTAATTCCTTAATACCCACGCAATAAGTCTTAATAACTTCCTTTTGACTACAGGTTTTAGCCACTTTTCTAAAAAGGAAATGGGTTTAATACCTACATTGTAAACTTAGCAAAAATATATTTGAACATGTTGTGTAGAATTCAAAACTTTCTAGTTAATAAAATATTAATCTCATCAAATATTTGAATACTTCTAATTCTTTAAATGTCATTTCTTCATGTTTCCTATGGAGTCAAAGGCAATTTCATAAAGAAAACTCTGTGAGATCAAAAGGTTTGGATAAAATAAATAATTCTGAAAAACACCTTCTATATTTGTTAAAAATGCTAAAACAATTATGTGTCTCCTAAATATAAATATAGAATTGTTGGTAATTTAAGCAAGGCAAACATCAGTCTTAAATTCCTATAAAAATAAAAAAGGGCTTTATGATTAAAGCTTTCTCATATGGTACATATTTGGCTTTTTCCTAGAGAAAAAACAAAGATCACAAGAGTATATAACATTGTTATCATGCAAAAAATATTTTGTAGGATTTATTATGCCAATCAAATTAATATGCTTTAATGGGACCTTCTGTTTCTACAGTTTGCTCTTGATGTTCTGGTTAAAGATATGCTTTAAATATTCTACTTCTATAAAACATTGATTTTCTAGTTTATTTGCATGTTAAGTGTGCTAAACATGGATAGAGTAGATATTGATATTTTAAGTCATTATAAATGAAATTGAACTTCAGAAATTTTTAGTCTAGAGTCCATTATATCATGATATTTAACATTTTACTGTGATTAGTCAAAGAATATTTGCATTTGTTGACACAAATAATATTCTATTTATTTCAAATTAAAAAAGACTTATTTTTAGTTTTAAAAAAATAATATTTATATTTACTGCCCTCTCCAAAAACTATAAACACTACATTAAAACACTAAAATCAGAAAAATTAATTTCATATTCTGAAGAACAAGGATATAGCCCTATATGAATTATCTGTTACCACATAATCAATAGTCCAAAGTTTAGCAACTTAAAATGAAAAACATTTATGATCTCATAGTTTCTGTGGTCAGGAATCCAGATAGAGCAAAGCTGAGTCAATTTCTTCAGGCTCTCTCACAAGGCTACACAAGGTGTAGGTTAGGACATGGTTGTCTCAAGGTTCAACAAGAGAAGGATCTCATTTTAAGTTCACTCAGAGATAGTTGGCAGAATTCAGTTTATCACAGGGTATTAAACTGAGGTCTCGGTTCTTCAAGAGTCATTGGCTAGAGGCCTCCCTTGATTCTTTCCATCTCCATAGAATGTTTGACAACATAACACCTACCTTCATCAGAGTGACCAAATGAGAGGGTAAGAGAGAATGCCAGCAACAGAGAGATTAGCAAAGTCACTTTACTAATAGAGTAATCATGGAAGTAAATCCCATCACCTTTGTTATATCCTATTTGTTAGAAGCAAGTCATGAGGCTCAGTGAATATTCAAGAGATGGGGATTACATCCTGGAAAATCTGGATGTGGGAGTCGTTGAAACCGTGTCAGATGCCCACTAGCAAACCCCATTGCCAGTCACAAACTGTGATGTACCAAGTCAAACGGTTTATCCCTAGACCAAAGCAAGAAAGGGTGCTGAAGGCCATAGCATCCTCCCTTAAAAGTGTGTGTGTGTGTGTGTGTGTGTGTGAACATAAGCTTTTTTTTTTCTTTTTACTGTGGTAAAAAAAAAAAAAATACATGAAATCTACCTTCTTAAAAATTTCTAAGTGAACAGTAAAGTTTTGTTAACCATATGCACATATTGTATATTAGATCTCTACTTCCATTTTACGTTATTGAAATGTCATACCCATTGAACAGTAACTCCCAATTTTCACCATTCCCCCATCTCTAGCAACCACAATTCTAATTTCTGCTTTGATTAATTAAACTAATTTAGATAGCTCTTATAAGTGGAATCATGCAGTATTTATCCTTCTCTGAGGGCTGATTCCATTTAGCAGGTCATCCAAATTGTTGTGCACTGCAGGATTTCCTTTCTTTAAAAGATTGAATAGTCTTCTGTTGTATATATACACATACCACGTCTTCTTTATCCATTCATCTGTCAATGGACATTTAGATTGTTTCCAACTCTTGGCTAGTGTCAATAATGCCGCAATTAACATGGGAATGCAAATATCTCTTGGAGATACTAATTTCAATTCTTTTGGATAAATACTCAGAAGTGAGATTGCTGACTCATATTTAGAATTTTGGAGGTAATTTCCATACTGTTTTTGATAGTGACTGCATCATTTTACATTCCTACAAATCGTGTTCAAGAGTTTCAATTTCTCCACATCCTCTTCGACACTTATTACTTTGTTTTTGCTTTTGTTATTGGCTAACCTAACAGGTATGAAGTGATATCACATTGTGGTTTCGATTTGCATCTCTTTGAGGAATAGTGACCTTTTCATATACCTAATAGCCATTTGTGTGTCTTCTTTGGAGAAGTGCCCATTCAAGTCCTTTGTCCTTTTTAAATTGGGTTGTTTTTTGCTATTGAGTTCGATTGCTTTGTATGTTTTGGATATTAACCTCTTATCAGATACATGGTTTACAAATATTTTAACCTATTCTGAAGTTGTCTTTTCACTCTTTTGATTTTTTTTCTTTTGCTTTGTGAAAGTTTTTCAGCATGATGTAATCCCATTTGTCCATTTCTGCTTCTGTGATCTGTGCATTTGCTTTCATATCCAAGAATCATTGCCAAGACCAATGACATGAAGTTTTTCCTCATGTTTTCTTCTAGGAATTTTACAATTTCAGAACTTATGCTTAAGTTTTAACCCATTTTGAGGGTTTGTATATGTGTGCATGGTGTAAGATAAGGGTCCAATTCCATTTTTTTGCATATAGATATGCAGTATTCCCAATACCATTTGTTGAAGAGACTACCTTATCTACTACTCTCCATTGTGTGTTCTTGGAAACTTTGTTGAATATCAGTTAACCGGATATACATGAATTTGTTACTGTTCCCAAAGCACCAGAAACTCTGAGATGACTCTGTTCTTTGCACTGATGCAGAAAAGAATTACAGATCAGTGAAATTTAGGATAAGTAAGATTTATTAAAGTATATTTCAAGAGAAAGATGGGCTATGCCGGAAATGTCTATAGCCCTGTAGATTCTAGGAAGTATAACTTGTATTATAGCTATGATGGGTGGTTACAGGGGCAGTGCTAGATAATTGGCATGGAGGTATTTTGATTGACATTATGCTGTTATATAACCCCTTATTTACTGTGCACGAGGTTACCCAGAATTCAGTCTGTTATAATCAGTTTCATGAACTTCCATGCATTTATATGATATTATAATGCTGGTATAATGAGGCTCCAGTCAAGAAAGGTCAGTGTATGTACTAACTGTGCACACACTGTGGCCAGATCAAACCAGCGGTTGTTTTTGCAGTTCTTACTTCCTCGTAGTTCAGGATGTACAGGTAATTTTTAACCATAAAAATGGTTGTTTCAGGGAGGTCCTAAGGGAGATCTCTGGGTTGGGCCTTCATTCCCCCATCGCTCATGTCTACCTAACTGCTTAACAGATTTATTTCTGGGTTCTCTCTTCTGTTACACTGATCTATATATGTTTTTCTTTATGTTAGTACCATACTATTCTGATTATTGTAGTTTTGTATGTTTTAAAATCAGAAAGTGTGAGACCTCCAACTTTGTTATTCTTTCATAAGATCATTTTGATTCTTGGTGTCTACTGTTTTAACTTTTGGGGTTCTGTGTGAATTTTAGAATTATCTTTCATATTTGTGTAAAAATTCTATTGGAATTTTGGTAGAGATTGCATTGAATCTGTAGATAAATTTAGTCATTTTAACAGTATTAGATGTTCTAGTCCATGAACAGAGGTTTCAATTTATTTGTGTTTAGCAATGTTTTGCAGCTTTCAGTATATAAATCTTTCACCTCCTTGATTGTTTATTCCTATGTATTTTATTTTTTTTGATGCTAGGGTGAATGCAATTTTCTTATTTTCTTTTTGGATTGTTTATTGTTAGTATATAAACACAAAACTAAATTTCGTATGTTGATTTTATATCCTGCCACTTTACTGAATTTATTTATTAATTCTAAACATTTCGTGGGTTTTTGGGGGGAGTCTGTAGGGTTTTCACTATATGAGATTATATCATCAGCAAACAATAATAATTTTAGTTCCTCTTCCAATTTGGATGCCTTTCATTTCTTTTTCTTGCCTAATTGCTCTGCTGGAATTTATAGTACTATATCGAATGGAAGGGGCAAGAGTGCATATCTTTGCCTTTTCCCTGACCTTAGAGGAAAAACTTTCAGTCTTTCACTGTTGACTATGATGTTAGCTGTGCGTTTTTTCATATATGGCTTTTATTATGTTGAGGTAATTTACTTTTATTCCTAGTTTGTTGAGTACTTTTTATCATGAAAGAGATTTGCATTTTGTTAAATGCTTTTTTCTTCATCGATAGAGATAATATTGTGATTTTTAAACTTAGTTCTTTTAATGTCACATTGATTTGTGTGTGTTGAATCATCCTTTATCCCACAGATAAAACTCACTTGGTTATGGTATATAATTCTTTTAATGTGCTGTTGAATTTTTTAGTAATATCTTGAAGATTTTGCATCTACATTCATCAATAATATTATTGTTTCATTTTCTTTTGTTATTTTTTTTCTGGCTTTGGTATCAAGGTAATGGTGGCTTCATAAAATGAGTTTGGAAGCATTTCTTCCTCTTCAATTTTTGGAATAATTTGAGAATGATTGGCATTAATTATTTAAATGTTTGGTAGAATTCACCAGTGAAACCATATTGTCCTGGGCTTTTCATTTGTTGAGAGGTTTTTGACTATTGATTCAGTATAAAAGTGATATCTTAAAAGTAGGCTGAGAAAAAGTCACATTGCATTTAGAGAAGTGAAGAAAAATACCACATACTTCTTAAATACAATTGTAACTAAGAAGACTATGAAATAAAATCATTAAAGAATTTAAAACAGGAAAAAAAAAAGCATTCTATGCTCACAGAAAATACTCTGCTAAAATAAAAGAAAATTAAAGATATTTTCAACCACAAGCCAAAAAAATTTTTAAAAAATAGCTAATAGATTTCATTACTATCAGACATGCACTATAAGAAATGTTGTAGCAAGTTCCCTCAGGCAAAAAGAAAATGATATCAAATGAAAACTTGGATCTTCACAAAGGAAAAGGGGAGTGATCCAAATTATAAATAGGTTAGCAAATGCTTTAAAAATCCCCTTTACTTAATAGATTCGACAGATGTTTCAGTACATTTTAAAGAACTGGAATCATAGTATCAACAGAGTATATCAGATGACCACAAAATTAAACTAGAAATCAAAACCAAATTCAATATAAAAAATATTCAAATGTATGCAAAATAAAAAATACACTATTAAATATCATGTGTTAAAAATAAATCTGGAGTAAAATTAGAAAATTGTTTTGAATGTATGAAAATAAAAACATAATATGAAATTTTGTGAAATGTTGATAAAGCAGTGCTTAGAAAATAATTTATATCCCTAAATATTTAAAGAGACAAAAAATTCTCAAATCAATATCTAAACTTTTACCAAAAAAAAAAAAAAACTAGAGTAAAGAAAAGCAAATAAAACCCAAAGTAAGTAGAAAGATAGTGAATAAAGATAAGGGTTAAAATTAATTAAACAAAGAAAAAGCATAAAGATACAAGTTTAAAATATCAGGATTAAAAAGAAGCAATACTATAAATAAAGTATACAAAGGGACATTAGAATAATAATATGCCAATAAATTTGATGATCTTATCAAAGAATTTGAAGTCATAATTGTAATCTTACAAAACAAATCACAAGCCAAGATGCCTCCATTGACTACTTCTCTCAAACATTTAAAAATAAAAGTAATATCAATCCCGCATAAAATGTTTCAGAAAAATAGAATACAAGGTAACATTTCTTGATTCATTTTATTAAAACAACCTAATTTTCTTTTATATACATATATATATATAACAAGAATACAAATCAATATCTCTAACACAAATATAAAAGTGTTTAAGCACATATTAATAAGTAGAATATAGTAATACATAAGAATAATAACAAATGAAGACAAAATGGAGTTTTTCTCAAAAATCTGAGTTTGATTTAATATTTAAAAAATTCATGTAAACAGAATAAAGAAAATAAACAATATAACCATCTCAATATGTACAGAGAAAAGCAAATGACAATTCTGGAGTCATTCATGATAAAATATCTCTGTGAATTAGGGAAAAAAGTGAGTTTTCTTAGCTTGATAAAAGGCATTTATGGAAAATATAGCTATAAACAGCATGCTTAACTGAGAATGACAATGTTTTCCTCCAAAAATCAGAAGGCAGAAATATGTGATCTTACCACTAATACTCAACATTGTATCAAAATTCTTAGCCAGAGAATCAGGACAATGAAAAAAAGAAAGAGAAATAAAAGGCATACTGATTGGTAAGAAAGAAAAAAAATCTCTTTATTTGCATATGACATGACAACAGGTAAAAATTGTTACTAAAGAAATCAACAAATGAGCTACAAGTATTAAAAGGTCAATTTTGCGTGGTTTCAGGATGCAAAATCAATGTATAAAATATATATTTGTTTCTACATACCAGGTACATATTAGAAATAAAATTCAAGAATATAAACACAATTTTGAAGAGCATTAAAAAACAAAATAACTCAGAAAAGTTTAAAAAAGTATTTCCAATTGTGTGTGTTAAAAAACTACAAAATTGCTAAAAAAAAAATAAAAGAAGGCCTAAATGAATTGAAGCTGTAGCTTGTTTACTTTTTGAAAGACTCAATATTATAAAGATTACAGTTATTGTCAAATTGATTTGTAGGTTCAAGGTAATCTCAATACATATACCAGCAAGTTTTTCTATAGACATAGGTGAGCTGAAATTGGTAAAATAGAAATTAAAGAGCCTATAATAAACAAGAAAAGTTTGAAAAGGGCAAACACTATTTGAGGGCTCCAATGACCTCATTTCTACTCTTACTCTAAAGCTGCAGTAATCATGACAGTGTTATATTTGCATAAGAATAGACATATAGATCAATGGATCAGAATAAAGAATTGAAACATAAAGTCATATATATATGGCTGATTGAATTTTAACTGGAAAAGGATATTAATATAAATAGATGACCCCGAAACTACTGTTTCTATAAGAAAAATATAAAATTTGAGACTTACACTGCAACGAAAAAATAATTTTTAAAAAAAATCATAAAGCTAAAACTGTAAAATTTCTGGAAGAAAAAGTACTAAAAACCATAGGCTCTGGAGTCTGACCAAAGTTATTGATGAACAAAAGAGATGATGAATATTATCTCTACCTGCCATGTACTAAATCTATCTATGACCTAGACCAAGTCCCTAAACTTTTTTTGAGCCAATATATCTATGGGTAGACTTAATAGCAATGCCTCTTCAAAAGCAAGATTTGAGGACTGCAAGGAAGAAAGTTTGAAAAGGCATCAGACCAGTGGCTGGAAAATTGTAAGTGTTCAATAGGATGGAAAGAAGGAAAGAAAAGAGAGAGGAAACAGAGGGATGGAGAAAAGGGAAAGAAAAAGAAATAGAGGAAGAAAAAAAGAAAGAAAGAAGTAAAGGAAAAGAGGAAAGAGGAATATAAAGAATGAGAGAAAGCTAACTATTTAACTTCCTTTGAGTCCCAGTTTCCACATGAATAAAATGGGTATTATAATCCTTATTTCACAGTCTTGTTTGTGAATATTAAGGATACTATTAATACTATTTCAAACCCTAGGAACGTTTTGCAATTGAAACACAAGTATGAAACAGGCAACAAAAGATCTTTAGTTTATCACAGTCCATCCATGTCAGTGGACCTCAACAGGGAAATGCTTTCAAAATGTGTAAATTTTCAAACTATATCCCAAAACTTGTCTCATTTGACAGAGTAAAATGAGAGAGTGCTGAATAGTTTAGAAAGTTTCTGCAGAAGTTCTGTTATATTCTCTTGCCCAATTCTCCAAAATATATGCAAAAATTATAAGATTAGACATCATAACTATACATGAACTTGTAGAATTCATGAAAATACTATCTGTAGCAGTAATATTTATTTTATATCAATTTAACATATCTAGAATTATAATATGACTTTTCTAGATTTCATTTTTTGGAAATAAAGAGAAAGAGAAGGAGAGAGAGAGAATATTTTTGGTGAAGTAAACTTGTCACCTGCCTCTTAAATTTTTCAAAAACAAGAATTGTAAAAAATTACCAAAGTAAATAAACAAAATTGTGTAATTATGTGTAAAACTTTAAATGAATTTTACTATACACTGCTTTATAGGAGTATTTCCTAACAGATATCTTTAAAGTTGATAATTTTTTATATTTATTCCTACAATGACAATGATGTTTATTCCGTGTCTATTTGTGACCATAATCAGAATGAGATAGCCATTTACAAGTGATGTAATGATAAATAAAAACTTAATATGCATATAGAATTCAATCTGCATCAGGTATTTTCAAACTAAGAGCAAACTAAGAGTTTTATTAGCTTACGCAAACACACAAAAAAAGAAAATAATTATGAAAATGGTAATATGATACTGCCATCTCATGGCTAAATCTTCACAAGAAGATTTATTGTTTAATTGTTTTACTTATTGATTAATTGTTTTATAAATTTAGTGGTCAAATAAAAAATCTGCTTTGTTCTTTTAGAGAATTGTCCTGTTTTACTTAATTTATAGGGTACTTTTGAGCTACATATTCGGTGCCAAACAAAATATAAAGATTCATTTTTTTAATAAAAGAGACAAAAATGTTATATTTAAATTAAAAAATACCAAGTATGTCTAGTTATTTATGCTTTTATTATTCATTTAATACTAATGTTTCTTAACATCTTTTATCTTGAAAACAAAGCTGAATCTTAGCTATATAAGTTCATATTAAATAATTCATTCATCTAATTTTTCAAGGACTATAATCAAAGGTAGATAGAGATAATGAGTTACTTGTTCTAGCAAACAATTTTATCTATTTTTATATCTTCATATTTCAAGATTCAGCTAGGCACATTTCAGACATTTGCAGACGAATAGAGAAAAGAGTATTTTCAAGATCCCAGAGGTACACAAAGCAATTTATATAGTGTGGAAGAAGATATGTTAATTAATTCTATGAGGAATGACCTAGTCAAGTATAAATATTTACCATCAATGAGTGATAATCCAATAAGACAGATAGCATTGATGAGGTCAGTGCAATTCACTCCAATGGATAACTTGGAATACATAAACAAGAAAGTTTGAAAGTTTTAAGCAATCATTAAAAATTCTGGACATCAAGCAGTAAAGCACAGCCATACTTCGAACAACTGTTTTTGCAGACCTTTTCATCTAATCAGCAGTTATAGGTAAAATTCCTTTTTTATACCTCACATACACAAAAAAACATTTAACTGATAATTAGTCAAATTCATTTTCATGATTTAATTCTTAATATTATTGTTTTATTTTCTAAGTTGCATTGGGATATAATTTACATGCTATAAAATCCATCTACTGAAATTGTGCAATTTAGGGTTTTAGTAGATTCACAGAGTTCGGCACACATCATCACAATCTATTTTTAGAATATCTTCCTCATCTCCAAAGGAACACCATACTGATTTGCAACCACTCTCCATTCCCCTTCCCCACACCCTAGGCCTAGGTAACCAGTAATTTACTTTCTATTTGTTTATTCTAGACATTTATAGAAAAAACTGTGTAGTTTTTTGTGACTTTTTTTTTTTTTTTTACTTAGTATAATATTTTAATACTTTCTATTTGTTTATTCTAGACATTTAAGAAAAAACTGTGTAGCTTTTTGTGACTTTTTTTTTTTTTTTACTTAGTATAATATTTTTAAGGTTCACACTTGTGGCATCTCTTTACTTTTTCTGGTCAAATACTATTCCACTGTATGGATATATCACGTTATTTATTCATGCAACAGTTGATATGCATTTGAATTGTTTCCACTTTTTTTTGCTTTTTTTAATAATGTTGCTGTGACATTCATCTAAAAGCTTCTATGTGGACACAGATTTTCATTTCTCTTGAGTATACATGTAGAAATAATATTGCTGGATCTGTAGTAATTCTACGTTTAACATTTTAGGGGATTCCTAAATTACTTTTGAAAGCAGTCGCACTATTTTAAATCCCCACCATATTTTAAATGAGAGTTTCAAATTCTCTACATTCTAATAAAAAAACTGTTATTCTCTGTTATTCTGATTATAGCCATCATGGTGGGTATAACATAGATGGGTATAACCATCATGGTGGGCATAACGTAGTCTCTCATTATAGTTTTGATTTGCATTTCCATAGAGTTATGATATTGACCTTATTTTCATGTGTTTATTGGTTGTTGGTATTGCTTTTTAGAAGAAATGTTTATTGAAATCATTTCATTGTGCTCAGAGAAAATACTTTGTATGACTAATTTTTCTAAAATTATTGAGACTTGTTTTATGGCCTAAAGTATGGTGTGTCCTGGAGAATGTTCTTTGTGCACTTGAAAACAATGTGTATTCTACTTTTGTTGGGTGAAGTGTTCTATACATGTCTAGTATACAAGTCCTGTATTTCATTACCAGTCTTCTGTCTAGATGTTCTATCCATTACTGAAATTTAGATATTGAAAATTCTAACTATTATTGTAGAACCGTTTCTCTTTTCAAATCTGTTGATGTTTGCTTCATATACTTTGGAGTTCTATTGTTTGCTGTATATATGTTTATAATTGTTATATCTTCTGGATGAATTGACCCTTTTATCAGTATGTAATATATGACATGGTTTCTTATAACAGTTTTTTTTTTTTTACTTAAAGTCCATTTTATCTGATATTAGTATAGCCACTCTTACTGTCTTTTTTTTGCTATTTGAACAGAATATATTTTCCACTTTTGCAAATTTAATCTATTTATGACCTTGGATAGAAAGTTAGTCATTTGTAGACAGTATGTAGTCAAATATATCACATCTTGGGAGATCTCTATAATACAACTATAAGTAAATAGATAAGTAAATGACCCATATGAATTAAATATTCTATTACCTGTATGTCATGGAAATTCTTTCAAAGAAAGAGTTGTGTACTATGCATACTCATAAGAATAGTGAGAATCATTTCCCATATATTGTTACACATTTATATGCTAAACACAAGCACAGATAACACCAATTATATGACATACTGCCAGGCATAGCTGGTTGTCTGCAGATATTACCATCATGACAGGTGAAACTTCCCTTTGCTGTCAAATTACTTCCAGGTATTAGATGTTATTAATGTCTACAGTAGTCCTGACTAATCTAAAATTGGATTCCTTTAGATTTCAATCTGTGCCACTGTTTTGTTTATGTTGTGATATTCTAGCATTAAGAAAAAATAGAAGCTGGAGTATCATCTATAAATAGAAGCTGGAGTATCATCTGATTACTTAAAATTCTACTATCTACAAAGTTACACTATAGTTAAAATAAATGTAATTATGTAGATGTATAATATGGTAATTTAAATCTTGATCAAAAAAGGCAATGTAAAACAACTGGATTTTCTGTTTAAAAATTCTTATCAGTAAATTATATTGTGTTGATTTGAAAACAGGTGGCATGCAGTCAGGTAGAATTCTCTGGCACTGAGTATTAATGTACAGGAATTTTATCAATATAAAGTGTCACCCATAAAGTAAATCCTGTATTAATAACCACTGTTATTACATAATAAAATGGTTTTTTATATTTAAATAAAAATAATCTGATTCTCCATTTTTACTGATATATCATTAAGTTTGTAACCTATTTCCGATCCTTAGTGGTTACATTCCATGGAGAAAAGAAACAGTCAAGTATTCAGAAGCCATTTTTTGGGCCATATGGCAATTAAATAGTTGATTTTTTTTTTTATGAGTACTGAAACATCTATTCTGTGTTGTTTCGCTTTCAACAATTCAGCTTATTAGTAGAAAAATTGATAGCGCCCATATTAAATATATATAGATTCATCTTACAAAATTTTCATACTTACTACAGATGCTCACTGAATTACATTTCTTTATACAAAATGGCAATTTATCTTTTTACATAGAATATGAATGCTAAATTATAACATATTGTATTCAATGCAAATTAATTCTAAAAATCATATGCATATATACCACAATAGAGCCTAAGAAAGCAGAGTTATGCTGATTCTAATGCTTAAAAATTAAGTTCAATGTAAGAAAACATGCATATCTTGAAATAAATGAATAAGAAATACATGGCAAGACACTTCCTTTATAAAACAGTTTGAGTTACAACTCTCAAAATCTCAGTGACATAGGTACAAATAGGACATTAAAAAAAAGAAATAGAATTTTCAAAATTACTGAAGAATTTCTGATTCCACCAAGATAGAGTATTCCTTCCAGACCTTCCTTTGTGTAACTAAAATACTCTGGCCACAGATAAGCATAGGAAGACTATGATAGAGAGAAAGAAGAAGAAATTTAACCTAGGAATCTCCAGACATAATAAATGGCACAATATTGAGTTTTTTCCTTATTGCCTCCCATATATCTTGATAAAGCATTACAGAGTGGAGTACTGCAACACAATAATAACACTTCTAGATGGCAATATAGGAGAATATCTTCCTAAATCTGAGGTAGGCAAAAACAGTTTTTAAAATAGAGCACACAGAGGATTAACTATAATAAAAAAAATGAAATTTCTAGTGATCAAAAAGTAGCACTGAGAGTGAAGGAGAAAGCTACAAACTTTAAAAAGGTATTTACAGATCATATAAGGTATAAATGAGTTATACCTAGAATATATATCACATCAGTTTTTTAAAAAGACAGAAAATTGTATAGAAAATTGAGTAAAACTTTGAATATGTCACAAAAGAATATATGCAAATGACTAATAAATGTATAAAGAGGTGTTCAATTTCATATCTACTACATATATACCAAAATGACTGACTCACAGTCATCAGCTTGAAAGTAATTTTATTGGATCAACCTATAGACTGAATAATAGTAATTTTTTTATATGTGTAAATCACTTTTTACCATTATTTATACCTAGAAAATAGAGTTTAATCTATGCTGGAATATCATTAAGGTAATTTTTTTAATATCTAAATTTATAATGTTCATTTTCTATAAAGCTATATTTCCCTTAATAGTGAGTGAATTGCTGAAATAATCTAATTAAATTATTATTTAGATGAGTTCTGATAAAATAGACTTAACTATAGCTACCAATGACAACTTTACTTTGGGTTCAAACCTGGTAGAAGTAGATTCTAAAATCATGAGTTTTTCATTCCTTAAGCAATTAAAATTGAATATCTATAGCTTTCGATTAGTAATATAATTTCTATAACAGAAAATTGATGTTATAAATGGATCGCATTGAATTAAAAATGCCAATTGCCTAAAAGCTCTAACTGAAAATTTTTTACGAAGGAAGCCACATATAATTAAATTCCAAAGCCAAAAGAAAAAGCCTTTTAAATGACTTTATTAGTGTGATAACTATATATTCTAAAAGAATTACAGTATCAAGCTTTGTAGTAACATTTGTGTTTTTCCCTCCACTCAGAAGAGCATTGTCAAATTATAGGTAATGGCCCATTTTGAATCCTTCAAATTATAGAGGGAATAATGTGAGTTAATGTGCTCTATTACCTTTTTAACATTTCTTAAGTAGTTTTCCTAAGTTTCTTAAAGAGAAAATATGTTTCAAGCACATCAAAAGTTAATGTTCAACTTTTCCATATGCAGAGAATTGTTTTTCTAAATTTCTTTTGCAACAGACTTGAAAATATAGATAAAGCAGTATCTATAAACATATCACTTGATTTAACTCAGTTAAATATAGTTTATGTTTAAGAAAAAGAATCAAAATATCTCATTTTGGAAATAAAAATATGTTATAATAGGAAGTAATATTAAAATTTATTTTCTCCTTTCAATTATTTACTCCACGTAATTAAATATTACATTTGTAGTAAGACATTTCCCTATTCTCATAGCAATTCTTATTTCATATGAGTAAGACTTTCTGCATTTTCCTAACATTGTCTGCAAGTTGACAGAATTATGTATTCAAAGGCATAAATTCATATTTGAAGGAAATGCCTTAGAGGACAGAAGTTTGCTATACGGTCCTCAGCTAAAAGAAAGTTTTTCATGGAAGCTTCTTCCTAGAAGGGCAATGGCAGGTGCTTGAGTATATAAATTCAGAAAATTACCCTTATGTATTTATAAAACATGAAAGAAGAAGAAATTATTAATTAAAGTTAGGTAATATTAAATATTGTTTTTATGACATATACAACTATAGCGGCCACACAATAAACAGAATTATTTTTAACTATTTAGGGTCATGGGATATGGTAACTTTTCTTCTTTTTTTTCAAGAAAAAAAGCAAATTTGGTGAAGTGATAAATGTATTAATTAACTTGACTGTAGTAATCATTTCTCAGTGTATATGTATATTAAATCATCATGTAGCATACCCTAAAAAAATCAAATTTTACGATCTATGTATGTACAATTTTTATTTGTCAATCATATCCATAAAGCTGAAAGACTATAACACAATACAAAATTGAGCTATAAATAAGTAAAACGTAGATGGTTTTCACAAAAAATATATAAGTATATATATAAATAAATGCTGAGTATCTGCAAGTGCCAGGTACAGAGCTAGGTATTTATGTGGAATGATTTTTTTTAATGAAATATTTTTCAAAGTCTGTAGAGTTTTTAAATGATGATTTATTTTTGCTTCCTTTTCTCCAATAAATTTAAAATGTAAAATGTCTCCAATAGAATTTTATAAAAACTATATAGTTATGATGAAGGAAGGACAAATTTGCAGAGACAGAATTTATCAGGAATGAACCAGACAAGATTTTTTCAGTGCAAAAAAATCTTGAAAGCATAAAAGTTTCAAGTAGGATAAATGAATAAAAATCCAGGGCTGGACATATCTTAGTGAAATTTCATAAGACTAAAAATGAAGAGATCTTAAAAACAACCATAGGCAAAGGATAAAATTATATCTATAGCAAACTTTTCATGAGCAATATGAAGCCAATGGAATATCTTTAAAATACTAAGAAATAAAAGTAGGCAAAAATAAAAATATTGTCTATCAAAATTTGCGTATCACTTACAACTTTCCAATAAAAAATACTTGTATATGTAATTAAAGATGTAGAGAATCAGTTATAGAGGGAGGAAGAAGAGCTTGTTCCTACTTACTATCTGCAACCCCGTGGCACATCACTGGCTTGGAAGAATAAACATAAACAGTTCAGATTTCTTCTGGCTATAGGACACACAGTAAAGGAACAACGTAAGTGGCTGTATATTGGCTAACAGATCTTTTTAAAATAAATAAATAAATAAATAAAAGTTAAATGGGAACAACAGAGTCTTTTAATTACATCCTAAAAATATTCCCTATGTTAACTTATATAATAAAATAGAAATAACGTAGTGGAAGCTTTAGAAACACAATAGTTTATGATTCCCAATCTCTTCTGGAATCTATACAAAATCAACAATATAAGAACTAAGGGTTAGCTAGAAAGCAAGCCATTTGTTGATTTAACACATATTTATTGAATGATATTGTTCAACAGGCTCTGTTCAGGTACTAAAAGACAATAACAAACACAATAAATAGAGTTCTGACCTCATTCATTTATAGCAGACGATAAACAATTCTACAGGTAAAAAAAGATCTGAGAGTGTTATTCTAAACTTTCAATTTATAGCTACTGTGAATCGAGTACCTACAGTGTGCAGGTTAATGTCATAGAAACTTTTAACTATATATACAATGACAAAGTATGATTATTACAATTGGACAGATGAAGAAACTGCAGTACAGATACATTAAAAATATTATGGAACTAGTCAGTGGTCGAGTCAGCATTAACATCTTTCTTATTTCTCCAAAGGCCATGTGTGCTCTTTCTCTTAGTGTTCTTCATGCCTCCACGTGCCAAAATTAGTATTTTCTTTAAAAAAAAAAATTGACTGCCAATTAGAGGGGACATTTATTACTATAGCTGTTTTTAGGTTGAGGCCTTTGAAAATAGCCTATAAAAAATAATAAAACTGGTTAGCATTTTTTGAGCTGTGGGGATTATATATGCAAGATGTTTTGCTGAAAAAATTCCTAAAATCACAAGAAATAAAATATCTTTCTCTCTTTGGTCTTTCGCTACCACTAAAAGTTGCTCATACATGAATGGCAGAAAGAAAGCAGGCTTAAAAAAGGATAGCCTGGCTCAATATACTATCATTTATTCCAGCAAATAAACTGTGCAGGTAGTCCCCTGTGAACAAACTGGATCACATGTTAGACCAGAGGTTAATCATCCACCAGAGTGATTCCTGGTAAAAATTAAAACTAATCTACCCCACCAAGAGCTATAAGTGACCTTGATAACTGCCTTATGGACTATTAGTAGATTTCTGGCTATATTATATGCATTATACAAAAAGGAAATAGTCTAATTGTTTTCTTTTTCTTAATTATATATCTTTGTGAATCAGATTTACATAAATGAGAAAAGCATTGCTAACAAACAAAATGAACACCTCTGGTTTGGATGGTAGATGAGCAGTGATGACCGAAACATAATCTAATCTTGTATTCACTGTATGGAATATTATAATAGTCAGTGAGGTATATAGAAAAATTGGTAATAAAAATATATAAAGGTAAGTAAATTCAGCTATTCTATATAATGGCAAAATTCACCAATAAATAATCTAACTAATATAAACAATTAGATCAACAAATAAATAACCGACCTATTCTGATTCCATATAGCATCACTTTCAATCTATTTCATTTTATATGAAACAGTCATCGAAAATTCCTAAAAAGTCAGAAAAAAACCTGTTAACAAATAATGTTTAAATGATTTTTTAGTAAAAAAAAAAATTGTAATGTGATAGGTTTCACTTCGCTTACACTCTAACTCATTTTTAGATTTTTAAAAAAGTCTGTTATATAGAATGTCTAGATCCTAAGAATATTGAAGACAACATACATGTAAGTTTAGTTTGATTATATTTGTTTTTTTAAACAAAAAAGAACGTATACTTTTCCATTTTGATTTACTTGGTTTTCCTAATCCAGAATAATTGTATATCTACTAAACAAAAACTAGAGAAAACAATGCTTTAATGTCACATACCTGTTTATTGTAGATTTTAACTATGTTACAAGACCTTTCAAATCTCAAACAGAGTGAAACAAATAAAACATTGGTGCTGGGTTCATTAGCATTTAATGAATAACAAATTAGCTTGCCTAGGCTAGTAATCTGAATTAGTCTTTCTCTTGAGTTTTTCATTTATGTTATCTTCTTTCATACAAATAAAGGAATTACACAACCACAGTTAGATGTGGCAGCTAGCTCTGTAACAAGTAATAGGAAATGGGCTTTACAAAATGAATTGCAGATATATTTCCTCTTGTATGAGCAACAGTTAAACACTACAGTTCAGGCAAATTTTAGATTTCTTTGCACTATCTCCCATAAGTTAGAAGGTAAGGTAATACAAAGTAAATGTTTTTAAGAAAATAGATTAACTTGTTTTCCACATTCTATTTCTCCTCATGGACAGTTCATTTTAAGAAGTCTTGAGGGACAGGCCTGTTTCTGCTGAATCTGAAGTTGCTCTCTTTATAGAATCCACTGGTCTCACCAAACACAGGCAGGGAACATAACCACCCCCATTCCCACCTGCCTACTTGCTTTGGCTTTATGCCTTCAGCAGCAAAACCTGGGTTCTTTAAACAAAAGTAAAATTTGATTCCAGTTCTTCAGCAATACTCTTTTCAGACATAAATAAAAAGTGACTGCCTCATGGCATTACTGTCTCCAGGTGAAACTGTAGAGTAAGCAAAATTTGTCTGCCATTGCTATAATATTTTTCCACTTCTGTAAAAACATTCCAGGTGTTAAATTTATCTTAGTTGAACATTAACTCATTTTGCATGTGTTAAATAATTTAAGCCTTCCCATAACTCTGTGAATTAAAATGAGCCAAATTTTAATTCAGATAAGCTAAATAAGTGGCAACAATTTACTCAGCCAGTAAATAACAGAGCCAGTGCTCAAACACAAATCTGAATAACTCCAAAAAAAGGTGCTTTTAACTCTATCACACTGACTGTCAGAAAACTGGGTTTTTCACAATTTCTTGAAAATGGTTTTCACACTTTCTAGAAAATGGTAACTACCTCACAGGGTCCAGTTCTTTAACTAGATCAACATGACTGGCTCTACTTCTTGTCTTCTCCCTTAACCCCAATATACCTATGACAGTCAGCAATAGGACCTCCATTCCTTCAGTCGCTCATTTTAAGCACCCGTTAGAAGTGGATTATTATTTTAGTATCAAAAGGCATGGCTAAAGTAGTTTGAAGTCCAGATAGATGATGAGTTTCTAGAGAGAGTGATTAATACTACAGTAAAGGTATAAATAAAGGGAGGGCTTTGGGAAAATAATGTAATTCTTTCTACGAGTGTCTGCAAGTTTCCTAGGGAAAAACATTTACATTATTATCTCTAGTGCCAATGCCATGACTCATTTCTTTGTTCAGAAACTTGCAAGTGTTAATTCTTTCAATGACACAAATGTGGAACTCAGTTCTTTTCTTTAAATCACTCCTTACAAAACTAAACTAAACTAAAACATAACTGCCAGTCTAATCCTGAATTTGAAGCATTGTAACTGGGTAAAGAGATGAGAAAGAGAAGAGAGAGTTACTCAAAACAAAATGAACATTAATCAAATGTTACACATCTTTATCCTTGAGAATTCAACTATTCTTCTAAGTTGTCCTTGTTTTATCTCACTCTCTCTTCATTCTCTCTTCTTTCTTCTATTCTCCCAACACCCTTAGTTTCCTCTTTGTCCTTTCAACTAGAAATCTAACAATATTTTATGTGTGTGTACATATATGTATGTGTGTCTATATGCCTGTGTGTCTCCATCTAAGGACTCGTCCTTTATCCTAAGTATTAATCATATTTTCCTAAATACAAGCTCTTTCTCTACAACAAAAAGTGATGATAGCTCCTGAATCTGTGCAAGTAGGTGAACTCTATCAAAAGAAAGTATGAAAAATAGAGGACCCAGAGCAAATTTATAGGAGTTATCCACATAAAGCAGAAAAGAATAAAAATGAGCATATAAACACTGAGAAGGAATTTCTAGTATGGTGGGTTTCACAGAACCCTAGGAGAGAAAAACTTCAGGAAGAAAAAGTGAGTAAACAGTATTAACTGCTAGAAAGATGAAGGACAAGTGAGAAAATAGGTCATTGCCTTTGGCATAGTGGCTGTTATTGTTGACTTCAGCAAGAAGAGTTTCAGCATCACATGTAATGCCGGCCAACTCGTACATAAACATTCAACCTAAAGATAAGTAAAGTTCACAATGGGAAGGTTTTCCATAAAAGATCAGATTTAAAAAAGGAGCTTGGATAAACGTTTTAACGAAAAAATATCTTAGTTTGATTAGTGCATTACTATTTCAAAAGTGCTCCAAGTGGATCTATAATTTTTACAAGTTATACACCAGACAAGTGCATACACAATATCCTCTTTGCCTGAACCAAAACCAAATAATTTCATTCCTGTATATATAATTATAATTATTATATTATTAGATTAAAAATACCTATAATTGAAGAGGAATATATGTAGTGAAAATTCTAATCATAAATACAAATGAAAACCAGGAGCATAGCATATGTCAAATAAAAAGCTAATAATATTATTCATAATATAAACATAACATTCTTATTCATTACCATACCTGATTGTTCTTAAGCATAATTATAGATAATCAAGGTCACAGACTCTGATAAAATGACTATATATATATATATATATGCATACATATACATGTGTGTGTGTATATATATACATATATATATTATATATATAAAGGCATACATGTATATAAATCTTTGAGGGCCAGGGAGAATAGTACATCCAAGAGGAGCCACTGTTGACCTTTCCCAAAGTGTTTGAGACCTCTCTGGTTCTCCCTAAGAAGATTTACTACTATCTAATTCTAGTCTTTTTGATCTCCTACCCTATTCTTCAGTCTGTCATAGGACCAGAAGGAAAAGTATCCTGCAGGGTTTCTCTCAATTACATTCTCCAGATTTGGCCTGTACAGTGGCATAAACAGCTGCTTGGACCAAGAGTGGAAGATGACTGAAATAGGGTTTGGGCAGGAATTGGAGGTAAGGCACATCTATGTTGCCAGTTTCTAGAATCCCCATACTGCCTTTAAAACCTTTTATTATACCATCTAACATGACTACATTTATTCTTAGAATGTTTTGAAATTAGGTTATACATAACTGTTCATTGTTTTATGTTTCTTATATTTTATACAATATTAACCATTTCAAAAGGAGAAAATTGTATGTCAAATGATATACTGATATCCTCTCAACATCATATGCTGAAATTCTACCCCCCAATGTGATGATATTAGGAGGTAGAGACTTTGACATAATTAGACCATGAGAGTGAAACTCTTCTGATGAGGTTAGTGCCTTTACAAGAAGAGACAGTAAGAGATAACCCCTCTCTCCACCATGTGAGGACAAGAGAAGATGGTCATCTGTGAACCAGAAAGGAGACCTTCGCCAAGAATCCAACCATTTTGTCAGTCTAATCTTAGACTTCCAACCTCCAGAATTGTGATAAGTAAATGTTTGTGTTTAAGCCACCCAGTCCATGATATTCTATCATAGCAGCCCTAGTTCAGCCATTCAATATTATGAAAAAGGCTATTATTTAATATTTTGCTTGTTAGTCTTGTGTTTGACAAAATGTTCACCAAATATCTGCTAACTTGACTTGACCAAACTTTAGTCAGGCTTCTCTCCTTTACTCAGATCCTTGAACTTTGTCCCACCATTGACTTTAAGCACTGAAATGAGGAACAATGTTCTACAATATTCTGTTAATAGCATCTTTTGAAAATTAGCTGACCACAAAGAAAACCAGTTTCTGTTCAGTTCTTTGATCGTGCCTCTTGCTCACACCACTCCTCCACACCTAGATTTTCTAGCTTTATTTTGCTTTCCCTGTAAAAGAAGGAATCCCCTTCTTTCTTTACTCTGAGACACTTATAGGTGAGAGCACTCTCCCTAAAGTAGTATTTTTAAAGTAGCAATTTCTTATTTAAGTCTGGGTTTATTTTATTCTGATAGATTAAAATACTTCATAATGTTGGGTTGACTTTAGATAAAGTTAAGAGAAACATTTTTGAGAACATAAAAGATGGTTGTATTGGAGAGCTTTCTTTAGTACTCAGAAATCTTAAATTAAAAAAGATGAAGAATTTTTGAGTGTAAAGTAGCTTTTCAATGTTGACAAAAAGCAACTAAATAATTCATTTTAACTATTACAGAGTATCTACAAAGAGACAAAATATATTGTATGCTTTGAAATACTTTATCACATTCATGTTTCCCATTAACTCTGTGAAAGTTTAACTCATTTTCTGAAGAAGGAAAATGAAGCTCATGGATACAGGAATCTGTGTTTTGACCAAGGTCACACAACTAGCAGCAATATGGACAGTTGCCATTTGAATGCAAGTCTCATGATGCCAAACCAAATGTTCATACACAAAAGCTGCAGCACAAAACGTGTCCGCTATTTGCTTATAAAAGAAAAAGGAAAAAAAAAAAAAGCTTCTCTGTATAATATTAGAAATTGAACACTTTCAAAGTCAGCTTGGAATCCACAGGCTCAAAGAATTTTGTTATTAAACAAGAAAATAAAAAACAGTGAAGACACTAAGGGAAATCTTTTCACACAAATAAAAGATGTGGTAAATATTTGCAATTTTTCCATTAGTTGGTGATATTCAAGAGAACCAAGAACCCTATATTAAGTGTGTGGGGTATTTTGGATGTTTGCATGTAATTATTCTTCTCTTATTTGTAAAGAATTGGATTTTATATACTGTCACTATTTGAAAAGGCATATGAAATCTTTCAAAATGATCTGAATCTAGTGCTGTTGCAAGTCCAGTTCAAAGAAGAAAACAAAACTGTAGTTCCAAGACCACTTATCAAGCAGTAAATTCTGATTTACACAATTCTTCCTTCCTTCCTTCCTTCCTTCCTTCCTTGTATTATTTCCTTCCTGCTGCTGACTTTGGGCTTTATAATTTGGAAAGTTCCAAGTTTCAAGGCCCAAGTATTTCCATTACCTGTATATTACAATAAAATGATTCTATGCTATTTTTAAGTAGAATAACTTTTCACTCTTAAAGACTATGCTTCCCTTAAGAAGACCTCATTGTTTACATATTCCCACCTATTTACCATTTCACTGTGTATCTTAGTGCTCTGAGTCATGTTGGGAGGATATTCTCCCAATTCCTTGGCAATTCATTATATCAAGGAACAACCAAAGCTCATTAATTCATTTATTCATTCAACAAATATTAAGCATTTACTGTGTAACACAAACTGTTATACTTATTAGGGACTCAATAGTGGGGAAAAAGGCACAGTACTTGTTGTATTAACTGGCATTACATCAGAGGAATAAAACAAGAAATAAATAAACATGCAATGTACTGTTAGTTGTAACAAATACTATATTGAGAAATAAGTAGAAGACAGAAATAATGAGTTCCAGTGACAGTGAGGGAATAGAAAATATTTATCTAGGGTAGTTAGGGTAAGCTTCAATGCAAAGATATTTGCACACAGAACTGAAGTGAAAGAGATGAAGGAAAGCATCCCAGATATTGGGAACAAAGAGTGTGAAGGTTCTGAGGTGGAAATATCCTTGGGCTAATCAATGAATAATAGGCTAGCATGGCAAATATTACAGCAGAGTGAATTTATAGGGAATTTGAGCAAAGATTAAAACTATAAAAATAATCAAGTGGAAATGCTAGGAGGGAAATCATGACGTAAGACATAAAGAATCCCCATAATGGGCTCATCACCAGAATGATCATAGTTGAGGAAGAATCAGTTAAATTGAAGACAGATCAACAGAAATTATGTATAACATATTATAGTTTAAATCTTTAAAGGAGAAAGATAGAATGAGGTAGATAAAAAATTTGAAGAGATAATGGCTGAAATTTTACAAAATTAATCCTAAAAGCTCCTATTGTTATGCCTTTTGTGTGATTTGTAATCTAAAGTCCAATGTAGTCAATCAGATATATACTTTAATTGGAATAGAATTTGAAACATGATTTCATAAAAATTTAAGTGCTGTATGAGAATAAGAGTATTAATTTCCACCTCATGGAATAATGTCAGTGTATTAAATGGCTTTAAATGTCCACTGTGACTAGGATAGCCTCTATGACATAGTGGTTGCTAAGTAAATATTAGTTTTCTTGTCATTCTCTCCTCTCTCTTCTGATATACTTTAGTTGGCCATTTTTTAAATGTGCATTGAAGAAAATTGACAGATATATTCACAATTTTATTTTCTTTGTTTAACTGTGAAATTGAATGTAGAGAATTTATAATTCCTTTATATTAAGAAGCAGATAATCTGTTATTAGATGTCACTGTGTACTATCATAAAAACACATACGCTTTATTTTTTAACAGATAAATCTCATTCAAGGTGAAATTTTTCTAAATACTTTTAATTCTGGCACTATAAAATTATACTTCTATTCTGAAAACAATGATAGTGGAAATTTATAAAGCACATAATTTAACTCTAATGTAACAGGATGTAAAAAACAAATAAACAAATAAACAAACAAGGAAGACTATTGTTCCAAAATATTTCAAAATATTTTTTCCTTAGGGTAATTTCACAATCATTAGAACACAAAGAATGTATTATTATTGTAAACAAGGACAATACATAAATTGAAAGAAATGATCACTCGTGTAGTTAGTTAATCTGTCCATATGTTTGTTTATTTGCTTAATATAATGAAGAGGTCAGTTTTAAAGCTCTTGAAGCTCTTCTAGTTGGCAATAATGTTATAAATCATGATTGTATCTTACATTGCTATGTTCCAAATACTTTCCTGATTTGAATTATATGTCTATTTAAATAGAGAAATTTGGGGAAAATATATCACAGTAGAATAAACATTAGCACTGTTCATGAATATTTCCAACATATGACTCTTCTAACTGCATCTGTTAATAATTATACTGAGCATTTTTATAGATAAGAGAAGTTCTACATGACGTGTGATCTTCGTTGCTTTTATTGGTTGTGGAGGTATGTGATTTGGTCAAACAATTATCTCTCAAAACATAACATGTATCTTCTATTCTTTACCAGATATCGGCACTTGTGGTTTAAACAATACCTCATACTTACCATTTTTATTATTTCCATCAAATTCTTCTCTCTTAAATGTGTTTGTCTTTTTGCATCCACAGTCTCATGACACTGCTACCTTCCAAACCAGCTAAGTCGAATATCTAGAAGTCAAACTACATGAATCTCTTTCTCTCACATCCTCTTTGACACCTAAAATTGAGCTGGTTCCTTGCTTCCCACCACCGACTTTGTAACAAATAGTTTCTCTGAATCACATACTGCCTTAATTCAAATCTTTGCCAGCTCTTATTTTCTAATTCTTATGCTCTTATCCATTCTTCACATTAAGCCTCGAGTGATTTTTTTTTTCAAAAATTCCAAACCAATAATGTCACACTCCAAGAGAAAATTCTCTAAAGACTTTCTGTTGTCTATAGACAAAGTAAAACCTTCCTTGCCTAGAATATAAGACTTACACACACACACACACACACACACACACAAAATCATGGCCTGATTCTTTATCCTCTTTTACTTTTACTAAAAGAGATCCAGATAGATTTTGGAAACATTTTTGTGGCCTGGGTTAGGTCTTTGACACAAATCTAATTACAAGTACTAACAATCATTTTGTTTCTGGAAATTGCCTAAGTTAGAGTTGAATGATGAGTTCTTAGGAAAATCTTAAATACTGTCTCACAACCATTATCATATCAGATAGTTTAACACAACTGATTCTACAGTGTAAGGAATAGGTGAAAACAGCTCTAATCTAACTATAATTAACATTTTCCAGACAACCTTGTAATCAACAAAATCTTGGCAGTGGATCACAAGATTGATATACTATGGCCAAGCTTTATCTGCCCTTGAACAAAATGGAAGAGACAGAGAAAGAAAAAATATGTGGACAAAAAAGTAGCTCTGTAATAAATCTAACCCAAAGTAACCTTACAGGGTAAGCTAATCACAAATTCCTAACTGGGTAGGTCATGGGGAGCAATCATGCCCAGGCATATTAGAAGTTTATCTTCACTTTAAACAAGCCCTGTCCCATTTTTGTGCATCTAGGTTAACGCACCTTTGAAATGTATCTTTTACAATAGCTATGATTTGGAAGAAATTTGGGTGTCTATTGATAGACAAATGGATAAAGAAGATATGATATATATACATATATATGTGATGGAATATATATGTATATATATAATAAAATGTAATACATATATATATAATGAAATATTATTCAGCTGTAAAAAGAATGAAATTTTGTGATTTGAAACAACATGGATGGACATAGAGGGTATTATGCTAGGTGAAATAAGTCTGAGAAAGATAAGATAAATACCATATGATTTCACTTATATGTGGAATCTAAAACACAAAACAAGTGAACAAACAGAAGAAAATAAAACAGAAATAGACGTATACAAAGATAAACTGAGAGTTACCAGAAGGTTGAGTGGGGAAATAGGCAAAAAAGTTGTAGGGGATTAAGAGGTACAAACTTCGAGCTATAACGTAAATGCCATGGGGTTGTAATGTATAGAATCGGGAATAAAGTCAATATTGCAATAACTTTGTATGGTGACAGGTGGTTACTAGACTTATTATGGTGATCACTTTGTAAAGTATATAAATGCCGAATCACTATGTTGTACACCTGAAACCAAAATAATATTGTATGTAAACTATTGTTTATTTTTTTTTAAAAAAAAGAGCTTTACATTCCAGAATTTTAAAAAAGCATTTTTTTTCAGACCACTCAGAAGCATAACCACCCTCAAAAGAGCACACAATCTTGTTAACATCCTATAATCCAGCCATAGAGATTTACCAGCTTTGCTTTCTCCCATGTTCATGTAATTTTCTTTTGTTCTCTCCTTAAATCCAAATGTATAAAAGAAACTGCAAACTGTCATTCTGAGAAGGAAATTTCTCAAATAAACTCTAACAAACACATAGAATTTTTCTTACATTATTTCTTACATTAACAAATACAAGGAAAATGAAATGGACCTGAAAGCAGTTATCAACTAGGCTATGATATTCTCTACTGAACAATTAGAAAAATTAGACAAGATTATTTTGTGACTGTAGTGGAACAAGCCCATTCTGTAATCATGTTTGAATGTAATACAAACAGGATTCTATGCTTCCACACGAATAATCAAACAGTTCCACCTCCCACCAAAAATGAATGACTACTATTTCTTTACCAATGACAGCTCTAGCTCCATGTCTTTATTCCTACCTCCTACATATAAATTATTAAGATCTACAGTCGTTCAATTGCCTCCACTTTTGACAGTACTAAATCCTTGAACGCTCCCTCAAATCACCTAAAAAACCATTCTAATTCTTTCATACCAAGATTCTCCATGTTTTCCTTTCATATGGATTCTCTCTGCTATTAATATACTCCACTGTGCTTAAACACAGTCTGTGAGTTCCTGATTTTCTTTGAATATTGGACTTCAGCAATATTTCACTCCTTTCCTTTATTATTCATACCTAATCACTCATTGGTTCTATGAAAATTTCCTTCTTAAGAACTTAAAGATATCTCAGAATTTTATATCTCCATTGTAACTACCTGGTTCAGTACACATCTTTCTCTTTTCTGAATTATTAATCCCTCACGGATCTCCTGAAATTCAGGATGAGCCCCATCCGCAATGCCATAAGAGTGAGTTTCCATTCAAAATCCACCTTAAACATATAAATTGGTTTCCCACTTCCCTTTGGATCTGACTTACAACAACATTTAAGGTCTATATAATAATCACCTCTACAACCTTCTCAACAGCCATTCTATCTTCTGCTATCTAGACTCCACTCTTGCTGATTACTTACAGTTCCCTGATTTCTTGGTGATGTTCTTTGCCTGTGCTCTACCTCTAATCTCCCCTCTTTTCACGTACCCTTCCTATATATTTTTTAGATATCAATGTATATGTATCTATGCCTTTAGGAAGACATCCCTGAGTATATCTGGATCTCTCGAAGTACTTACCAAACATCAGAATAGCATCTTACAGGCTTTTTCCCGAGCTCCCCTCTCCCTCAACCCTCAAATTCCACAAGTGAACCAAACCTTTCTTGACCACCTCAATGTCCACATATGAAAGAGGTTTTCTTTCAATGTTTCAAAATCTTTTGAAAATTTTATATTTCATTAAGTGCTATGTTATATAAAATGTTTAATTAACAAACTTCTGTGTGGTAATAACTGGTGAGTGTCTGGGACATCACATACTTATGTTATAAAATTTTACAAATCAAATAACTACTGTAGAATTCAGTTAACTCGTGAAATAAGATAAAAATATCTATCTCAGAGGTATTGTTTTGATTATTTAATGTAATATATTAATTGATATATAGAGTGTAATACATGTAATATCCAGTATATGTAAATATACATATGCACAAATATAAAAATTATTAGCTAATTTAATCCTTTATTTTTTCTTTATAGGTATTCAAAAGTACTTATCTTTAGACAATGTTTGCATTTTAGACTATAAACTTCTAAATTTCCCTTTAAATCCTGAGATATTCTTTAATCTTCAATGACACTTCAGTTCTTAAATTCTTTCTCCAAAAGTTCCCTTTACTTTCATAAAAATATCGAGGACAATAAAGAGCTTTCATTTGTGTGGGCTCTATCTACTAATATTTAGTGTATTGAAAATTACAAAGGTTTTAAAATATTTATTTAAAAACTAAAATTATACACCAAAAGTGTTCATTTAAATAACATAATTTTATGAAAAATAACTACAGTGTGAAAATAAAACAGTGAAAAGAGGGGCATTGTTATACATTTTTGAAAATTTCTTTGATATCTAAATTAGTAAAAGACAGCTGGATTCTTTATCAGCCCTGCATTCAATATTTTGCAAATACCTTGTTTCATTTGAAATAAATGAAGAAAGTCCAGCCTCGAAGTGATAAGTAGTAGAATAAAAGAGGAGTATTTAAAAAGTCTTTTCAGATTATGTAAATATTACTCCCAAACTCAATAAGTGGTGATTTCCTCAAGATATTCACAATGCAGGATCTGAAACCATATCAATGTTACATTAAAATCCACTAGCCTATCTTATGATTTGAATAGAACTTTTGGCCATGCATGCTTTTGTAGCACTATACATCGATTATTTAGAAAATATTGGTTCACTGAATAATGAAGATCTTCCAGTTAATATATTTTATTACACAATGTTAAAAAATTACATTCATTAATATCACTACTGTTCTCATCAGAAAAGTCCGTTTATGTATTGGGAAATTGTCAAAGTCATGATGCTGAACATGTTTTCCAAAGTTCTAATTTTAACTAAATTTTACATTTTATCATTGGCAAAATATTTTCATTGTTTTCCTTGTAGTGACAGGCTCACTCTCTTTATTTTTGTAATCTAAATAAACATGGTTTCCCTAGTAAAAATTCTGTTCCATGAAAAAACAACCAGTTATGTTCACAACTCAAACAATCAAATTCTTTTACTTGGGGAAATTACCACGTTTCTATAGAAAGCATAATGCTTCATTCATATATCCCTTTTTGTCACATAACCTATTGAAAAGAATTTTACTCACGGGTCAAGATTTAACACGAATTTTTACTGCTTTAACAAGAACATTCTTAAGTGAAAATGATATTTTAAAAATTGTTATGGTGTGGTGGTGAATAATACAATATGATTAACAATTGAAATGTACAGAGCTTTCACCTAACTAAAATTATGGTCAGCCTAGTAGCTGAATTTACAAGCAAATTAGAGCCAGCTTACAGTTCTATACCTATGAAAAAAACTGGCAGAGTGAGTCAAGTAGAGAATCCATGTTAGAAGATAAATCGATAATCAAATAAAATACTTGAAAACATTATTGACACAAAGCAAAGTAGTCGGAGAGAAAATAATATTCCAAAAATTGTTTAATAATTATAAATAGCTAAGTAATTTTGGAAAAACTTTGAAAATAGAGCCTAGGAGATTTTTAAGTTTCTAGCTGGTAGCAATTCATTTATTAAGCAAGAAAGGTAGGTACTTGCATTTCTTCCAGGCTTCTGTACAAAGCAGGTGAGTGAAAACACAGGGATTTAGAATGTTAAGGATGCTGGCAAGAACTTGTTTACAGTCTCACACAAGGAATTAAGGCTACATAGGGAATGAAATAAAACAAGAAATCTGGTGGCCAGAGTTAGAAGAGTAGTTTCGGTGAGATAAAAGGTTTATTAACATTTATAAATTCATTAAAAACACATTAGTGGGAGTGGATGAATGAAGTAACATGAAGGCATAGTCTAATCATAGCCTAATCAGAGTAGTAGTGTTTATTAGGCACGGACTGCCAACTTGCTCACAAATGGGCACACCGTTACAGCACTAGAAGAAGGAATCCAAATAAGAAAAAAATGTGTCTGAGCCCACTGGACAGATCACTTACTTGAATGTTATACTTTTCTGGAAAGAAAGATTTACTTGAAACTGAGAGAAAAACTAACAATTTGGTTCTGAAAGTCTTTATTGATGGAAGATAGTGTGGGTATGGGGGGTAGAGAGCAAGCAGATGGTATCAACAAAGAATAATAAAGAAAACGATAGAACCAAAAATAACTATAAAATGAAGAGGAGTTTTTATGTCATGGAGAAATATGAAGAGCTTAAAAACTATAGCAGGAATCAAGGCATCCTCAGTGTCCTCAAGTGGTGAGACAAGGTATAGGATGCAAGTTCTATGAACAAGTAAGGGTAGTTCTCAGAAAATGCCATTCTCTTAGGGGAACCAGGTTTGTTATGGAAGTAAGGATTAAGGTTGTTTTGTGAAGTAATCCTGAAGGGGAGTATGAGTATTAATTTTAAAAGACACAAAGAATAGAATGTTTGCAATGGAATGAACAAGGAAGACATATAGAGGAATATAGGGTCATATATAAAATTATGTAATAATGTTGACTGAAATTAACAAGGATTTGCCTTTCAGAGGGTGGCTGATACTGACAAGGATGAGCATAATCATAGATTTACCTGGGTCCAAAATTTTGAACAAATGTATGCAAAGCCCAGGAAGTGTCAGAGGTCAAATGAGACTTATGTGTTCCAATTTCATTATTGGTGAAGAATTTTTGGAGCCCCTCGAAGTGGATAGAATTGTACTATGAGGTGACAAGGAGACATCTGGTCTTGAGATTATTTTTCTAGCTATTTGTCCAATGAAATATACTATTTCTAAAGAAACTCACTGCCTAGATTTTTACTCACTTAAGTTCTCGAGTGGTGATAAACACATGATAAAGAATCACTCAGTTGCACTCTTGGTTCTAATATTCCATCTTTAAGTCTCATTTGTATGGCTGCTGGGTGTAACTCCAAGTTGGCAATATTGCTACAAAGATATCCCCAAAACAAGGTAAAAACATTAACACATATCTGTTATAATTTACCAAATAGCGATTATTTAGCAAGAACTAAATTACCAAATAGCGATTATTTAGCAAGAACTGACTCATTTACAAATGGGCACAAAAGTAGGATACTAGAAGAAGAAACCTATCTGAAGTGAGAGAAAAATCTTATTTCAGGGATTAAAAAAATAAGATATTATTTTTAATCATCTTAATACAATAGAAAATTCCATGGAGTTAAAAAGTGAAGTCAAGTCTTTGGCCAAATTGAGACAGTGAAAAATAGTAGTTTTATAAAATCACTTTGTTAACCAAAGAATTAATAATTAAATATTCACATGTAAATTGAAACTCAATATTAGTAACTAACCATTTTATTTTAACCTTAGTGCCTTTAGTGCTAAATATATCTTTTCCCCTTGCTTATAAACCTTGTATCATATAAACACTTATAGATAATTGATCTATTTACAAAATAACTATATTTCTTAGCATAGCATATGCAAGGTTTTAGAGTATTTTCCGGTGTACTCTTATGAAGTTTCTATCTGTGCGCAAGTCATTGCCAATTAATAAATTAACAGACCATAATAACGATTGAAATATATTTCTGTTAAAAACACTGATAGAACTCATATTTTCATTGACAACATTACATCATTTCTAAGAAGCATTTAATAACCTTAAATGTAATGATAAGCTTTTGTAAGTTGAAGAGGGATAGATGGAATTAATTTCTTGGTGCACTGTCTATTTTTATTTTAAACCCATATAGTCACTGCTCAAAGACTAAGTTCTTATCATTAAGAAAATGGTTTCTTTAATCAGAATATAAATCAACATGGATTATATATTTATAATATAGTCTGACAGAATAATTCAGTGCTTGATTTAGGTGTAGAAATCAGAATATTATAAAAAGGACATAAATACATTTTTAAAAAGTCAACATTTATTATTATGTGCTCCATTTATGTCATTGTTATATGCCAGTTCCATAACATGACATTTGACTCCTGGAGGGATAACACTTAGTACGAACTTAATGTGTTGTCTGAACAGTCACAGACAATTGAACATTCTCAGAGTATATTGTTTTTACTGTCACTATAAAAGAACAAAATTAAGTTCTCAACAGGGATTTTTATCTGCTATATTAGAAAATATAAATATATTTTTAATGAGACTGCAATAATGATGTCTGAATTTCATTTTGATTGTGACAGATGTTGTGGAGACAAAAGAGAAATTCTAAATTACTTTTTTGATATTTTTATTATAATTTTATTTATCACAGTATTTGAAAGGCCTATAGTGCAGATATGTAAAGAGAGAGCAAACACATATTCATTGCAAATATCTACACAGCTTATTATTGTACTTATTTTCTTAAAACCTACTGACTTCTTACTGATTTCATTGAGCTTCCTAATTGATAAAGGAAAACAATAAAATGAGTAAACATACATTTACATTTTGGAACCAATTATTTGTCAATCAATATAAACTCTTAGTTATAAATCAATATGAATTTATCCAGTGCAATGTGAATGTTTCATTGTCTAGTTTTAATCAAGAAGTTCTTCATGATTTGTTTCAAATCTAGAAAGGGCATTCATTTGACTTTTCCATTTTTCTGAAATCTTATATTACAAATTTTGACACTCCCTAAAATATTCTTCAAATTTGGTTTATTGTGAATTTTTCGTCTTTTATCAAAGGGGCCTTTAATATAGTAACATTATAGATTTTAGGAATTATACAGTCTATTCAAACACTTAAAAAATTTCAACAGTATTCTTAGTACCCCAGCCACCTTCTAAAACAGTTACTCCTGGGAGTTTCAGGCCATAAGGAAAAAATCTGAGATAAATCTCAAAAAATCTGAAATTTTGATCTTGCCGCTTCCATCACTATTGCTCTTTTCTTGTTTCTGTGGAAGAAACTGCTCATATAATACCATTTAGTCTTGCAACAACAAGAAAGACAAATGGCTTTAAGACAGATGGTTTAAACTTGTTAACCCACAAATAAAAAACCAAAGTGAGAGGCAACTAGCGTTTATTTGAGTTCAAAGAATTGCAATCTAGGGACATAGATTCAGTCAGAAACCCATTGTATCCTATTGCAGAGTGAAGGCCAGGGATTTTTATGAAGAAAAAGAAGGAAAATAATTACATGAATAGAATTTAAAAATTTATTCAGTGGTGCTAGGAAGTTAAGTTACTCTTTAGCTATACATGGCTGGTCACTGATTCTAAAGACTGTCGTCCATAATTATCAGTCCTTGAGGTCAGGGTATCTGCTTTCCTGTCAGCTTTACGAATAGTTGCTTGTAAGACAATGTTGGTTTTGTCCAGTCCAAAGGTTATTTTGCCTAGGTCTAACATTTCAAAGTTTCAAGGAATAAAATGTGCAAGGCAGTTTCTCTCAAATGGCTGCTGTTACTCCATTTTAAAATGGCTCCGCTTATGTCAACTTTTCACAAACTAAAAGTACAATTTATATGTAATGTATGTTGGTTATTCTTCAAATTCTATTAATTAAAAATACTTAATTTACAAACATTATTTTTCTAGATCATGTAGGTTTTGTGCGCCAGTCTCAGCCTATTAATAACCAATGCTGTGGCCGACCAGTCCTTGTGGTTCTTATTATTGCAAAATACCCTTCAGCAATGACCATAAGAAAACTTAAAAAAAAAAAAGATTAATAACTAACGGGTTCTGGAAAGCACATGGAACACATAGAGCCGTACAGACAGTCAAGGGGTGGGCAGTGGAAGGAGGGAGGAAAGTGCACCAGCATGAACCTGAGCCTGGGATTCTGCTTTTATTGAGGTGAAGGGTGGGGGCCTAGGGTTTCAGGGCTCACTCTTTATTGGTGAATTTAAAACATGAAAATGGGAATTTAAAACATAGAAAGAGAAAAAACAAGCACCCTAAGTAGTCTGATATAGAAGTCAAGATCTTTAAAACAAAGGAGCCTGAAGAGTTGGTTGTGGGGGGATTGGGGGGTGGCAGGCGGGGTGGATGTCATGGCAATCAAAGCTTAATTCAGGCACTTGAATTACATAAATAAATAAATAATAAAAGAAAGCAACTGTCAAGGCTTACACTACAATGTAAGTATAGTACTAGTAATAGCATTTGTATCAATTATTACAAAGTGCAATTTCCAGATTTAAATTATAATCAGATATAATAGTATGCTTTTTCTTATGGGTAAAATAACTATTAATCCAAATAATGCAATCCAAAGATTTCCAAAGGACTGTCTAAACAACATCACCCTCCATTTTATCAGCTTATTTTGAGTTAAGGTCTCAAATATACTGGTGATCTCCACAGCTGAAGACCATTAAGAATACATATGAAATCAAAGTTGGATTTATAAGCTTGCTGTAGGAAGAGTGAATACTAATCATGGAAGTGAGATAGTCTTGTTATGGAACACGGGCTTGTGCTGGGTGATTTGGGAGAGATTAAGGAAGTGGGAGTCTGTTTTGAATTTGGTGCTATTAAGAAATGGCATGTCTTTACAGTTTCCCTTAGCAGAAGCATGCCCTTCTTAGGAACCAGGCCCTCTAATCCGACACAGTGTAACACTGCATAGATAGCAAGCATAAATTTCACAGACTGGTGGTTAGAAGTGATAATTAGAGGTTATTCTTTGATCACAAAAGCTATGCATTCTCTCTGTAGGGTGCATAACACCATGTATATGAGTCATAGTTTTAGAACATCACCCCAGAGGCTGTCATTCTGAGTTGACAATTTAGCCAAAGCCCTACTGTTATACTACAGAGTTAGCTGCATCTAGTTGATATAATATATATGCAAACAATAGCAGATCATTTGTTTATATGCCTATTGTCACACCATCTTTGCAATGAAATCACACATCTCATTGAAGGATGTCATGCTGGTTCATCATGCCATCTGCAGTCCTTAAAACCATGGTGCTGGCAGAGGCACTCTAGGAAGGAACGACAAAATTATGTGTGAGATAGATGTCGATTCCAGTAAGAATGAGTTATAGTCCCCTCCAAGGTGAAAAGAGATCAAATGTAATCAAACTGCCACCAAATGGCTAGCTAGCTGAGAAAAGGTGGTGTATCGAGAGCTCAGTATTGGGTCCTGCTATAGGCACATTGAGTATTTAGTAATAGCAGTAGCTACATTGACCTTGATGAGATTTCATGTTTGTTCTCATTAGCTATTGTTTTATAACCAGACACACTCAAAACTAGTATCTTAAAATAAAAAAAAATCATTTTATTATTGATTACAGTTTCTTTAGGTGAACAATTTAGAAAAGTTTTTCTGGACTGTGTGTCTCATGCACTCATGTCACTGTGGTCAGAGAGTGACTAAAACTGGAACAGTGCGGGATAGAAGAACATCTCCCTATAATTATATAGTTGTAGGATTCCTTACATTGGGGTATATTAAGCTTCTCCACAGCATGACTGGCTCAGAGAAGTCAGACTTTTTACTTGGTGGTTAGAAGATTCAAAAGCAAGAACTCTTGTAAAATTGCTTTGTTATTTATGAACTAGTCTGAGAAATCACATATTGTTACATTTGCTACATTCTATCCATTGAAAACGTTACAAAATATACAGTTTCAAGAATAGTGAAAATAGATTCCCCTCCCTTCTCAATGGGAATAGTGTCCAAAAAATTGATATAAAAGAAGAAAAGTTAAGTGTGTATCTAAAGTATTAGATGATGAGTTTGGTTTTATAACTATATCTATCCATCTATACATACATATATAAAACATATATGGTATATGTATTCTATATATACATATATAGCTTATTAAATAAACTATAGAAATGTGAATGCACTAATAGTTACTATAGGACCAAATTTTATTAGTATTCATCTCACGTCTATCTCTCCTTCCCCAAAAAGGATAGGAAAACAAACATATTCTTTTTTAAATAACATTCAATGTCATGTTTTTCTTTTAAGAATGCTCAATGTCTAATTAACTATTCCCTATTCCTTAGTAGAGTTTTTCAGTTCTGCAACATAATTTAGTCACACATTATTTTTTCTAAGTGTGAACGGATAGGATATATTTTATTGTAACTTCTTAAGATTAATTTATATTTAAATGCATTTTTAAATTACCCGATTAATGGAAATTGTTCAGCAGAAATAATATTTATTTTTATTGCATTCTTTGTAACAACTCAGAATGATAGGAAGTTAAAATGTATTTTCATTCCTTTTTGTTTTGGGGTTTTTTTGTTGTTGTTGTTGTTGTTGTTTTTTTTTTTTTAAATCACCAGGGTATTATTCACATATTTGCATTCATTTTCTGAAATAAAACTCAGATATGCATCTGGAATGTTTATGTAACTCTGTATTCCATCTGGGTCATTAAAATTTACTCTGAATCTGGCATGTGTTTCTAACCTTCTTTTCTCTGGAATAATGTTTTAAAAAGTTAATAAATTATATGTAAAAATGGAAAAATAATGGTAACCTGGGGTTAGGAAACAGAAAAAACTAGAGCAAAAGGGAGTTTTAAAATCGGAGAGGACAATTTTGAACAAGATGCTAAAATAGATAGGAGCTAGCAAAATTGCAGTGTTTGAATAGAAGGGCAAAATGGAAATAATTCTAGAGAAAGACTATATTAATAAGTCATTACAGCTCTCTTCAGTGCATAAATAAAAAGATTGAATATGCAAAACTCAGAGGCACATGGTAAAATGGAAAGTTGCTATAACAGTTCCTGAAACTATAATGGAGGGGCAATGCTCATACTGCCACATTAGTGATATTGCTGTTGTGGAAATGATCGTCTGGCTTCATGGCTTTTAGATATGATTTGTATCCTTCATTCCAGATCTCTTACACAAAATCATATTTGTTATTGCCACCTGAATACTCTACATCCTCAGCTGGATGTCAATTAGACATAACAAACTCAGTATGTCCAAACATAAACTCTTCCCTTCACATTTGCCATCAAAGTTATGGCAATTCCATTTTTTTCACATATCTGGCCAGAATCTTTGATGTCATTCTTAACTCTTTTATTTTTCTCTTACTTTATATCAGATTAATCAGGAATCCATTGACTTTAACCAAACATATATCCAGAATCCTACCACTTCTTCTCACCTACACAACAATATTCCTCAGCCACCGCACCTCTCACTTGAAATACAAAACAGCATCATAACCATTCTGTGCAGAAATCTGAGGCAGGAGTGTTGCAAACAGAGGAAAGAACTACAGTAAAGTTACAAAACTGCAGTTAACCACCCTATGAGTTGCAGAGATAATGGCCCTACTTGGCGCCTTGATTTCAGATGTCTAGCCTTCAGAACAATGGGACAATAAGTTTACATTGTTTTAAGTTACTTGGTTTGTGGTGCTTGGTTATGGCAGTGCTGGGAAACTAAAACAGTAAGTTTGTAGCAATTTGTTACATAGTATAGAAAACAAATACATCAAGTTTTGTGAAGCAGTTCAACTCAATTCTTTCATTATTTTTCTGAAGTTTTTAGAGTATCTTCTTTTTTGATATTTTTAATTTCAATTTTTTTTTTCTCATTTTTAACTTAAGTCTAGTTTTGTGGTAGTCAGAGATTATTTTAAGCACTTCAATTTTCCTTGTTGGCTCAAATAACCACCCCATCCCATATCAATAAAATAATTTCCTTGTTTTGATTGTCAGCGGTTGCAAAGATTGGCAAGGGCTGAATTCAAGCAATAGATGAGTTCTGTTTACCACGTATAGGAGGTTTAGAAATTGTTTGAATACGTTAAATGCACATAAAATATAATCCCAACAAATTTTGTCCTTTTATTGCCCACTTTCATACCTGTATTGTCCACAAATATAATAGAACTTATAATTTATTTAAGATTAGAAAACAAATCTTAGAATGTCAGTTTAGGGTCCACAGAGGAGGAAGAACAATCGAACTGCCCCAGGTCTTTAGAGTGCATTTAAAAAAAATTATTTACATTATTCTCATTTTTATTAAGAATTAAGTGGAATATAAATTAATGAGTAGACAAAACCTATAGTGTTCCTTGAAAATTGTCTCAGTTAATTTACAATCTCCTCTTCCAGTCCACTATATCTTAAATTCAGTTTAGATTTAGATACTCCTAAAACTGTTTCCAATTTTCCCTGTTTTACATGTATATATTTTGATTTATGGAAACAGTATTCTGGTGTACTATTATATCACTGTATATAATATAACTATATGTATAATTATATACAACTATATATAATATAGAACATATAACTAAAATCTATAAAAATATTTTTATATATAAACTTTAAAAAAATAGTCTTCCATGTTCCTATGTTTATCTAATCTATTGTTTCTATTTGGAACCTGTGAATGTCATGGTACACTATACCACACTTACCTATTCTCTCACCCAAAAACAGACACTGATATTGTCTCCATTTCATTGGCACCACATATAGTACTTTAATAAACATTGTAATGAATGTCCCGTATTGAACTTTGTGAAAGACTGATGGGAGAGGAGAGTAGAGGGTGAAATATATAGGTAGGAGCACAATTGCTAGGAAACAGGGTAGCACTATAATTAATTAGACTAAGTAGTGTCAGACTGGTCATCTGAATGGCTGCACTATTCGACATTCCCAGAGGTGTAAAGTCATTATACATATTTCCACATCCCAGAACACTTGGTTAAGTTCTGTATAAATATCTGTGTCCTCCTGCACCTGACTCTACTAAATAAAAGGTCTGTCAGTAGGAGATAATTGGACAAAAGGTCAAGTTATAACTATTTTAATGTGGTATACAAATTCTGTGGATCTATAGGGAGAGAAACAATGCGGCATTGGGGAAGGACACTTTAGATCATGGATGGAATAGAAGAGAGAGAAGCATTAACGATCTTCTGCATTTTAGAACTGCCCCTGCAGTTCCTTTCATGAAGGGAAACTCTGGTAGGGCTCTCCCAGGCTGCATTCCCGAACTTGCACACATCATAAATTTAACTGACTGCCATGTCTGCAGTGCCTCTCTGGATAATTCTGGCTATGACTAGCTTGCTTTCCCATAACTTTACTGGAAGGGCTATCAAAAAATGCAGGAAATATCTCTAGCTCTTGTGCTTCTTGGGCAAATCACATCTAGATACCTTTTACACCTTCGCTCTCAGTTATTCCACAGGTGTGAGAAGGAGGCCACCTAGCTGGTGGCATGGACAAATAGGGAATATTAGATTAACTGTCCTCAAGCAGCAAACCAAAAACAAAAATTATACTCAATTATTTAACCTGAACTGGGGACCCTAAAGCTTATCACTCTACTTCAGGATCACCTTAGACACACTTTCCAACTGTGACCCCTCTCTGGTTAGGCTCCTTTGGGAGCGGGCAGTAATTGTAAATACTTTCTTTCCATGGGTACATGTGTTCCCAGAATTGCACATCTTATGTGGAAGTAAGCCATAAATTAGACTTCGTCTGAACTTTCACTTCAGGGGTGCTCATGAACAACTTATAAGTAGATTACATAACTCTCAGATGACCTGGCAGATTCCTCCAAAATGAGGTTGTCCTTATTTATGTGCATGCTGCAGGAAATTTTCCCAGCAATAGGAAATTTGGCACAAAATTTTTCTTTGATTTTAAGCTGAAATGAATGATGCAATCTTGGTTATGGACAGACAGTATTCAGGTCAGCTTCATCTCCCTGCACAAAGTAGATATTATAGTAGTTCCAAGTGAAAATGCCAATAAAGAAATTTAAAGAGATAATCATCTGACTCTGTAAGTTGAAACCTGTAGTTTATAGGATTTGTTCAGTAAATCGAGACTGGGACTCTGGTAGACAAGGTTGAGATCAGTAATTCTGGTTGATTCATCTTGTTGGTTCTAGTCCTGTTGATAGTGGCCTTAATTATATGCTGTATGAAACAAATAGATTTGGTCCCAACTCTTGTCAGTCAGATCAATCAGAGTGGTCAATAGAGTGGCATACATATGGAAGATTCGTGAGGCCAAGACTGTAGAAATGAGAAGTAGATATGTTGAGAGACATTTCTCCAAGGGTCTCTTGCATTTCTGCATGTTTTGTGAGCACAAACATTGACAGTTTTTATTCAAACCTTTTCAAGGATGTTTGTATAGCAAATAATCTTGAAAAGTGGAGACAGTATCTCCCATTGGAATGAAGATCAGACTTGTTTGCTTGTCCGGGGGAAAAGTTGGGTAGGCATGCTTGCGAAACTTACAATTTGGATTTCCAAGTTCAGGGTTACTCAGTTGTAATGCATACCTGTCAGCATCCACTTGTGTCCTTTTCCACTCCACTTGGGAGATTGGGTGGGGAGCGGTGGGGTGGGTGTGGCAGGGGAAAGGTGGTCAAAGTAAACTGATACAAATGTAAAGTTCATATTATCTTCTGTGCTATGAGTAATAAATCCTTCATCTCTGACCAAGGAGTTTCAAGCTATCTTCCAATATCCATGAAGTTAAGTTAACTTACAAGTTGAGTAAAATTTCAGACACCTCACAGTTCATGATCCTACCACAGGTTTAGCAAATCTCCATGAAAAATCATTGTTCTTACACTTACTCGTCTCTCCTCTGCTATAGGATCTAATTCATTTTAAAAAGTATAACCTGCATTGTCAAACTCAAACATGTGTTATATCTCATAATATATAATCTAATACCAAAGGATCAACTCCTTTGTATCAATATGGTTTTATTCCATTGAAAAGATATGCTCTTGTGGTACATCACAAATTTTAAAAAAAGTAAAATAAACTCTAGCGTTTGTATGTTTTACAAACAGTTATACTCTTTAAAATTATTTAATTTGATTTATTTCAATTTATACTGTGAATTTTAGTAATTTAACCAAATATTTTAGAAATAAATTATAAAAGCTTTTGAAGGAATCTTATAGGAATACTAAAAAAAAAGGTACAATGTGGACTCAATTTAAAAGTTGTATATTCTACAGCATTTTCTCTAGATATGTGACACACTCAGCATCATTTCACATAGATACATGAGACAGAAACTTCCCTTTTCTGTGTTCATTTACATATATTTACTCAATGAATATTAAATTAACACAATATGGCTAATTTACAGCTGTGCAAGCAAATGGACTGTTCACAGAATTATGGTGACCAACTTTTGAAAAAACAAATCTCATTTGTTATTCCTTATGCTCTTCCTTATGTCATTTTAGGAATTGTCAGAAATTATGTTGAATAATAAAGTTGTCATATTACTTTGCTTGGTTGCTACTTTAATAGACTGACAGATGCAAGCTAGTTTTCTTAAATTAAACACAAATAATTTTGTAGCTTGAATTAAAAACTATTTAATAAACAGTCGCACCATGAACTAACTAGATATGTAAGCATGCAAACAACAGAACATGCATTTGGAATAATTTTGAACTGTCACAAAATATGATCATGGCAAGAAAATCAGGGCCACCTTTTTCTGTTTGATGATTAACAGGCAATTATGAAAACTTTACATATATTCATTCTATAAATTTTCTCTATTTATTTTTTCTTTCAATCCATTTTATTTGTCAAACATAATAGTGTAGAGCAATCAAAATACAGGAAAAAATATTTTATGCTGTAAAAAAAGTAGGAAATTATTTAATACTACTGATATACCTTCCTATCTGCCAAAGAAAAGCAATAATTGGTTGATTTCTTCTAAGGCAAAACCTGAATTTCTGGGATAATTAAATCAATTAACATATATTTGGGAATATATGCTCAAGTTTACTAGATATCATGAATTGACAAATGATAAACTGCTGTAATCTCTCCAAAAAAAAGAGAGCATATAAAATTACATATTATAAATTATTCATTACTTTTTTAAAAGATTAAAATATTTAATGAGGAAAAATCAAGAGAGATCCATGGCAAAAGACAGTATAGTATATATAGCTTTAGGCTTCAAATAAAAGAATTTCTTTCATATCAAATAAATTGTAGATAATATGTTAGTCTTTATGTTCATAGTTTACATTCATAGGTTGTTTCTATTACTATCAAAAATGAATTTAAATAAATGATGTAATGATATCGAATTTAGAATCTAAATATAGATCATGCAAAAATTAGGAAGTTATTGTCATTATTTATTTTTCAATATGTTCAATATGTTCACATTTCATTTGAAAAAGAAAAGGGGAAATCACTATGAGAAAAATGTAGTTTAAAAATGACCCCACACCAAATCCTATGAAGAGTTATTCATCCTGAATTAAAAACAAAAACAGCCAAGTATCATGGCAAACTTCAAAGTGTTTTAAGAATGATGGATGGATATCAAAGTATCTGTATTCTCATGTATAAAGTAACAAATGAAAACAAAGATAATGTTTCCTGATTCTAAGAATATATACATTGGTAACTATAGATTTAATTTTAACTTGATTTTTCTTGTTTGTGCTCATATGAAGTAATGATAATCTTGTGAGAAGCAATTTCAAATGTTGACTAAGACTATGCATTAGTACAAGTATTACATTTAGAAATTAATGACTTTTTTAATATTCTGTACAATAGTTGTCAGGCGAATAATAAACACATTGGCCTTTTATTGCTTTTCATCCTAATCATGGGACTGATTGCACTATATTCAGTAAAATAGTTTTGCATGTCTTAAAAGACTATGCTTTTGTGCATTTCCTTGTTCTTGCTCCAAGGACCCACCATATTTCAATACTTTCACAAAGTTGTTTTCTTTTTGAAGTTGTATCTTTATCTAGCACATACAGCAAACCAGATGCTGAATATGTGGTCGGATGGGATTTCCTAGGTCATTTGAATACTCTAGCTCTTTCTTATGTGTCCTTATTTGAAAATGTTTTATTTTAAATAGATAATATGCAATATGTTTTTAAAATATAAAACTATATTTTATTAAGAAACAGATATAAAGGAAACAATATATCAAAGTTTCCCAAATACAAAACCACAGAGGTTGCTTTAACTGAGGATAGATGTACAATGGAGACAAGGTGGAAAGAATAAATGAAGAAGCACAAGGACACACTATAAAATTCCTATATGACAAGCATCTCTATAAAGAATACAGATTTGAATTACCATAGTACAAACTGAGCAGTTGAAAGTTTTTGAGAAGACGAGTTTATATCTATATCTCATTAAGAAATGAAGTATACTGGTACCCAGTCCAGACCCACTAAATTGAGAGGTAATACCAAAGAAAGAAAAAATATTTTAGCATAACTAATTCATCATTCTTGGAAATAATAATAATAATAATAATAATAATAATAATAGAAAAAAGTATTTTATATAAAGTTATTAGTGACAAATCGCAATTCACCTAAAAGCAAAGAGACATGCTAGAGTATAAAATATTCAATATAGGTCTGAGATAAAAATAAAGAAAATCAACCAATTACTAGAAAAAAATAAATAAATTCCAAAAATATAGATGCAAGATGCTATTCCAGTTTTGAATCAGATATAGATTTTGGAGAAGGTAGAAATGTGTGGGTTTTTTATGCCCGTGGAGTTTTCTTTTCTGGCTTTATGAGGTAAAAATTAAAATTGCCATGCCAGATTTCAAAATATTTTAAAGCCATTGTTTAAGATAAATTGTCTTCCACATAAAAGTGAGTGAGGTTTTATCTTTGTGAAAAAAGTGCTGCTGACAGGAAAGGAGTTTAAATATTTCTAGAGAGAGACAATTAATTCATTCTGATGGGATAACAGACCTACCTGAGTCTTTGAGAATCTACATATTTAACAAGATTCCCAACTGATTATTAGGCGCACTAGAATTTAAGTAGCACCAATCTGGGGATACGGTCCAATAGAAAGAAAAGTATTCTACTACAGATAAGTTACTTCAAACTGACTTTAAAGGAAAGAGAGTTTATTTCATTTGATTCTTCATCAACTCTCAGTTATTTCATATTTAATATGAAATTGATTTATAAAGTATCCATTATCCAAATAGAGGCAGAAAAACATTTTTTCTTTCAAACACCTAATAGAGAAATTATTCCAATAAGTCTATTTTATGTTTTTTATTTATATTTCAATGACACAAGAAAATAAGTCAGTGTCATTTTCAAAAATATGGTAGATTCTAGAAATTCAGTGTTAAAATCTATTTCATAATCAAAGACAAATTTTTTAATGTTATTTCTATAGACAATGAAAATAATGATTTAATTGTTCTTATGAATTCTTTCTTTTATCCTAAGGACTATTTAATGAGCCATCATTATCTAGGAAAGAGGTTTGATTATCAATTGCTTAAATGATAAATCAATTCAAAATGATTAGTGCATTCCCAGTGGCCAAGGCGTGGAAACAACCAGTGTCCTACAACAGATAATTGGCTACAGAAGCTGTGGTACATATATACAATGAAATATTACTCAGCCATAAGAGATGAAATACTGCCATTTGCGACAACATAGATAGACCTCAAGATAATCATGCTAAGAGAAATAAGCCAGACAGAAAAAGTTGAAAATCACATGATATCACTTATATGTGTTGTATAAACCTAAAAACAACAAATGAACAGGACAACCAACAGAGACTCATAGACATGGACTATAGACTAGTGGTTATAAGAGGGTAGGGAGTTGGGGAGGAGGGGGTAGGGAGATTGTTAAAGGGGGTCAAATATAGGGGGGCGGGGGCGGATGAAGTGGGTAAAGGGGATCAAATATATAGTAGCTGAAGGAAACCAGACTTTGGGTGGTAAACACCCAATAGAATATACAGATGTCAAATTATAATGTACACCTGAAAATTATATAATTGTATTAACCAATGTTACCTCAATAAACTTAATTTAAAAATTTTTAGTGAATTCTGAATGTGAGATACTTTGATGGCTTGTTATCTTGGCATAAATACTTATTAAATGCCTCCTGCACACAATTGAATAAATACACTCTCTGTGGCTCGTTGAATTTGCCTTCCAGTATGAGTGGTTGAAATCAAAATTTGGGGGCTAAAAATTTACTCTTTTATCTTCCCCTGTATTAAGAGAGATAATGAATATTGAAAGTTGGATTATTTTGGAGTACATCAGTTTATCTTCTGAAAGGAATTGGTCATAAATGCTAAGAGCACATCTGGCATATAAGATAAGTGAAATGATAAGTCATTAGACAAACTGTAAAAGAGTTACAATGGAGCATGTGCACATGTGTGAATACGAAGACTGCACTCTGGGGGAGTGCTGAGGTATGTCTGGCCTGCTGCTTTAATTTGTTGTACATGATTTGTTAAGCAAACAAAAGGATATGGGAAGCTTGCTTGTCTGAGTGTGCCAAGGCTACAATTAGGCACTTCACCCATTCTTTCGAGCCTGCCCCGTGAGAGCTGTAGATGCAGAAGAGCTGACTGTTGCGAGAAGGTAAATAAGGTGCAGTAGCCAGAAAGAATTACGAAATACAAAAATGTAAACTACAGATGCTGTACTGGAAGAATACCCAGAGACGAAAGAAGCAAAAACAAAAGAAAACTAAAAAGTCCTAAAATATTCATGGAAGACAAAATTTAAAACTCATTCTCTTGGACATCTAGATAAGCAAATTTTGTGTATTTAAATACACTGCAGTAGTAAGTGACACAAGTATTGCTGTTAATTGTATAATAATAATATAGAAACTCTTGCATGATGGAAACTAAATTTATAGAGGAGAAAAACTGTCATCTGTGATGGAAAATGGTATACCAAGCCACACTATAAATTTAAAGCAGGACCGAAATTAAAACCCAAGGCCCATAATTTCTAGTCTAACCCTCTTTCCACTGAAGCATGCTGCCTCTTTCCCATCATCATAACATAACTCTTTATATCACCAATATTATATGGCTACATTATATTCTAGTTCATCATGTTATTTTATTATTTTCTCAAGTATTACTGCTTAATAAATTCAAATTATTACTTGATGTTTTGATCCTGTATGAAATAAACATGTACAACTTCTGTTAAATTTCTCACTTTATTAAACAAATTATAATAGTAGTTTCCAAATATTTTAAATAATGTAAGGTATGTGATAATTTTTCCTATGATAATATTTCTGTTATTTAACATTTTGGTTTTTTTTTTTTTTGGTTTTATGTGTTTAGTTCCTTAAAAAACTGGATATGTTGTACTTCTAATCCTTTAAAGGAATATTAATTAGATTTTTAAAAGTCTCTTCCATTCTTCACTTTGCCTTTTTGTTACATAATCTGTGATTCGGTTTTTATATCCTGATCTTTCTTTTTCTTCTGCTCTCTTTCTTCAAATATCTGTTAATGCTTGATTAGTATTTAATATTATAAATGAAGGACTATGTTGATTTATATTGGTATTGGCATTTCATTATTTCACAATGGTGGAAATTTGCAAAGAATGTAGTTTTCTGTGCATTAAGTAAGGAATAAACTTAAGCTCTGAAAAAAAATGAGTAGAGGCAGTCCTCCATTTAACATATACTGCTAGAGAGATGCTTAAGACCCTCCAGCTCACTATAATAATAAAGATGGTGTTCTGGGGTTGGTATACTTAATATTTATTTCAAAACTGAATGGCACTGAATTCTTTTGTTTGTTTGTTTAACCTTGTTTAATTTGAGGACTGAATATTGTCTTAAACTCTGCTCTCCCATTTCCACAATAGTTCCCTTCTGTGGAGTGATTATTTAGAAAATATTTCTCAAATTTAGGTAAGGACAATTGCTACAGTCAGTTGCTCCTTGTAGACAGAATGTATACATTTTCAAAAACAGCTCTTCATTTCATTACCATGATTTCTTCTCCAATAGCCCATCACTGCATTCAGATTCTCTACTGTATTTTCTACTCGAAATTAAAGTTACACATTTTTCTCCTCAGATATCTGTTAATAAATTGTGTTCTCTTTCCTCAGAAATTTGTCAACATTTCCCTTCTACTGATGATTCTATTTCTTATTTTGATATGAATATAAATCCATAGCTTTTGTTATTACTATTTTGTATATACCTACTCACACTTCTTTTAGGTTTTATGGAGAAAGAGTAAATTACATGCTCTGCGTCTTGAAATAGATGCTCATTTGCTTTTTATCTTTATTTTTCAGTTTGTTTTGACCACACATTTTTAAAACTTCAAATAAATTTCCATTTATAATTTTTTAAATTTTATTATTAGTTTTAAGTATATAGTACATTGGTTAGACATTTATATAGTTTATGAAACAGTCCCCTCAATTGCTCTTTCTCTACTCTGGCTCTACACCTAGCTATTCCATTACTGCTGACTGTATTCCCTATGCTGTGCTACCCAACCCCTTGACCACTAATTTGTACTTCTTTAACCTTTCACCCCTTTCTCCCAGCCACCTAACTTCCCTCCCCTCTGGCCATGACCAGATTGTCCTCTATATTTGTGAGTCTGTTTTCAATAGTTTGTTCTTTTTGTTCCTAAGATTCCGCATGTAAGTGAAATCATATGGTATTTACCTTTCTCTCTCTGACTTATTTCACTCAACATATGACTCAGCCATAAAAAAATTAAAAAAAAAAAAAAATGAAATTCTACCATTTGCACAACATGAATGGACCTAGAGGTTATCATTATTTATTTATTTATTTATTTATTTATTTATTTATTTATTTATTTTAGTTTCTGTCTTTGCAGTCTTTGTTAGGAAGATTTTGCCCTCTCTAATAATACACAGTCGTTCCTTATTATTAATTTCAATTATTTTAAAGCTTTATAATTTTTTCTCTTTCTATATGATGATGAAAAACATAATGGGCAAAAAATAAACAATAATTATGGGCATCAACATATGATTTACCTAGCTCCATTCAAAGGAGAAATTAAGATAAAGTTCTAGAGGGTATCATTTCATAAACAAAGGGATCGGACCAAGATAGTATGGACTTGGGTTTTAGGTAAATTATACAATGATGAAAATGCAATTAAAGCATTTTGGGGACATCACAAATCCATAGTTCTCTCAACTGACATGAATTACAATCTGTGTAAATAAGCTGAATATTAAGAAATCTGTACATTTACATCCTCTATCTTGGCATTGCTTTCAGGAAGGAAACTGGAGTTAGGGAATGATGACACTCACTCTCTGGCTTCACATGTGATCTGGTTTGGGTTATTACCATCTTGCCAATTTGTTTAATCTTCCTATGCCCAGCTATTATCAAAATAGATCAAATATATCCAGAAGAAGAGTAACTATATTGACCATACAAGATTTTCCCATTACATTCTGATTCTGGAATTCTGAGTTCTGTTAAACTCTCTGTGGAAATATAATGACTATGTTCTATTTATGTATTTATGCCATGACTTTTTCATTGTCCGATATTGTGACTTTTTTTAGTTTCTCCTTTTGGCAAGTCTTCTTTAAATCATAAATGTTTAGTCTAATTTGGTTTATATGTGACACATAAAAAATTGTATGTTATAGTTAGTGTTTTTTTAAGTAAGACTATATTTTAGAGCAGTTTAATGTTCACCGAAAAATTGAGAGGAAGGTACAGAGGCTTCCTATATGCCTTCTGTCCCCATATGACTTCTGTCCTCACACATAGTTATTTTTCTAAAACCCATCTAAGAATCTTTATCTTCCCCTCCACCCTCACCTCACTCCATCCCCATATAGGATATCTCCACTCAGCTGCATATGTAATAAGTGCTATACTCAGACTTACTTCTGATATCTTGCTTCATTCTTTCCAATTTAGGTTGTTCTGTCTTTTTGTCTTTCTGTGTTTTCATTTTTGCAAAATGCTGATTTTATCTTTTAAACTTCACTAAAAAAAAAAAAACTTCTTTTAAGATCTAATCTTATATTTAACAATATTATTATTATTTGAAACTAAATTCTGCTGATCATCAATATCAAAAATGAAACAAAACCTACTGGTCAATCCTATAAATAAACTCCAACCTCTTCCTAGAGTATGATAATATACCCTGGAAAGTTCATTGCCAATAACAGTAAAATACTTTATTATACATTATGCATTTTCTTTATCAAAATAATAGCTTCTTTTTGCTTGCCAGTTATAGTCAATAATTACATAGAGATTTAGATCTTTATTTTCTCTTTATATGTTGCCTAGTATATCATTGGTCATATATATATTCTTTCACTTTCCCTTTCCTCATCTACTCCAAACATATATGTACTTTGTCCAAAGTGCTCTTCCTCCTCTGTTATCTTTTTTTTTTAATTAAGTTTATTGGGGTAACATTGGTTAATACAATTATATAATTTTCAAGTGTACATTAACATTTGACATCTGTATATTCTATTGTGTGTTTATCACCCAAAGTTCAGTTTCCTTTAGCTACCATATATTTGAGCCCCTTTACCCACTTTACCCTCTCCCTAAACCCTATATTTGACCCTCTTTACACCATCTACCTTCCCCCCACCTCCTCCAACTCACTAGTAACCATTAGTCTATAGTCCATGTTCATGAGTCTCTGTTTGTTTGTCCTGCTCATTTGTTGCTTTTAGATTTATATTCCACATATAAGTGATATCATGTGATTTTCAACTTTTTCTGTCTGGCTTATTTCGCTTAGCATGATTTTCTTGAGGTCCATCTATGTTGTCGCAAATGGCAGTATTTCATTTCTTCTTATGGCAGAGTAATATTCCATTGTATATATGTACTACAGCTTCTTTAGCTAATTATCTATCATAGGACACTTTGGTTGTTTCCATGTCCTGGCCACTGTGAATAATGCTGCTATGAACATCGGTGTGCAAATATCTTTTTGGATATGGGTTTTCAAGTCTTTGGGGTAAGTACCCAGTAGGATTGCTGGATCGTATAGTAGACCAATTCTTAGTTTTTTGAGGAACCTCCATACTGTTTTCCATAGTGGCTGTACCAATTTGCAGTCCCACCAGCAGTGTATAAGGGTTCCTTTTTCTCTGCCTCCTCTCCAACATTTGTTATTATTTGTCCTGTTGATTATAGCTATTCTAACAGGTGTGAGATGGTCTCATTGTAGTTTTGATTTGCATTTCCCTAGTAGCTAGCAATGTTGAGCATCTTTTCAAATATTTGTTGGCCATTTCTATGTCCTCTAGGGAGAAGTGTCTGTTCAGGCCCTCTGCCCATTTTTTGATTGGATCGTTTGTTTTTTTGTTGGTATTGAGTTGTATGAGTTCTTTTATATTTTTGATATTAGGCCCTTATTGGAGGTGTTGCTTGCAAATATATTTTCCTATTTGGATGGTTGTCTCTTTACCTTGTTGACAATTTCTTTTGCTGAGCAGAAGCTTTTTAGTTTGATGTAGTCCCATTCATTTATTTTAGCTTTTATTTCCCTTGCTTTTGAGGTCAAATTCATAAAATCTTCTTTAAGTCCAAGGTCCTTCAGTTTAGTTCCTATGTTTTCTTCTATGCGTTTTATTTTTTTTGGTTTTTTTTGTCAAAAATTATTTGCCTGTATAAATAAGGGGTTACTTCTGGACCCTCAATTCTTTTCCACTGGTCTGTGTGTCTGTTTTGTTGCCAATACAATGCTATTTTGATTACTGTCACTTTGTAGTATAATTTGAAATCGGGCAGAGTGATGATTCCAGCTTCATTCTCTTTTCTTAGGATGGTTTTGGCAATTCGGAGTCTTCTGTGCTTCCATACAAATCTGATGATTTTTTGTTCTATTTCTTTAAAAAATGCCAATGAGATTTTGATGAGGATTGCATTAAATCTGTATAATGCTTTAGATAATATGATCATTTTAACTATGTTGATTCTTCCAATCCAAGAACATGAAATAGCTTTCCATTTCTTTGTATCTTCTTCGATTTCTTTTAATAGGGTCTTATAGTTTTCATTATATAGGTCCTTCACTTGTTTCATTAAATTTATTCCTAGGTATTTTAATCTTTTTGTTGCAATTGCCAAAGAAATTATTTTTTCCACTTCTTTTTCTGACACTTCATTATTAGAATATAGCAAAGGTATGAATTTTTGAATGTTGATTTTATATCCAGAGACTTTACTGTATTTGTTTATTGTTTTTAGTAGTGTTCTTGTGGAATCTTTAGCTCCTCTGTTATCTTTTATGATCCCATCTACTAATCAGTTGTGAAAGACAGAAATGTGGAAATTATTCTTGACTCCTTTTTCCTCTCAACGTTTAATTAACTAATCAATGAGACTTCTGTATCACTCAAATCCATCCACTTCTCCCCTCTTCATTGCTATTGTTTAAGTTTATACCATCCTTTTTTCTTATTTTTAGAGTCTCTCAGAGGTTTCTTATATTACTCCTACTTAAATAATTTTAAACACTGCAACTATAGACATTTATTTTTCTTTCTGGGTTATTTTAATCCATAATTAAAATGTATTAACTATAAATAAAAATATTTTTTCTAAGCATATATCCATACAGACTTAATCAATGAAGTGAGTTTATCATGTTTATATTTATGGATTTTATTATATGTCTTTTTTACTCCTGCACAATTGCAACTTTTAGATATGAGACTATCTATGCTAGTAATTGTTTTTATTAAAGTTGAGGTATTTTGTGCAATAGAATCAAGCATTAATATATGGTAAATGTGCTTGTGTATACATTTACTAAACATTTTCAAAACTATCAAAGTAGAATTAATTTCATTTTTAAAAATTTGTGAATACAGCTTTCACAAAAATAACTCAAAATGGATCACAGACATAAATGTAAAATACAAAGCTATAAAGTTCCTCGGAGATAACATAGCTAAAAATTGAGCTAACATTGGGTTTGGTGCTGACTTCTTAGGTACAACACCAAGCATGATCCATGAAAGAAAAAAAATGCTAAGTTTAAATTTAATAAAATTAAACACTTCTCTACTGCAGAAGACATTGTTTAAAAAAATGAAAAATCAAGCCACAGACTGGGGGAAAACGCATATCTGATATAGGACTGGTATCCAAAATAGGTGAAGAATTCAATAGTATACAAAATATACATAAACACATACACACACACACACACACACACACACACACACACACGTAAAACACCTCAACAATAAGAAAACAAACAACCAAACAAAATGGGCAAAAGATCTGAACAAATACCTTACCCAAGAAGATATGTGGATGGTAAATAAGCATGTGAATAGATATATGTCAACAAAGCATATCATTAGGGAATGGCAAATTAAAATAATGAGATACCATTACACAGGTATTAGAGTGGCTAAAATCCAAAACACTGACAACATCAGATCTTGGTGAGGATGTGGAGCAACAGGCACTTGTGGAGCAACAGGAACTTTCATTTATTGCAGTGGAAGACACTTTGACGGTTTCTTACAAAACCAAACAAACTATTATATAATCCAGCAATTGTGTTGCTTGGTATTTATTTGACCTAAATAAACTAAAAAATTTATATCTTCATAAAAGCCTGCACACAAACGTTTACAGAAGCTTTATTCATGATTGCCAAAACTTGGGAACTTCAACAGATGAATGGATAACCAAACTGCAGTATATTCAGAAAACGTAATATTATTCTGAATAAAAAGAAATGAACTATCAAGGCATGAAAAGGCATGGAGGAATCTTAAATGCATATTGCTAAGTGAAACAAGCCAATCTGAAAAGGTTACATGTTGCCAACTATATGACATTAGGGAAAAGGCAAAACTATTGATTCCGTAAAAAATATCAGTGGTTCCAGGGGTTTAGGGAGAGAGAGTGGAGAAGAGAAACAAGTGGAACACAGGCTATTTTTAGGTTATTGAATCTATTCTGTGTGAGATTGTAATGGTGGATACATTTGTCAAAACCCATAGAAAGCCTAACAGAGTGAGGCCTATTGTGAATTATGAACTTTAGTTAATAATAATGTATCAATATTGGCTTATCTATTTGAACAAATGTATCACAGTAATGCAAGATGTTAATAATAAGGGCAATGGAGCAAGTTAGAATGTTTCTGAGAACTCTCTGTACTTTCCACTCAATTTTTTTCTGTTCTGTATACCTAAATTTGCTATAAAAAAATAAAATCTATTAATTTTTTAAAAATGGGCAAGAATGTCCTACCAAATTCCATACTGAGAATTTTTATGTTGGTTTCAGATCCCCATACTTATATATTATTTTTTCAGTGTATAGAATTCTTTTTTTAATAGTTCTGCTTGTTACAAAGTTCTCATTTATTTCTTAAAAAAACCCTGTATTTTTTATCTTGTCAATTTAATTGTATTTATTTTATTAATATGCATCGCTATCTTGATTCACAAAATAATTGAGCTCTTACAAAAGTTATTGTTAAAATTTAATAAAGAAACTTGACATTTAAAGAAAAACTCTAAGAAATGTTTTACAAAATAAAAAAAAAAATGGGCAAGGGAATTAAATAGACATTTCTTCAAAGATAAACCAAGGGCCAACAAGCACATGAATAATGCTCATCATTAGTCATTTAGGGACACTGTAAAATCACAATGAGATAGCATTCCATGCTCACTAGTATAGCTATTATGAAAAAATAAAAACAAAAAATAAGTACTGAAGAGGATGTGGGGAAATTCAGGTCCTAATACAGTGCGTGTAAGAATATAAAATGGTGCAGTCTCTGTGAAAAATTCCACACAAAGTAAACAAAGAATCACCATATGACATAGCAATTCCACTCCTACGTACATACCAAAGAGAAGAAAAAACATGTTTTCACACAATAACTTGTGCATCAATGTTCATAGAAGCATTATTCTTAATAGACAATAATTGGAAGCAACTCAACTGTCCATTGACTGATGAATGATAAACAAATAAAGTATATCCATACAATGGAATATTATACAACTATAAAAAGAGTGAAATACTGATACATGCTGCCGCGTGGAGGAACCTTGAAAATGTTATGCTAAGTGAAAGAAGACAAACACAAACGTCTAATATTATATGATGCCATTATAAATATCCTGAAAAGACAAATTGTTAGAGACAGCAAGAGGATAGTGGTTAATTAGATTTGGGGAGAGTGGTGAATAGAGAGATGATAAGTAGAGCATATGATATGGGCTTATTTTGAGATGATGAAACAGAGTAATAATCGACTATGTTGATGATTGCTCATATCTGTGACTATACTATAAATTGAATCATTGAATTGTTCACTTTGAATGGATAAATTGTATGCTAAGTAAATTATCTCAAGAAAGCTGTTTAAAAAATGTTGGAAAAATTATTAGACATGCAAAGAAGCAGCATAATTAAAATCATAAACAGGAAAGAAATCAGTCCATAGAAATAGAATTAAAATGAGAAAGAAAATAGAATTAGATCAGAATACAAAGACATCAAAATAGCTATTATAAATATGCACAATTAAATAAATGAAAGCATGAATATAAGGAATTAAAAGAAAATATGAAAATAGAAGTAAAAGATATAAGAAAAGAACCAAATGGTTATTCTACAGCTGAAAAATATAATACATGAAATACAGTATATGAAACTTTCACTTGGTAGATTTAGCAGATCAGGGCTCCAAAGAAATCTGTGGATTTAAAGAAATAGCAAAATGAAGCAGAGAGAGGAAAAAAAAGGGTTTTGTTTTTGTTTTTGTTTTAAAAAGAACAGTTCTTTGGTGAACTGTGAGACAATATCAAGCAGTCTATCATATGAATAAAGGTTAAAATGTCTAAAGACTTCTCGTGAGGAAAAAAATCCAATGAAAAAGAGAATGTTTTATAATATAAAAATTAAAAGATTCTTAAAAATCAAACTTTCTATCTAGAATTTTATATTGAGGAAAAATTTTCTTCAAAAGTGAAGGCAAAATAATTTTTCATACAAAAAATGCTGAAAGAAGTTATGGCCATCAGATAGGAACTACAGTAACTACTAAACCATGTGCTTCAGAGAGAAAGAAGGTGACAATGCACTGAAACTTGGATCTACTCAAAGGAATTACCAAAGTGTTGCAGATAAATGTAAAAGATGTTTTTCATCTTATAATTTCATTAAAAAATAATTGCTTTTCATCTTATAATTTCATTAAAAAATAAAGAAAAACTAACAATCATTGTGGGTTTTATAACATATGTAAAAAAGAAACATGACAATAGCAAAAAGAGCAGGAAAGAGGAAATGGAAATATACTGTCTTAAAATTCTTACACTGTAAGCAAAGTGGCTCAATAGTATTTGTAAACAGATTATGACAAGATAAAGATGCAAACTGTATTCTCCAGAGCAATGACTAAAAATAAATCATAGAGATACAGACAAGAATACGTAGAGGAGATAGCATGGAAAACTGAAATTATTAAAAAAGAGAAAAAAAATCAATGCAAATAGAAAATCAATGCAAGATAGTGAGTCCAGATAATCTATGTCTCAAGCCAGTTTCTTCCTTTAGCCTGTTTCACTTATTTTAAGATATATGTTCAGTTGTCTCAGTTCCCAAAACTGTCGACCATTTTTTAGGTCTATATTAGCTAGCATCTCCACCTGACCCCGCTTCTCTAGAATTCAGGATTCAGCTCCTTTAACTGTAAAGGGAATTTCCTTCTCAGTAAAATAACCCTTTATGTTAACACTGAATTATCTGACTGTATTCAGCTCACCTAAATACTGCATATGTTCAATCAATCCTCAGACATTCTTTTTTATTTTTTTAAGTTTACATTTCCCTGCATTAAGTATTTGCACCATAATTCCCTAGATGCAAGAGGTAAAGTTGAATGTTATTTCTGAAGTATTATTTTAAAACTATTTTCCGTTGAGATATAGTGTGTGTGTGTGTGTGTGTGTGTGTGTGTGTGTGTGTGTGTGTGTGTGTGTTGATTTTTAGAATCTTACCACTGCTTTTCTGAGTCTCTGGAATCCAAAATTTATATTCTCCTTTGTTTGAAGATTTATTTCTCAATATTTGGTCATCTTTCCTGTATGAATTTAGGAGCTGGATTTAGCTACACAAAAGTGAGGCCTACATATAGAAACTTTAACAAACAGGAGTTTTTTTTTTTTTCATGCTACCAGAAGTCTGAAATAGGGAGTCCAGAGCTCATTAAGCTGTCAAAAACAAATGGGAACAACAGCTTCCTTCTATCTTTCAGTTTTTGAGCCTCTGTGACTTTTTAACTCATAGTCCAAGAAGGCGATGTTGCCTTCAGTCTGCTAAATATATCTCAAGGAGAAAGAAAAGGGCAGGATGAAGCAAAAAGCTTTCCTAGAAAACCACTTAAACTGACTTTACATTTTTTGTTCAGAACTGTAATACTACTTGGCCACACTAGCTGCAGGAGAATCTGATGTGTTGGGCATGTTTAAATGGACACATTGTCTCTCCCAACAAAATCATGGGTAGTAAAGAAGGGAGACCCTGGAAATTAGGGATGAAACTGCATAGTCGGCCTCAGCTCAAAAGTTCTTTCTGGGTTTCTCAGTACAATCATAATAGTAGAAACCTTTTTATATGCATCAACCGCTATGTTTTTCAAAAGGTAAACAAAGTAATCAATTCCACAAAGACATTGTTCCCTTGTCAAATTTCTGAAAATCCACCAAGTGTAACTCTCTTCCCCTCGAAGACACATATATATTCTATAGTCCTATAGCACTCTTTCTTCAAGAAACCTCAAGTTCATATGAAATCAGAATCCAGATAATTCCATTTTCCTCTAAACAACCAGATTTTGTCCATTCCAGAGCCCTCCCTCATACATCTGAACTGTAAAATCCTTGATCTATATCAAGAATTTATTAAATCTGATAATATGCTATATCATGAGAATTTATAAAATTATATCTTGCCTTCTAGATATTTTCAATATATAAAATTCTACTAAGAAAAATTCATGATATATTTTAACAAATTATTCAAAATGCATTGTATTTGGTTACTATTTACTTTGTTATTAATCACTCTCCATCTGAACACCAACATTTTTTTCTTTTTGGAGCTGACATAGCAAACTGCATCAAACTAAAATAAATTTTTGAATTAAATGTTTATAGGTTTTTGTCTATAATTTTCTTATCAGTTGACTATTTGACTGTGGCTCTTTAATTAGCTTTTCCATAATTCATTTTCATTTCCTTGATGCATTTCAAAGTAAATGCAAGTATTATTACATTTACCCCTGAACACTGCAGTATGGACAGAGTTCAATATTTGTTCAAGTTTTTTGAGTTTTTTTGTTTGATATAATATTCACGTACAATAAAATGCACAAATCTTAAGTGTGCACTGGCTGAGTTTTGATGAATAAATATTCCAACCCAAGTCCTTATTGAGATAGAGAGCATTATCATCACCTCAGAAATTTACTTTATTTTCTTTCTCATTCAATTCTTACCTATACTCTTTCAAATGTAAGCATTGCTATGATTTTCCTCCATAAGCACTTTTACTTGTTTTACCAATTTATATAAATGGAATCATTCAATATGCATTCTTTAGAAAAAGCTCATTTCACTCAATAAAATATTCTTCAGATTTACTCATACTGTTGTATATATCACTAGTACGTTCCTTTTCATTGCTGAGTAGTATTTCATTTTGTAAATGTAGCACATTTGTTTAGCAATTCTCCTATAGAAATGTTTTATTTCTTTTGTATAAATTCCCAGGAGAGGACTACTGGGTTAAAAGGGAGTTTATTTTTAATCGAAAAGAAAGAAAGAAAAAAAAGTTTCCAGATGGTCTTCCATAGTTTTGCTTTGTTTTGTTTTTTTTGTTTGTTTGTTTGTTTTTACCATTTTACATTCAACCAACTGTATATTGGTTGCTTATTCCAATCAACAGCAGAGAGGTCTGGTTATTTCACATTCTTGCCGACATTTGATGCTGACAGTCATTTTAAGTCTAGACATTCTGTTGAATGTGTAGTACTATTTCATTGTAGTTTTAATTTGCATTTCATTTGACCAGTCATGTTGATGTGTGCTGCTTTGAGTTTGTCTTGGGTATGCATATCTTGGAGTCAGCCAGAAATTTTATCAGAATTTATACATAGAATTTAGAACTTCTTATCTCTGTATTTTCAAATCTAATATTTCCATTGGATTTTCTTTCAAATTTGCTAGTTCTCTGCTAATATTTCTTATATTTGTATTCCTTATAAGCATATTTTTCTTCACTTCAATGAATATAGCCAAATAGTTCAATGTAATTAATCTGCTACCAGATTATAGCTGGCTGATAATCCCCAAAAATGATGCCACTCTAGAGACCCAGGGTAGATCTCTGCTTTTACTGGATAGAGCACACAGCAGTGGCTGTTTCTATTTGGCCTTGTCAAATGGAAGCCCAAGATATTGTGGCGATGCAAAACTTCCTTCCTTGCCACCATAACCATTTTGATCTTGAGTCCATTGGGCAATGAAAGAAATGACTAGAGAAAATCTTGACTGGTATCCACAGATCAGATCATCCTTTGGTAAGCATTCAGATGGGACACAAATAGCTTCAGATTTTTTGTCTTTTCATAGAGAATTGTCCACAGAATTCCTTTGGGGAACAGTGAAGGAAAATTAACAGTCTAAATTTTTGGCAGTCCCCCCTTCATTCAAGAGATTTTCGGTATGTAAATTGTTCACGTGTAAAAGTTGACAAAGGGGCCATGGCTCTGTTTTGGTGATTTAAGTAAGACTTCCATTAACGAGACCTAGAACTCTTCTACTTATACAGATCAAGTAAAAATTTAGTAGATGGCTCATGTCTAATTTTTCTAGAGACGTCACAATTGATCAAATAGCCAACGTCATAGATGTTTGTGAGTCACACTATTTCTATCACTATTCTAAATTATACCAGTTTAATATTACAGTAATTATGCCAGCCTTGTATTTGGTAATTAAGTGCCACTATATGAACCCTGCCACTCAGGATCCTATTATTTCCATTGCATTTAGGGATCACAGTTTGATTGTAGAAGTTGCCACTATAATTTCTGACCTAAAGAGAAGAGTAACCACAGAACTGTTCAAGGATGCTGGGACTCCACTCACAAATTTTTTTCTTATAGTTGTGGTGAAAGGTGTCCTCAGGACACTCCTATCAAGGGTGAGTGGGTCTTACATAATTCAGTAGCCATCCAGTCATCAAAAGTTTGTTATCCTCTAACTATTCAATCCTCCTTTTCCTCCCCCAAAATGCTTTTGACTTATTTCAGGAGTCAGGGTCATTCTAGCAAATCCCATTTCTGACATCAGCTATGGTGGTGGTCCCTATGACCATCTTCAGACTCAGTGATTTTCTAGAAAAACACATAAGACTTAGAAGTCCTTATACTCATGGCCATAGCTTATTACAGCAAAAGGATACAGGATAAAATCAGCAAAAGCTAAAGCATGGATTGAGGTCTAGAGGAAAACGGGCATACATTTTCTTTTGTCTCCTCCCAGTGGAGTCACATAAGATACAATCAATTCATCCAACAACAGTATATAATAATATATGCAAAGTGTTGCTAAACAAAGAAGATAAACCTGAGCTTAGGTGTTGGGCTCATAATTGACCTCAGATGCCCAAGCTCTAAATTGCCAGAGGAAAAGCTGGTATTCACCACAAATCATATTGATAGCATAAACTATCTAAACAAACTAGTACAGCATTTCTCAAGGACCCAGGCAAGCAAAAACTTTCTTAGGCAAAACCTTCCAAAAGCTCAGTTACCAAGAATCAGACAATGGCTAATCTTGAAAATTGTTTTCCCCCTTGAGAATATGCTGGGCTTGAGCAGCCCTGGGATGCTGAGTTAACACTTTCTTGCACAATATATGAATTTTGTATAAGTCACTATTGACAATACAATCAAAAACATTTCAACATCTAGAAATAATTCTAAGAAAATATGTACAAGACTTCTACAAAAGAAACTACTAAATATTATTGACTCTATTCATCAATTTCTTCCCCCGCCACCAGCTTTGACATATTGACATGTGTAAGTTTAAGGAGCACAATAAGATGATTTGATATACATACATATACAGCAAAATACTTACCATAATAAGGTCAGTTAACACAAACATCACCTCATCTAGTTACCATTTGCCATGTGTGGTGAGAACATTTAAGATATACTCTCAGCATATTTTAAATATACAATACAGTATTGTTAACCATAGTCACTACGCTGTATATTAAATCCCCAGAACTTATTTATCTTATAACTGAAAGTTTATACTCTTTGACCAACATCTCCCATTCCTCTACCCCTCAGCCACTGACAACCATCAATCTAACTCTGTTTCTATTAGTTGAGCTGTATTAGATTCCATGTATAAGTGAGATCATACTGTATTTGTCTTTCCCTGTGTGGTTTATTTCACTTAGCTAATACCTTTAAGGTTCATCCATGTAGACATCATTTATAGACTTCTGACATACTGATAATGTTTCAGATCTTGATTTAGATAATTGTTGAACAGGTGAATTCATTTTGTAAAATTCACAGAGATGGATGCTTAATATTTGTGCGTTTTATTGGATGTAGATTATGCTTCAATAGAAAAGATTAAGTGTACTATGAGAAATCAGGTCCCAACTCACGTACAGTTTGGTCAGTTTCATTACAATTTGTGACTCACAGAACACTGATGGCACTAAGCCTGTAGAAATCTTCTACTTATTTTAATAAATTAAAGAAACTGCTATAATACTTTTAAAAACAAATGTTAAAATGTGAAATGCATATTGATGACTATATGTGATGTCCAACACTTAAACTAAGAAAATATTTTAAATATTTTTACGTCTCATAATTTTAAAATCAGCTTATTCATACTCAAAGAGACATTGTGAGTTGGACTTTTTATAACCAAGATAAAATCCAGGGGGAAAAGTTGGAAAGGAACTTCTAACATAGTATCATATTAAAGTTCTGATCACTTATTGTTTATCTACATTTCATTACATTATAATTTAGATACATATAACATAATTTGTTCATAAAATAAGACTATAAAACACTTATTTTTTCAAATATAAAGAAAACATAACAGTGTTAGATTATCTCTTGTGTATGTCATTACCATAAATCTTGGTAAGGATAAGAATTATTATTTCTGCCATTTTCTTCCTGATATGACTCTAGGTTAAAATTTGCCAATGAAAGTAATTTGTGTATGATATAGAAGGCAGAAGTGAAGCAAAAGTTGTTATTTTCACAGATCAGTCATGGTGCCTTAGTCAGAGTGACTGCAGATGACTTTACAAGCTTACACCTTCCCACTGTGGCAGACTTTGCAGAACTCTATTAGCTCCCTCTTCATGTTCCCACCTTATGGCTAAACACATCCCATTATCAGACTTTCTTTTGAAAACCAGCTTTTCTCCTCTCTCCAGTGCTTTAGGTTGAAGTTGTTATTGTTTTACTGATCATCCAGCTGTGGCATTCCAGATGTTCATACTAGTTCTTCTTGCTTTTGTGGAAGCTCTAATTCCTTTTATTAAACCCTTCACTCTAAAATTTTAGCGGCTCATTTTTGTCAACTGAGAAGCAGTTATTTCACAAACTGAAGTTTTCTAACTTTGTTGCCACCCTCACAGACTTCTTTATTACTCAGCCTTAAAAAAATTGAAATCCTATCATTTGCAACAATATGGATGGACCAAGAGGTGATTATGCTGAGTGAAATAAGTCAGATAGAGAAAGATAAACACCATATGATTTCACTGACATGTAGAATCTAAGGAACAGAAATAACAAAAGAATCTAAAACAGACCCACAAATATAGAGGACAATCAGGTGACGGCCAGAGGGGAGGGAGTTGTGGGGCTAGAAGAAAGGGGTGAAGGGTTAATAAAATACAAATTAGTAGTTGATAGAGGGCACCAGGATAGGGAACACAGATAGCAGTAAGATAATGGCTAGAAGGAAAGCCAGAGGGAAGACAGAGTAATCAGGGGGATTGTTTCATAAACTATATAAATGTCTAACCAATGTACTGTATACTTGAAATTAACAACAACAACAAAAAAACCAGGATAATTTGACAGATGATTTAAATACTTGAAAGTAATTTAAAGAGATCTAACTTATAATAAGCACAACGCTGAGATGACACAATGGATTCCATTTTTAAATCAGAATTACATGTTTCAGAGATCTAATCTAGTGTAAAACTTTCCTAATAATTTCAAGGATTAGTTAAGAAGCACAGACAAAGCAGGGAGAGGTATAGTGTTTGCATCCACACTGGCCTTTATTCTCAAATATATACATTATATAATATATAATACAATATATATATAATATACACATATTATATAATGTGTAATGCACATGGATACATATATAAAATATATCATATATATTAGAAGTCATATTCTATATATATCATTTATCAATAAATAATATATATCTATATCGATATAACACATATTAGCTGATTTTATAAGAATCTAATGGGCTAATCCATGTAAAGCATTTAGTACAATGTTGTACTAAATATTAACAATGCCAATAGCAATTAATATCATTTACAATGGGAGTTTACAAATGGTTGACAATAATGTAGTAAAATCTAAGACGTACTTAGTTTTGTAAAATGCAAAACTATTTTTCTCCTCTTACATTCATTTTTGGTCTAATTACTTAGTGGAAAATATCTTCCTAGGAAGCATATTTTAGCAAAAAAAGTTACAAAGCACAAATTACTATCCAGGTATTCAACAACTATGAAGCAATGAAAGGAAGAAATTAAGAAAGAGAATAAGTGCGAGAGGGAGGAGAAACAAAAGAAGAGAGAATGAAAGAATGAAAAAATAATATAAAAGATTTAGATAATTCAATCCATGGTAACATTGCTAGGCTGGAATAATACACAAAATTTTGAGACTCTGAGGAAGATGACAGACTAGGTAAAAGCAAGGTTCGCCTCCTCCCAGGTCCTCATTGAAATTATAACCAAATTATAAAATAATCAATGTGTAGAATCACCTAAAGTCCAGCTGATCATAACATGTATGTCTGATAATATAAAAAAGGTGCCACATTGAAGGCTGTAGGAGGGGCAAAGTCGCCAATCGGGCAGCACCCACACCTGCGGGTAGTGGAAGATCACCGGGAGGGAGAGCCAGGCTGCAGAGGCTCCCCTGAAGGAGAGGGGAGTCCTGGCCTTATTCAGGAGCTCCCCAGCCCAAAGTGCCATCCCAGGGAAGAAGAGATTCAAATAACTCTGACTGTAAAAACTAGAGAAGATTCTGGCCATCTGGAGGAGATGGAAGGAGACTGAAACCCTAGACGCCCCTTTGAAAGTTCTGCGCACAGGCTTTCTGACCTGTGGACACTCACCCTGGACAAGGGCGGTGGGTCAGAGGCTCATGCAAGATTCATACTGGGAAAGTCTGCATTACTTGGAACCAGAATGAGAGCTTGAAGGGCAACCGCCTTCACGCCTTAGTCCGGCCCCCCTACAGGGCAGTCTATAGAAATCGCAAGCTAAACTGTGCAGACCCCTCCCACAGGGCTATTAGGAAGCTGCTGGCCAGAAGAGGTTCAGCCCCACTACACCTCCCACCACCACCCAGTCTGCAGATTGCCCAGGGCATTTGTTGCTGGATGGCTGCAACACCCTGAACTATTCAGGGCCACATTCCCAGCTGGCAGCCAGCACTTGAGCTTGCATTTTGGAGACAGTTTCAGGCCAACATTAACTTGCTAGGATCTCAGGGATCTGTGGGCCAGTCCCAGACAGCAGCTGGTCTTGCTGTGATCTGGAATTTTCACAGGAATGCACAAAAGGTTACAGAAGTTTCAGCAAGGCTGAGGCTTTATTGATCTGAGAGCCATTGTCTCCTTGGGACCATGCCCCACCCATCCCATTCAACCTACAAATTGCCCCAAGGGGCCTATTGACAGGCAACCACTGGCCCTGCCCCTCCCCTCAGGTCTCTCAATCCTTACAGGCAACAAACTGGCTAGCACGGGGTGGGCAGTGCACAGAAATCAGTGGCAAGCAGATCTCTGCTGCCTGCAAGAGTTGCAATATTGTGTGCATGGAGTTCAGGGGTCTGTGGGACTGCCCCAGAGGGCAGCTGGTCTCACTGTGATCTGTAACTATAGCGGGAATGCCCAGGCACAGAAGTTGCAGCAAATCTGAGGCTGTATTGACCTGACAGCCTTTGTCTCCCTCAGATCTCACTACCCCAAGCCACTAAGTGCCTGCAGCCCACTGACAGGCAGCCTCCCCTGTCCTGCTTTTCTCTGGGTTTGCACATTCTGCACAGGCAACAGACCTTGGCTAGCACAATGAGTGCATTTTGGGAAAAATAGTTGTGGGCAGACCACTGCTGCTTGTATGAACTGCAATATCTCTTGGAGGAGGATCACAGGGCTCTGTGGGACTGTGCCAGCATGAGGTACAGTATTGCTTGGGCAAATCACAGGGGTTTTGTGGGCCCATCAAAGACGATAGTAGGTGATATAGTGATATCTGACTTTGGTGAGAGCCCACAGTCCCAGAGCTGGCAGCAAATCTGGTGCTGTGTAGGCCTGACAGCCCTGTACCTCACTGAGACGATGCGCTACCTAACCCACAATTACCAGTGGCAAGCCTGATCCCAGGCAACCTCGACCCATCCTGTGCTTTCCTTGGGTCATAAATTCAACAGCAAACAATAGCACTCAGTTCGTGTGGCCCATCCAGGAGAAGCATCTGGTGGAGGACCACAAACTCACGCCCACGAGCTTCAGTGTTTCTTAAACAGAGCTTGGGTGTTTGCAAGCCTGAGGTGGGCAGCAGCTGGCCTTGCTACGATTGGAAACTTGTACAGAGAGCTGCAGAGACAGCACTGGCATGTAAACTGACACTGCAGTGGCAGGTGGGGCATTTACTCCTTAGATCCAGGAGATTCCCGGGATCCCTGAACCACCCAACACGCATATCACTCAGAGACTCTTCCAGTCTCAGAGACTCATGGGCAACTGACAAGTAGTGTCAGGCCCTGAAGAGCACTGGTCCCTCTGCTAAACTGCCCTAGGTCAGTGATGGGGGATAACTGGACCTCTACCTACAGTGTTGTCTCTTCCACTTACCTATGAATACAGCATAGGTAACAACCATCTGCAGATCACTTTGTAGCTCCCACTAGGTAGCTCTGAGCAATCAAAGGCAGCGGCTGAATTCATAAGCAGTACACACAAAGGGTAGTTGCAACAAGTACACAAGTTGCAACAAGTACGCAAATCCCACTAAGTGGGGTCAGCCCTCACACAGTAGCAACTCTTACCCTGTGGGCACAGCCAATTCCCACAATTAGCCTGAGCATTAATCCACTGATCTACTAACACCAATAAAGTCTTAGCAACAACAGAAGATCATATACAAATCACACAAAGTTCACATCCAGAGCCCCCGGCACAGGGGATCAGGGAGAGTGCGCCATTGGGCCACACAAGGCACCTTCCACATAAGGCCATCTAGCCAAGGCTGATAGATGAAACAAATATTTCTAACACATAGAAAGGAACACAGAGAGGCTAATAAAATAAGAAAACAAAGAAACATGCCACAAATGAAACAACAGGAGAACACTACAGAACATAAGCTAAATGAAATGGAGGCAAGCAACCTACTAGGGATAGAGTTCAAAATAATGGTTATAAGGATGCTCAACAAACTTAGGGGGAGAATGAATGAGCACAATGAGAACCTCAAAAGAGAGAGAGTAAGCATAAAAAAAAAAAAACAGAAACCATAAAAAAGAACTAGACAGAAATGAAGAATACAATAATTGAAATGAAGAATACACTAGAAGGATTCGACAGTAGATTGGGCAAAGCTGATTTGAAGAAGATCAAATTGGTGAACTAGAAGACAAGGTAGTAGAATATACCCAATCAGAACAACAAAAAGAAAAAAGAATTTTAAAATATGAGGATAGTTTAAGAGACCTCTGGGACAACATGAAGCGTAACAATATCTGGATCACAAGAGTACCCAAAGGAGGAGAGAGCAAGAGATTGAGAATCTATTTGAAGAAATAATGACAGAAAACTTTCCTAACTTGGCAAAGGAATTAGACATAGAAGCACAAAAAGTCCCAAACAAGAAGAATTCAAACAGACCTACACCAAGACACATCATAATTAAAATGCCAAAGCTCAAAGACAAAGAGAGAATCTTAAAAGCATCAGGAGAAAGGCAGCTAGTTACTTAAAAGGGTACCCCTATAAGAATGTCTGGTAATTTTTCAATGGAAACTTTGCAGGCCAGAAAAGAATGGCAAGAAATATTCAAAGTTATGAAAAACAAGAATCTACAACCATGAATACTCTACCCAGCAAGGCTTATGATTAAAATGGAAAGTGAGATAAAGAGCTTCCCAGACAGGTAAAAGCTTAAGGAATCCATCACCAACAAGCCAGTATTACAAGAAATGTTAAAGGGACTTCTGTAAAAAGAGAAGTGGTAAAAAAGAAATAACAAATACAAATAATAAAATGGCAGTAATTATGTACCTATCAGTAATCACTTTAAATGTAAATAGATTATATGGGTTAATCTATTAAATTTTAAAAAGATTTCAAATTGTCCCATAAAATGAAACCCAATTGTTTTCTGTATGTCGGAGACAGATCTAACACTAAATGATTCAAAAGGATTGAAAATAAAGAGATAGGCAACAGTATGACAAACATATGCAAACATTGGTACAACAGGACTGAGATCCTGATATCGGACAAGGTGGAATTCAGACAGAAAAGCCTCCAATAAAGAAGAAAATAATGGAGATTTTTCTTCTTCTGTAGAATGTCTTCTAAGTCTTTTTTATATTCACCTTCATTACTTTTGAAACTTTTCTCAGACTGCTTAATAATTAGGTGAAAAATTAAACAACCAACCAAATTAAAAAACCCTAACTGATAAGCTGCTTCCTGAAGTAACCCTGTGATCCCCTGCAACGTTGATATAAATGACCAGCTGGCAAAAGATGATAACGATGTAGTATATTTTCAATTGGTGCTTATTCTGAACACGTATATTAGAATAGTAATAATAGCAACCACATGAAAAGGTGACAATTATTCCATGCTAGCAAAAACAAATTTCTCTTACTTCAATATTAAGAGAAAAAAAGTGATTATATAGCATAAATATAATTAGAGGCACTTTATTTAATGTTTATTGATAAATTTAATAAACATTTACTTAATGTTTATCAATCATTTAAATGAATAGTCATTCTTTAAAAAAAAATTAAAAGAGCACATTTCTATAGTGATTGCACTTACTATAACAAATGTGTTTATTGAAAAATAATCCTGACTCGATGTCAGTCTCTGTGTAATGAGTAGAATAGATCCGAAGTTACACGCTTGGACAATATAAAGTACTAGGTTCTCTTAAGCTCTATGATTTGATGGAAAATTGACAGATGATTTAAATTATAACCTTAAATCCCCCACTGATCTAATGTGAAATTCCGGAAGATAATTTTATTTTACTGATTCTTTATATCCTTATTTGTAATATAGATGTGTTCTTTAAAATGAAGTTCAATAACATTTTCTGTTCTACAATGTTGAAGGGTCTTTAATATTAAGAAACTTTTATTAAAATATAAACACTCATAACCCATTATCCTGTGTCACTTTCAATCTTTCCTTCCTTAAACTTATAATACACACATTATATATCTTATATATTTAAATAAGCAAAATATGTAAATTATACAGCTATAACTAAAACAAATTTGTATAAAGCAATATTCTTTCTAAATATGAAAGACATTATTTTCTCTCCTTTCTCTTTTGCTTTATCTTTAAAAACACTGCTGTTGATCCACTGAATTAATTTCACAAGTTACTAACATTTACTTGATCCTCCATTTAACAAAATAACTACATCTTTATGCAGATCAGTAGGTCCTGTACCAGGTTTAATCTGCGGATACTTACAGATTTTGTAATATTTGGTGTGTATAAAAGTTTAACAGTCACAATTTAAATATTCTGTTGCAGTCAAAAAAAATGAACACTACAGATTTAATGATGTATATGTTCATTAAGCAAATAAATGGATGAGAGAAAGGAATGAGAAGCCATAACACAATTTTTTACTATTCCATAGCTCATGTTCTTAACATTGTGTAGGAAAACAATAACTTAGGGGTTAAAAATGTGAGACACTATCTAAAAAAAGCCAGTGTCAATTAGTAGATCGATGTTCAAAGATAAATATTAAAGAAAAAAAAAAAAGATAATTGATTCATTCATTTACTGAAGTGGTATTTACTGAATGCTTACTATTGAGTCCTTTATATTTAATAATAATTACTGGGCACTGTTCTAGTTATTGAAGTGTAGTACATCGAACAAGACAGACAAAAATCTTCCCTAAAGAACTTTCATTTTACTGTGATGAGACAAGTCGAGACTGACAAGTATAACTCTATGCAGAGTCCCAAATTTGGTTTCAGTTAAAAGTAAGGCTGAACAACCAAGATTTAGACATGCAGAATTTCTGCCAAAAAAAAAGAAGAGTGATTATTAGCCAAAAAAATGTAAAAACACTACTCAGATTTCAAAACTGATTCATTAGAACGTGCTGGGTGGGTGAGTGTCTCTGGGACCTGTAAGATCACCGGACCTTATAGTTGTGCTCATTTCTAAGGTTTATTACAGCGAAGGGACACACAACAGGATCTGCAAGAAGTAAAGACTCAGGTGGAGGCTGGAGAAATTCATGCACAGGCTTCAGTTGTATGCTTTCTGCCACACAGAAGAATACACACCAAACACGCTCTTTTCCTCAGCACTAAAATGTATGCAACATTTCTGCCAAAGTGCCCATTAAAGACTCAGAGCATTAGTTTAGTTAGATTTAGTTTTTTAGGACTGCCATAACAAAGTACCACAGACTGGGTGGCTTTACAGCAGAAATTTATATCTTCATAATTCTGTAGGCCAGAAGTTAGAGATCAGGTGTTGGCAGGGTTAGTTTATTCTGAGGCCTTTCCCCTTCACTTGTAGATGGCCTTCTCTTCATGTCTTCACATGGTCTTTCCATTGCCTGTCTGTTTTAATCTCTTTATAAGTATACTAGTCATATTAGATTAGGGGCCACCTTAATGACCTAATTTTAAAGTAAGTACTTCTTTAAGGACCCTCTCTCCAAATATGGTCACATTCTGAGATACTGTGGGTTAGGATTTTATTATGTGATCTTTAGGTGGACGCAATCCAGCCCATAACAATTCTAAACTCTCAAATAGAAAACATATGTTCAGCATAAACCACATTGCTTTTCCAGTCTAGGTACGAGTCAGTATTATTCATTTGTGAATGGCTCAACTGCCAAGTTCCTAGATGCCAGCCTAGAAGAGAATCTTGCAAGCAGACTTTTTTGAAAGATAGTCTCAGGCCTACTGTTTTAACTCTTTAGGACATTCAGGTAGACAAGTTCAAGATTTTTTATTTGTGATACCTTTTAGGCCAAATATATATATATGTATATATGTGTGTATATTTATGCACATACATATACACACATACATACTTATTTTGATTATTAAATATTGCTTCGATTTTTAAAGGATACAAAAATTATAATATTTTGCAGGTTATTTCATAATAAGCAACTTGGCTACTGCTTTCCTTTTACTCACTCCCTAAACTTACACAATTTTTAAAATAACAGAAAATTATCCAGTGATTTTGCTTAAAGTTAGCAGAGCAAAGTTTTCAAAATAAAAAAATACAAAGAGTGAAAATTTAAGGTAAAGAATCTCTATTGTCTCCAAAATAAACAAACAAAAAAAGTTAGAAAAACTAGTTTAGCCATTACTTGAAACTTCGACCTATGAGAAATATCTATCCAATGTAGAAAGAAGATGCTAACAGCAGGCATGTACCTTATCAAGTCTCCCTCCATTTGTGCAAAGATAACTGGTAAGAAAAAAATGATTAAAATAAATTACCCTTTAATCCAGTAATCAATGTAAAAGACTATTTATTATACAATTTTTGTAACAGAAAGAAATCTAAAGACTCATAAATAGAATACTAGTTAAAAATTGTGGTAATTACAGCATTAAATATCATAATGTGTTGTTTAAAACTAAATTAAATTACAGTAAGCTCATATGGAATGATCTTCAAAATATACTGCTCATTGAAAAATGTTAACATATGGAACTCAACACTAAATACGTCATAAGGTATGTTTATGTATATATAATGATACATGGACTACTGTTCTTTGCTTCTGACTGAGCATCTTAGGATCTGGAAATAAGGATGAATTATTTTACATTTTATTGTTTAGATTTTTACCTACACATGTTATTAGTTAATGTATAGAAAATCCTGTGCCTCTGAGGGACACCAAACTGATTAATAGAATAAAATTTGAGAAGGACTATCATAGAAATCAACCGATCTTGGAATTTAATATAATATTAAGAGTCAAATTGATGATTCAGACTCACATGACTCAGAGCCCTTACCGAGTATCAAGTTTTACTAATAAATTCAAGGGTACACGGAATCACGAGACACAGGTAAAATAGGTCCAGGATCTCTAGTGTAGTTCTGCAAGTCCTATCATGCCATATCAAGGCCAAAGTTAACACAGAAGTTTTCTCTAAGGTATGCAATTACCTCACTTTCACAGAAGGAGCCGGTTAGAACATTTATATTTCATACTGAGAGGGTTACATAGATTATGTGACATTTTCCAACCAGCCATTATCCATAAATCCATATATTCCAGTTTATTTACCATAAGCAATTATAGAGACTTAGGCACATCCTGCTAAAAGCATTCCATAGAAAAATGTTCTTTTACTAGCGAAAACCTTTGTTGTTGTTATTATTGCTAGTATGTTTATAAGGGGATTAGTTAGGGTCAGTTGTCTTATTTCTTTTACTGGAGCATCTCCAGTTAAGAAAGAGATTGTATTGAAGACCTGCAACTTAACTTATTCCTTTCTAGATGACGAGGATGTTCTACTATGGCCATGTTGATCAAATATACTTACATTAGAAAAAGGAGAGAGGTAGTTAACTATAAAGGGCCAGAAAAATTAATATTTAATTCACAATGTAGTGAATTTGTGTTCTGTTGTTTTAAGCATGAAAAATTAATAAATCGAATGAAAATAAAAAATAGATTTTGGTAAATAGATGAATGGGATCATACTGGATTATCGAAGTATGTCAAGTAATGGAGAGATTGCATCTTTAACATCTGAGACAGAATCAAGGAGAGTAATCAGTACGTCAATCCTCTTATGACTTGCCTCTCGTGCCTCTTTCAGGCTCTGTCAGGATCATAACGGTTCACAGCATAGATGATGAAACTATACCCATGTGGTGGTTTTATTGCTGATTTTCTATTGTTTTCCCTAACTTAATACTAATGAATCCAACATACGAAGAACAGCTGTACACAGTTTGTTAACACTTAGGAGAGGAGGCATTGGAGCAAGATTGTCAAAAGGTATAAACTACCAGTTATAAGATAAATTTCTACTAGGGATGTGATGTGCAGCATGGCGACGAGAGTTAACACTGCCGTATGATGTATATAAAAGTCATTAAGAGAGCAAATACTAACAATTCTCATTGCAAAGAATTTTTTTTCTTTTTAATGCTGTTTCTTCTTATTGTATCTATATGAGATAATGGATGAAATCAAATTTAATACAGTAATCATTTCACAATATATGTAAGTAAAACCATTATGCTGCAGACCTTAAATTTATACAGTACTGTATATCAATTATATATAAATAAAATTGGAAAAAAGAATAAAGATTTACATTTATTTGAAAAATGATAAGGAGAAAGGATAATTGCTGATTAAAGATCCCTTAGAACTAAGCCAATTTCGAGCTTTATAGGGACAAGCAAGTTAATTCCTCTAAGCCCATATTTCCTGTTTGTAAAATGGAACTGTAATAGCTGTCTCATAGTGTTAATGAAAAGATTTAATGATATACACCCTGCTAGCTGCCTAATACAATGAATGGTACATAGTAAGCATTAGTTATCTACCACTATGTAATGAAGTGTCCCAAAATTTAACAGCTTAAAGTGACAAATATTTTTTATCACATAGTTCCTGTACCTCAGGAATCTGGGCACAACTTAGCAGTGTACATCAAGGCTCAAGGTCTCTCAAGGTTACAATCAAGCTATTGGCCAGGGCTGATATTTTAAAGACAAATTGTAGCTACTGATTAATACCTACAGCAAAAATACTAATTTTGCTGGATATTTTCAAACTTTTTTTTCAAACATACCAAATAAATACAACATCCTCCCATTAATAACAGTGATTGGGATTGTGGGGGTGATGCATTCCAACAATTAAAAGAAAAAAAAAATAAATCTGTAATAACCAAAAAGTCCAGTCCTTTAATGTCTCCATAATTAAAAGCTAGAAGATATGGTACAGTGGCCAGAGCTGAGGCACACTACTCACTATTTAAACTAATCATGTCCCTATTATTGCCAGTCAAATAATGCAAATAATAAAAATATCATTGATTGAGCATCTCTATGGGCAAGACAAAATATATGAAGCAACAGTTTTTCAATCCACCATCATTAGGCAATGCAGGACAATGATCTCAGATACAATAAACAAAGGAGGTGAGGCATCCTATGGCCCCTGCTTATTGACTTGAGAGAGTTTCCACACCACAGTATCTCCCAAACCCAGGGAGACCAAATAGCTAAGGTATGTGGGACATAGAATTAAGGAGACAAGAGATGCAGAGAACAAAAACTCCCAAGATGTGCAAAAGGTCTTCTTTGAGTATTTCTTGCCTATTGGTCAGCATGCATGTGTGAGGGAACTACCAAAGGAACCACTCAAAAGGATTTTAGTGCTGGGCACTCACAACAGAGCTTGAAATAGTAGTGCCTGTTCCCACCAGGCACTGCATAGAATACACGGGAAGGTCTTACCTCAGGATTGAGGAGAAAATTAACCTTGGACTATTCTTGTCCTTTCTGACAGTCTTAACAATAAGATTCCAAAAGAATAGTTTCCTAGTAACTTTAGAAGGAGCTAATTCAGCTCTAAGTCTTTATTCTTCCACTGAAGTTCCAAACATCACAGAGTAGAGACAAGCTGATCCTCTGTGCCTTGTCTGAACCCCTAAACAACAGAAACCACTAGAGACAATAAGTGTTTATTGTTGTTTTAAGCATAAAGTTTTTGAAAAATTTGTTACCCAGCTATAATTAATACGACTTAGTTTTTAGTACACAGATCTCTGAATTAACAAAGGCAGTGTTTAAGGAGCTGCTCTGATATATGACTATAGATCAGAAGACACTGAGCTAGCTGATAACATAAATTAATAAAACTTTTGGTAGTCTTAAGAGAGGTAGACTTTGTTTTGTTTTGTTTTGTTTTTAATATGGGAGAAAATGAATCAGAGAAGTCAGAGAATGAACTGTAATGATTTTTGTAGCAATGGCTCCCCACAAGGAAGCAAGCCATACAGTATCCAAATCCTTGGGTAGTTTCCCCCATTTCTGACTCTGAGGTTGACTGTGTAACTTGCTTTGGCCAATCAGATAACAGAAAATGCGATGCTAGAAAAGATTTGAAAAGCACAAAAGCACATTAATATTTACTGTCTCTTGATTCTGGGAACCCTGAGACTTCCATGTAATAAAGCATGCTCTAACCACCTGGAAAATAAAAGAACATCAGTAGAGATTGGTCTAGCCAGTCCAACCAGTCCAGCCATCCCAGCTGAAGCCATCCTAGATAATCCAGCCCTTGCTGAGCCAGCCCAGCCAAAAGAAATGCCAGCCATCACAGAAAGTTGTGAGAAATAATAATTGTTTAAAGCCATTAAACTTTATGAATGGTTTGTTATGAAGCAAATACCAATAAATGTAGTCTCTAAAAAAATCTGTAACTTCATAAAACTTCAGATGCATACTCTTTTAACATTTCCAAGAATGCAGCAAACCCTTCTTTACACATAAACATCACAGATTCCTGCCTTCCTAGCCCCATTTTCCAACTGCTTCCCTTATAAAAAGAACTCACCTATTTGGGGGGTGGAGGTGAGTGTGTGTGTGTGTGTGTGTGCACCTACGCACACGCGCATGCATGCGTGTATGTGTGTGTGTGTGTTAGGAAAATCATTTATTTCCCTGGCTTATCTGTTCTGTCCAGAATCCAAGCTTGTCACCTAACCTTGTCAGCTTCACAATAGCAATCATTTCCTGCAACTCCATTGTTTTTAAAGTAGGTGAAATGAGGAAGAACCCAAAGTTATGACAACGTTGTTTCAAATACATTTTTTCTCCTTCATTCCAATTGCCTTTGACTCATTATTTCAGTACTTGATTGTTTTTTGCTTATGTAACTATATATTATGAAGTCTTCCAGGCCTCCAGTCTCTCCCCTAAAAATCCACCCTCCATATTGTCACCAGAGTAATCTTCCAAAATCAAAATCTTTCAGTGGGTTCTCATTCAAGTCTACTTAGCTAAGGACAACAAAAATATACTCAGGATTCATTAAATGCTTCCTAAGCACTATGTTAACTGCTGTGCATATAAAGTTGAATGAACCAATACCTGCTCTCAAAGAATTTCCATTCTGTTAAAGAAAGACTGACAAGTAAAGAGATATTTTTGACGTAATGTGAAAAGTCCTGTATGGAGGAAATCACAGAGGAAGAGAATTTGGCAAAAGCTTAGAATATCAGAAAGTCTTACCAGAGTTGATTAAAATTAGCCAAGCAATGATGTGCAAAGGGCTGCCAGGCAGAAGGAACAGCACAGCAGAGACACAGAGACTCAAATCAGCAGGCTCCATGTAGGGAACTAACTGCAATCAGTTCTGCATCATTCCAGGTTTAATTTTGAGAGGTGGTATAGGAAAGTTGTATCTTAGAAAGGGAGAAAAGGGCTGTGGTCAGTATTACGCTATCCCCCAAAGGTGTCTATATCTTAATTTCCAAGAGCCTGGAATGTTATGCTTCATAGCTAAGGGGAATTAAGATAGCTGATGGAATTAAGGTGGCTAATCAACTGACCTTGAAATAAAAAACTATCCTAGATCATCTAGATGGGCCCAGGGTATTCAAAGGTTTTTAATTATGAAAGAGGGAGGGAGAGGTCTGAGTCAGAGAGAGATTTGAAGATGCTACAGACTGGATTGCAGTGGGAGAAAAGGGAAGCTTCTAGTAGCCAGAAAGGGAAAGGACATAGATTGTGCCCTATAGCCTCCAGAAAAATGCAGTTTTGGCAACACCTTGATTTCAGCACAATAAGATTCAGCTCAGACTGCTGACCTCAATTATTGTGATGATAATACATTTGTGTTGTTTTAAGCCCCTAAGATTATGGTAATGACACAGCAGCAATAAGAAAGGAATACAAGGACCAGGTCACAGAGGCTGTTATATGTTTTGTGCTAAGTCTTCCTGGGGGCAACGAGGGGTTTAATGTAAGGTAGGGAAGTGGCATCAAAGATAAATTAGATAAAAGATGAATTGTTGGGATGAATGGTAGCAGGGAGATGTTATAAGGTATGGTAATCACATAGACCGCCCCCCACCCAAAAAAGAGTGGTTTAACTGGACGGATTAGGTGTACTGCAGAGATAGATAAATAAGAGAGGACCAACAAATTTCACTAATAAAATCAGTAGGACTAAGGGAGCAAATGAATGTGGGGAATAAGTGGAAAGGGAAATATCTAGGAGCATTTCTCAATTTTCAGCTTGGGTAAATAGTGGTATTGTCACTGAGATGGGAAATACAGAAAGAAGAATAGGACTTTGTTTTGTCCTGTTTTGGTGAAGGGGATGGGTTGAAATTTGAGTACATTGAATTTGAGATGATTGTGGGACATCCACACGGAGAGCTGGCAGTGGACTATATCCCATGGTTCAGTTTCAGATTTAGGAGTCCTAAGCATATGAGCAGCATCACAACAAATAAAGCAGATGTAAAAGTAGAGTGTATTGATTAAGAAACTGCCCCTGGGGACACGATTTAATAATGATTATCATTCCTTAACATTTTATTTTTTTAAAAAAGAGTCATTATTGGCAAGGTTGTTATAAAAATTAAATGTAGTGAGTATTTAGTACAGTAACTGGAGTTAGTAAATTCTCAATAAATGTTATGTATTATTACTAAATGTCCAGAAATAACAGAGAACAACAGTGGGCCAAGGAATCTGAAGGCTAAGTCCAAATTCCTGAAATCAGGTACAGTCTCTGCCCTTAATATACTCACAGTCTACTTAGCTCCTTGAAGAAAGGAGTCATAGTTTACTCCCTGCTGAATTCCCAGTGCCCAACTCAATGACTGGCCCAAAAGAGTCAGGCACTTTATAAATTTGGGCTGGATAGTAGAGAGAAGGAGAAAGAAGGAAATAGGAGAAACCATGGGAGGAAGAGAAGAAAGTGGAAGAGAGAAGAAGAGAGCTAGAAAGAAAGAGGAAGACTATAGGGAGATGGACAGGAGGAAGGAAGAGAGCCCATAAGGAAGCCGACGTATATTATGTGAGATGTGGAACGGTAAGCGGTTTTGGGAGCCTGGGACAGGGTGTGGACATAGTGTCCATGTAGAAAGCCAGATCTCTGGCCCTAGAATGAGCTGTACAATCACTCCTGGAATTTATTTTTAACCATAGCTCCTTGGAGGCCAGGAGAAATTAGCCAGCTATGTGCCAGCAAAGCTTTATATATTGTGATTTTGGTTTGGTTTGACTGAGGGGTGTTGGTTTCAGAGAGAAATTATATTTCAACTGTGGCCCTCTTAGGCCAGGCCCCTATGACTGTTTTCTCCATCTCTTGGAGCCCAAGCCTCAAGCACAAGGGGTCAACCCTATGAGGGCCCCGCCCTTCTGGGGCCCCTATGATCGGACTTGGAACGTCACGAGGGTGGAGCCTTGAGAACGCAGCATACTGGCCATTCCGGTCCGGTTGGGATCGAGGGACCACGAAGGGGAAGGGGTGAAAGCAAAGTCAAGAGGGGAGGGCGGCAGGGGATACAAGGACCCAGGTAGACTATGGAGTTGTACCTCAGCGCCTGCTCCAAGGCTGCCAATGTTGCTGCCACCAAGACAGCCACCAGCAGCCTGGCAACTGACACCCAGCAGTGTGGAGATGTGAGTGGCTAGAGGGCTAGTGTCACTGTCCTCCGCCGGCTCACCAGCCTGGTGGGGCGAGGCAGAGAGAGCCACAGACAGGTCTCGCGCTCCCTAACCATCGCGCCACGTAACCGTTGCTCTTCTGCTGCCTCGTGCGTCACAGCGGATGGCGGTGGCTGCAACTGGCTGGTGATTTGGAACCGAGAGGTCTTCAGGGCTGTCTAGCAGGGTGGGCCCCTTCGATTCTGACTGTAATACCCTTCTGTTCCTTAGGTTAAAGTAAGAGCAGATTAGCCTAAATGGGTAATGCCTAAAAGGAAAGGCAAAACTCACCAATTGTGTCTGACAGGGTGCGCACAAAACCCACTTTCCAGGGATCGGAGCGGCTCAACTACTGGATCTGCCTCTTGGGGTTAAGCTGCCTATGATCCCAGGAAGCAGTGCTTTATACTACACTACAAAGTTAAGTGAAAAGGTAAAGCAATTTTTTTGGATTAACGTTGGTTGTCTTTGCACTTTTCTTCTTGCTGTTAAAGTCAGGTGCTACATTATACAAAGTCCATTAATTTTCACTAACATTCACAGGAAAAAAAAATTAAACCTACATCTGAACTAAGGTATTGTTTAGAATGCATACCAAGCAACTTCATCTAGTATGGTTAGGACAGAATCAAGGGCTAGATAATTTAGATTCTTAGTTCTATCTTAATTTATAATTTATGGAAGCACATTAATTTTTTTTAAATAACACTTGATATATACCTATTTAGTAATATTTTATTTACTTAGAAATATGTTTGAAAGGTATAAGGTTATTGGTGTCAGCTGGCATTTAATTATATGTTATGATTTTAACCAATAATAACTTGGACAAAATTCTCATTACAGAACACTTCTAAATGATTTTGTTTTGAGCCTAATTTTATTTCACACACAAAAGTGAGAAAAAGGTAGAGCTGAAATAAGTTAACATGTTTAGTACTTTAACCTCATTTTAATGGAAGAAGGCTCTCCTTCCATGAAGAGACTTCATAATTTGCCCCATCCTTCCTTCCCAGTCTTTTTTTCCAACCCAGAGCCTCAATTTCTTCCAGTTAGGATCTTTTATACTTGCTCACACATACTATCTTAATGCTTCTGTGCCTTTGTTCATCTTGCCTCTCAAAGCTGGCATACTCTTTCTTCTCTTCAGTCTATGAATTTCAAGATTTTTTTTCTTTCAAGATTTTTTCCTAACTATCATAGCCCCTATTAGCTTGTATTTCCTTAGAATTTTCATTGCCCTTGGTTTGTATAATTTTACTCAACACTGTAATTCTATAATTATAATTTTATAACTTAAATCATACTGAGTAACAGTTTGTAGTTCTCTCAATCCCCTTCATGTGTTTAGTCCCCAGTGCTACCCCCACCCTCGAACCTCTCCAGTCCTTAACACAGTGACACTGAAGGAGGTTCACTACATTCTTTTTGAGAGGTTGCTTTAATTAACATTACAAAAAATTCTACAAGGAAGAATTCTGAGTGACTCCCTTACCCTTCTACTGTCTATGATATCATCAGAAATGAGTAGGGCCCCTTGGTATTTGATACTCGCCTAATAAATATGATTTCTTAGTAAAGTTTGTTTCTGGAAAATTATTTTTAAAAACAAATCCATTTTACTAGAATAGAGGGAACTAACTAAAACTATGTCAACCTCACTCAATGTAACTGGGCCTTTCCTAAGCATGCTTGAAACCTATATCATTCTTCTTTTGTGTATAAACTTAGCCTTGTCTTTCTTTTGTCTGTGTCCTCAAATATAGTGTTTGCTGTATTACTGTTTCCTCTGTCAAATATTAATTCACTTGTCAACTACTTTTTAAAAAGATGTTCTCTCTATTCTTTATTACATTAATTCTTCCCAAACTGTCTTCATTTAATTATAATTAGGTACCACACTATTTCCTTGAAGACTGAATTCATCAAGAGCTTACTTTTTCTTTCAGTACAAGCTCCTCAGTTGTACACTTTTAGTTTTTTTAAATTTTTTCTTAAAGAAAAATAATCATTTTTATTGATGATAGAAGGGTTACCCTGGCTCAGAAATGGATTTGTTTAAAAGATGTTCTTTGTTTATAAGTCAGTAGCCCAGGTTTGGTCTTGAGAAACATCTTATCATAGCTAAAAGTCAATATATAAAAGAAGTTGACAGCTATATGTCAACATCCAAAGGAGACTATCAGTCCAATCCTTGACTCATGAATGTTCGTTGTTTTCTTTACAGGAAAGATATGGGCTTCATATTTGGTCTGACTGAATTCTCATAGAATTTCATTCGTTGCCCTTTCAGGGAAACATTGATAAATAAGGAATTACACTTTATGATTTAGTCTCCTTGAGATTAAAGTCTGATGTTAAGCAAGAACAGAAATTTACCAAGGATGCTTTAAATTGAAAGAAAAGCTAGCACCCTATCAGGTTCCACCAATCTGCTCCTTTGCCCACATATGAAACACCCTCCCACCCACCTTGAGGGAGTTCTTTTAGGATTCCACCCAGCCAAGCTCCTTAGGGTTTAAAATCTGACTGAAGTGGCTACTGCCAGACAGAACAATGTAGAGGTCACAAGTTGGTACCTGCAGACAAATCAGGATTGTGGGGTCTCATAAACTGAATCAGGTGCCTGCAAACAGGGCACGTGCTCTCAGGTTTGCTGCATCTCCCACATATTTCAGTTGCCTTTCACTTAAGCCAGTTCCTGTTTGGCATTCTGTTGTTCTGGCTAACAACAACAACAACAACAACAACAAACAATAATAAGAAGAAAGAAAGACTATAAAGACATTAGGGCAACTTCTACACTGACTTCTGTCCTCCACTTTTTCCCTTTCCGAGGTTCTCTCATAATGCATTAACACCATCCTGCTATGGAAAAATGGACTAAAAACTCCCATTAAAAAAAAAAAAAGCCCTCTTGGGTACTATTTTAATTTACAAATAAAATTAAATAATTGAGCTGTTTCCTCTGAAGTAATAGATATAGAAACATGGCTATTAGCTGATACTTTCTCTCTTGTATACGTTAATGGCTATTGTATACGTTAATGGCTATTAGCTGATACTTTCTCTCTTGTATACGTTAATAGCTGATACTTTCTCTCTTGTATACGTTAATGGCTATTGTTTCTCTCTTGTATACGTTTGGTCTTTACACATATGGAGAAATCTCAATTCCTATCAATATCCTTTATAACTGGTTCTTCAATATATTGAACTTTATAATATACTTCTTAAATTTTATCCTGACTTGCACTCCAGAAATTGTTGGGTTTCTCATATTAGATAAGACCCCAAGATACAATAACTCTTTAAACCATCATCTTTAACATCTGAATTGTACTTTTATTTTTTTATAAAGTTGTTTCCATGAATCTTGGTGAAAGATTTTCTATTTTCATTTTCAGATTATTGGCGTATAATAGTCATAATTTATATTATCCCTTTATCCTTTGAATGTAGTACTTTGACCAGGGAGAGGAGGAAAATGGAGAATCTTAGTATTAGTTTTCTATATTTAAATAAATTTTATCCTATTCTCTTTCTTTTCCTCTCTTCGTTTCTACTCTGGCTCAAGGCCAGTGACTGATGGAAATCAGGGGAGGAATTAATTGAGTGAGGGTGGGTTATAAGAGTAATTCAGGTCAGCGGAGAAAAAAGCTAGGAATAAGCAACTAATGCTACTCAATCCAAATCTTTTTGTTGCTTGTTTTTTTAATTTCAAATTATTCTTACATGATTTATTTTTAATGAACATTCTAGTGATTTTAATAGGTTAATACTTAAAAGTGTAATTCATTAATTTTACATTTGTCATATTTTTAAATCTGTGTTTGCAGCTTTTTCGACCTTCTTATGGTTTTAACCTGACTGATCCTTATTGTCGACTTTTGGAAAACCAATATAAAAGTCTCCATGATCCACATTTAAGAGCATACTATAAGCGCAAAGATATCCTGAGGAGATTAAAGAAAGGTGGCTACATCACCAGCAATAATAAAGTGGGTTAAAGATTATGTCTTTTTAATCACCGTGATGGGAGTAGGGTATCACCTTTAACTGGGTCATGAGAAATAATGGAAAATTCCATAAATTACTTAGTATTTAGATCAATGGAAATTGGACAACAGTTGTTTATAAATGATACCACCTCATATCTTTTTCCTTGTAATATCAAAAGATGATTATCAAATAATTTGAAAATGTAAAGATAATTTCTCAACTGCATTATAGTCCTCTTTCTGTTTCTAATGGCACTGTATGCTTGTCAAGGATTATATACTATATACTTTTTAAAAACTTGGGGCAAAATTGGAACCTAGAAAAATCAGCTTGATAGAATCCTCATAGAACATAAGAATAGTCTTATATTCTAATTTGTATTAACATAATTATCGGTATTCTAATAACTGTAATTGTGTCATTAAATTTATTGTGTACTAAATTCCTTATCATAGCATGTCATATTAATAAGGTAATGAGATCTGAATAGAAATTCCTGTATTTTAACAATTGTAGAGATATTCTGCTTACAAAATTGTTAGCAAATTATTACTCTGAATACAAAAATGTTATCAAATTGCATATTATTAACTATTTTTCTTCCTGAAAGTGATTGCTATGATTTTTAAATTTTGTATTTATATATATATTTTTGCTATTGTTGTTTTGTTTTTTTTAGATTGTATGTAACTTGAGGGAATTGAATAAGTACAGAGAATATCTTACCAGTTTAAAATTAGACTTTGAAAGAAACTATATAAGAGAACAAGTAAGTTAAATACTTAAATTTGGTTTCTTACATAAGGTTTGGAAGAAAGTTTTATTTATATGCAAAGTATTTTCTTATAAATTTTTAACTTTAATTTTGACAAAATAATTAAATATTTTTTCCAAATGAAATTTAAAGCAAGAATAAATAATATT
>NW_006442484.1:52947988-52985765 GCF_000325575.1 Pteropus alecto
AGCTGGCATAATTTAGTAATTAAATTGCTACTCCAATATGTACCTTCTACCTGAACTGGGGCCAATAGGAAGGGTCTATTGTGGCAGCAAGATTCTTAAGATGGAACTCAAAACAGGGTTCCTGCTTGAGTAACAGGAGGAACAGTATGAATAGTTATAATGTCCCATGGTCACTCAAAGAAAATGTACACTATGTGTTTGTATCCACACACATGCAGCTGTGTTCATCCAGTAAAAAATGATATTCTAAAGGTGAAATGGAATGATTGAGTGTAGCATGAGTGGGTATAAATAGTAAATTCTTTTCAATTTTTGGCTCAAAGGTTGTGTGAAAGAATATATGTGTGTCACACACATACACTGGTGCCTGAGTAAATTCAGGTTTTAGAGTCCAGAAAGTTGAATAAAAATGAGAAAGATATGTGTATGTGTACTTTCACAAATTTATGTTCTAAGGTTGAGAGAGTTATATAGAAATGAGATTGACTTCCCAATACTTTTAAGTGTTCTATATTTTCCATTTTTTATCTGTTCCTAGTTTTCCCTCCCCTTCTTCCATATTTTCATTTAATTTTTTTCAGAATGGGTAGGAGTGTATAATAAAATATTTATCTTTTATTTTCAGAGAGAGAAATCTTTATTTTGGTTCAGTCATCCATGTCCGTAATGGATTCAAAATTGATTTAAATTCAGTTAAACAGAATTAGCTATTTACAAAGTACGAGACTTTTACTAAACACTAAATATAAAAGTCACATCAAAGAACAGTTTCATTTCTGGTAAATGTAAAAACAGTATATGTATATACACACATATACATATATTTATATGCATATATATGATGCACACTTTTTTTTTAAATAGAAAATGCTCGCAAAACAAGTAAATAAACTACATGAAAACAAACAAATACCTGGACATTCTGATGTTGCACAGTTCCAAAACTGGTTGTTACAGGAGGGCACTCAATCTATTAAGGACCAGGAACGATTAATAAGGCACAGGTAAGATTAAAGTTAATGCATATTTTATGTATATATGTGAACCCAAATAAGTTGAAAAAAACTTGAAAAAAGGTTGAAAAATTGAAGTTAGGATTTTTTTTTTAAAGTCCTAGACACTATTTAACTCCATTATTGCCCTCAGTATAGAGAGAAAGAGAGACCAAGAAGTATAGGAATAGAGAACTTTTGTGTCAAGGCTAAAAAGAGCAATTTCTACCAGAAAATACAGGGTTGCTGGTAGACTAGGAGGTACTCCAAACTGATAACTGAAGAGTGAATCAGATCCAAAATCTTTCCTATAGTTGGAGATGAAGGGAACATATCTTTTAGCACATGCCTCTAGCAATAGCTTTTCATGATTCTTCTTTAAGGGCTGACAGCATTGTTTGAGGAACTTAGTGCAAAGTAAAAAATGAAGGTTTGATATAACTTTATCTAATGCCAATATAAATATGCATTGTCCTTAAAAGAAAATGTGTAAGCTCTTCAGATATTAACTACTTATGTTCAATCATTACCATTCTGTGGTCAAGGCCATTTCTTAGGCAGTAAAGGGATATATTATAGTTCTTTTTCATTCATTAAGGTGAGGGATCAGGCTGCACAAGCCTGACTTTTTTATATTCCATGGTTTCATTTTATGGTAGCTCCATAATGTACATTGACACACCAGAGACCCAGACTACAGGTAGATTTGTTCAAGACTTTGTAAATTATGCAAGACTCAGTACACATCTTATCTTAGGAAATTCAAATCTTTGTTTTTCTAGATTTGAAGTCAATGTTTTAGTTATTTCAATTTTCTTTGCAAACTCATATTTCTAAACCTTCTGAGTTATTAATACTTACAGTGCAAAATCTTTTTAATGAGTCTGCTCTACATTGTTACCATTGTACTTATATGGTAGGGAGATCTATATAACAAGTAAAACATGGTGAGAGCTAGCTTTCAGGTCCATAAACAGAGCTGATGGAAATGATAAACTTCCCATAATTCAAGAAATAAAAAGCAAGCAAGGAAGTGGTTGGAGCATATCAAAGCAGGTAATGTCATTATAAGGGAAACACCCAATTCACCTTCACTTGCATTTGCACTTTTAATTAGATATTTGGATATGATAAGTAGGGAATTAGAACAACGTGAGCGCAACGCGGAAGAGCAACACCTACTCCAGATGGACAGAGAAGAAAGACGACAGCGGGAAGACACAAGAAGAAAACTAAGTCTTCGCAGAAAAATTGAAGAGGTGAGAGATAAACTTAAAATATTGAGAGAAAAATTGTGTACAGTTGTTTCATTTGTAAATAATTTTTGCTGTCCACTATGCTTTTTTATTAAAATTATTGAGGTGACATTACTTAATAAAATAAGGTTCAAATGCACAGTTGAACAGTATGTCATATATATATTGCATTTTGTGTTCACCTCCCAAAGTTATATTTCCTTCTGTCATCAAATTTTGATTCTTTTTACCCCTATCTACCTCCCCCTTCCCCCACTTCTCTCTGGTAACCACTAATCCACAGTCCATGTCTATGAGTCTCTGTTTGTTTGTCATGTTTGTGTCCATCATATTTCTTGAAGTCATTTCAGGTCTACATAATTTACCCACATTAATCTTACTTCGCAGCTATACTACATAAGTTATATAAAATAATGAAGCTGACACCACAGATCATATATATAAGCTAACATTTACTCTTAAAGAGATGATTGTGAAAGTTATTAGACAATAACTCCTCTATAGCCCTCAGAGTGGAAAGGTCAATTATTTTAAACTTAGCCTTAGTAAAAAATAACCATGCCTACATAGGAGTGTAGCATGGAAAGCCCATTTAAAAGCCAATGTATAACTGTCATTATGCTTGACCTGATTTCTGTTAGGCCCTTCACTTCTAATTTGTTTGATGGTGGTGGACAAAATACAAAAGTTTATTGTAAACACTAAGTATACTAATATCTTGCTCTCTAGGAGTGGAAGACAAAAGAGATGTTACTTCTGACAAAGATTGGAGAAGATGTTAAAAGAGAAGCTAGGATAGAGGAACAACGACGTAGAAGCAGAGAAGAGAGTGACAAGAAGGTAGGTTTAACATTAACCTCTAATTTAAGATGTTAGTGTTAAAGCTTCTGATAGTTTGGATTTTTGAGAGTATACTATGTAAGATGACGATGGACCAGTTATCCCAAATGATATACTTTATACAAAACTAAAAGTTATTAAAATTTTTACTATATTTTGACCATATTACACTCTGGCTATAAAAAGTACTGCCCTATTTTTTGATATAACTACTTTTGATTTTATCTTACATCATAAACTATACTTATAATTCCTATAGAAAAAAATGACATAACTTATTTTTTCCTTAGAATCAGAATTTCTTTGAAAAAGTTCTCAATTTTTCCCCACCAGTTAATTTTTTAAAGTTACTGCTTTTAATTTTACATAATATATAATATTTTATGATATAGAGTCTAAATCAGTATAAAGAGAAAATCATTTGTAACCCTAGCATCACCTTATTAATTTATTGGTACACATACGCACACATATATACACTTGCATAATATTCCTATGAATGTTTATTATTCCAAGAAATAAGTAAAATCATGTTATTATATTTCATATATTATTTTGTGGATTGCTTTTTCATTTAATAAAATAACATTGACAACTTTCTATATCAATATATATTGGTTTAAAATTCTAAATAATCATCTTAGGTAGTTTATTTTTGACAAACCTAGATGTAAGTGTTAAGATTTACATAATTTGATTATATTTATATATACTGCCATATAGTAAGATTTTTAAATATTAGAAAGTGAAATATGTATGATAATTTTTTATTCTACTTTTGTTACGTGTGCCTTTTAGTATTGTTAGGTACTCACTGCTTATATGGTAAGCTCAGCTTATTCTAATTTTCTGTAATTATTATTTTCTAATATTTAATTTTTCACCACTGTTCTTCAGTTGGGGTTCTCTTCAAGTTGGCCTTTTTTGCTTGCAGATATCTCTGAAAATACCTTTGTTTCTGGAGAGCGAAAAAGTAGCCTAAGTTTCCTCTTAATTTTTGCCTGATGCCAATAACTATTCAATGAATACTGGCCAATTTTAGTGGCAACTAGTACAACGGATTAAATCTGGGCACTGGAAGTGCCGGTTAGACGTGACAATGGATGGGAGGCATGGTAACACCATAAGCTGCCTAAACCATGTTAATGGTAGAGCTATTTGAAGTATTGACATTTCCAATGGAGTCATTCTAAATTATCCTTTTTAAAATCATGTTTTAATACAAGAGGTTTTCAATTCCTTTGTGTGTGTTTCTTAATTTTTTTATCTTGTTTTTTCAGATTTGACATTATATGTATTTTTACTTAAATTGTTAGCTTAAATTACTGTTATAAAAATCTTTAAAAGATTTTACCTTTGCATTTTTGTCAAAACTCAGTTCTATCATTCTATTTTGGACTCTTTTTGTTTTCTTTGAACTATTTGTCTATCTTACTGTATTGATTAAAGTATCTTTAATAATTCTTTAAATCAATAATACTAGTCTTCTAAGTTTGTTCTTCATTTTCAAAGTTGTTTTGGCTAATCTAAGCCCTTTAACATTTCCATATAAATTTTAGAATCAGCTTATCAATTTCTACCAAGAAATTGTGCTGAAATTTTTATTAGAATTGTGTTTATAGATAAGTTTAAGCATGATTATTCTCTTGATAATACTGTTTTCCAACTCATGAACCAAATATGTCTCTCCATTTATTTAGGTTTCCTTAACTTTCCTTATCAATGTTACATAGTTTGCAGTTACAGGTTCTTATATATCTTTTTGATAGATTCATCCTTAAATTTTTCATAATTTTTATTCTATTATAATTTATATATTTTTTATTTTGAATTCTGATTATTTGATGTTAGTATATAGAAAAGCAATTTTTATACTTATTTTGTATTCTGCATTGTTAAAACCACTTAATAGTTCTAGTTTTTTTCCAGATACCAATTGATATTCTACACAAATGATCATATTGTCTGTAAATAAAGGTAGTTTTATTTCTTCTCTTCAAAATCTCTTCTCTTCTCTTTTTATTTCCTTCTTTGCCTGATTGCACTGACTAGAACCTCTATTGTAATATAGAGTAGAAGCACTGATAGTGAACATTATTATCAAATATTTCGTTTGTCCCCTCTCTCCTCTCTGCAAACATATTAGGCTGCTTAATGTTTTCCTACATCTCACAGATGTTCTTTTCATTTTGTAATTTTTTTTTTCTCTCAGTGTTTTCTTTTTGGATGGTTTCTGTTCCTGAATAGACATTAATTTTTTTTTGCAATGTCTACTCTACCATTAATGTATCCATTGTATTACTCATTTAACACATTTAAGAAATTGATTTTAGTCTTCTTTATATCTTTCATGTCTCTGCCTTGTGAATATGTAGAATGCAGTTATATTATCTGTTTTAATGTTCTTTAATTCTAACATTTGTGTCATTTTGGGGTCAATTTACATTGATTAATTTTTTTCATTTTATGAATCATATTCCCCTGCTTCTTTATATGCTTTGTGTTCTTTCATTGGATGCCAGATATCATGAATTTTACTTTTTGAGTGCTGAATATTTTTATATTCTTATAAATATTTTTGCTTTTTTCTTGGATGTAGATAATTTATTTGGAAACAGTTCGATTGTTATGGGTCTTGCTTTTTAAAATAAATTAATTAATTTTATTTTTTAGGTGAGGCAACCCTTGGTTGACCTCACAGATTGCAAGGACCTTGTCAACTTACAATCCCTTATTTTTTATTTTTTACACCTATAGCATCTGATCTTTCTAGGTGATCTCCCATCCAAGTACTAACCGGGCCTGACCCTGCTTAGCTTCTGAGATCAGACGGGATCGGGCTTGTTCAGGGTAGCATGGCTATAGATGGTCTTATTTTTTTTTTTAATTGATATATAATTTGTGTTTGTTTTTTCTTTTTTGTGAATTTTATTTTTAATTATAGCCGATATACAATATTATGTCAATTTCTGGTGTTAATGTAATGATTAGATATTAAATATCTTATGACGTGATCACCAGGATAAGTCTAGCAACCATCTATCACCATACATAGTTGCAATATATATATGCCTTACTGTTGAATTGTACACCTAAAACTTACTGGATTTAGTTAATCAAGGTCTTGCTTTTTAAGATTTGATAGATGGGGCCAGAACTATGTTTAATCTTGGACTAATTATTCTTCACTACTGAAACAAGACTCGCTTTAGTACTCTATCCAATGCCCTGTGACTTACAAAATCTTTCCAGAGTGGCTGGTGAGAATAGACAAGATAGGTCAGTGCTGAGCATTGTTCTCTGTGATCCTTTAAGATGGTCTGTTCTGTGACTTTGGGTAGCATGCATGTACTGATCGATTCTCTTGCTGAATACCATAGGGAAACATCTGCGGATTTCTGGGTTTTTTTCTCTATGCAAACAAATGCATTCTGGTACATCTAAGAATGACGTGAGTCCAGGGATTCACAAAAGGAAGTCACATTTCATGTATTATACTATGTTTGCGTATAGTAGCCCTGAGTGACTTGTGGTTCAGTCACTCAAGAATCTTCCACCTGAAGATGATTTAGAAATTCCCTAAACTCACCAGGATAGCTATGGATGTAGAGACCCTTTTTGACCTGAAACTAGACTAGTTCTCCAAATGTGTGCAGTGAAGTAAATTGCATCTATGTGTTAAATATAGTCTTCATGTTTGACCACAAATGGAAATTTCTGCCCAGTATAACCTTACAAGTCACAAGGCAAGAATGACTGTTCCTTTCCAATATACTATCGTATTATAAATATTTATTTGCATTTCTAAATAGCAAGTTGATGTTAACCAATATATTTTCTTTAATATTTCAGAAACAAGCCTTTCTAGAGAAAAGAATGGCTTATCATTTACAAAAAATGCAAGAAAATGGCTTTAAAAGAGAAGAGATGGGAAAAAATACATTTGATTACAGAGAACAAGACAGAACACCTAGTGAATGTAAGAACATTAGAAGCTGATATAGCTATGTTGAAAGTGCTTATCTATGTATTTATAAAAAAAACAAACAAACTCTCTTATAAAACTTTGTTTGTTTACACTTACTACCAGCTTTGTATGAGGCACAGTTCTAGGTTTTTGCTTATTACAGTTCAAGTTGAAAAGTAAACATATATGTAAAAATTAAAACAAGCTAAAATAATTCTATCAAGTTCTTTAGTGGACAAGCTTGCCTATACTGCAATTTTAATCAACTTCCTTATATTTAAAATAATGGATTTTTAGCTACCAAACCTTAAAAAAGTTATGTGGAATATAATTGCTATTATATACCAACATAGCATTCTGCTATGTAGTCAGCCAGAAAGAATAGTTGGTACCAGAGAAAAATAAAGTAAAGAAGAAAAAGAAGAGTTAAAAGAAAAAAGAAAGAAGTAAAGGAAATGAAGACAGTTTAAAAGAGGAATATCAAATCATGAATTTGCGATGCTCAATGTCTACCAGTTTCTTTTTATTTATAACATTATAAGATTATAGTGGGCTTTATTAAATTAAATTGATGATAGTAATTAAAAGTTCATGGCTGGAATGCAAAAATATAGACTTGTGTTAATTGTCTATGACTATGTACTATTAAGAAAAAACATGATCATTTTCCATGCAGTTATCATCACAGGATCCCATCAGTCCTATCCCTGTCCCATTAATCCTGCTTCTAGGAAAGAACCTACACATTTCACTTGAAGAGATTATCATCTAGTCTCCACTGGCTCTTATTTTTACTTACCACAAATCCATTTTTTAAATTGCTACCTAATTACACTTAAAACTCTGTTCTGATGATTTTCTTCTCCTGGACCAAAATCTTAAATATCTGAAGCTCAGACTTCTTAGGCAACCATTCATTCCATCTAGAGTCCAACCCAGACCTAACTATTTGACTTTATTTCACACTACCTCCTTGAATAAAAGCAGCTATAATCTAGGGGTGATGTGCACACTCTCTTGCGCCAAACTGCTAAAGTCCAAGTCCCACTTTACCATTTTCTAGCTGTGTAAATAGCTTAGACAAATTACGTAACCTCCCTGAGCCACAGTTTCATCATCAGAAAACAAAGATAATTTTCCTTAATAATTCCCCTAAAGAGCCAAAAATTCTAGCCCATAGTAAGTACTCAATTTATTCATTGTCCAGTCAAATGAGACTACTGACCATTCCTAAAACACAAATTACCTTTCATACTTCTATGCCTTCCTTTATTTAATTTTCTTAAACTGGAATGACATGTTCACTGTCCTTCTATCCAAATCTGACAATTCTTGGTCTACGGCCATGCCACCCTGAACAAGCCTGATCCCATCTAATCTCAGAAGCTAAGCAGGATCGAGCCTGGTTAGTACTTGGATAGGAGACCACCTAGGAAGACCAGGTGCTGTAGGCATAAAAAATTTAAAAATTAGGAATTGTAAGCTGACAAGGTCCTTGCAATCTATGAGGTCAACCAAGGGTCGCCTCACCTAAAAAAATATAAAATAAAATCTGACAATTCTTTAAGCTCCTCTGTAAATGAAACTCCACAAAGACTTTCTTAGTAACCCTAATTCTCTCCTTTGAATCCATATAGTGCTTTGTGTCATTCTTAATACACTTATTAAATACTTCCACCCATAATATTTTTAACTACCACTTTCGTGTTTCACAGAGCACCTAGTACTATATGTATGTATGTATGTATGTATGTATGTACAGACTAAATATATGCTTGCTGAGAGAACTAATTCGATCTATTCAGCTCACTGAGATAATGACAGCAATCTCATGCTTCAGAAATTACTTCAGTAACTATATACATCTTCAACTGTTAACTTTCTCATTTAATAGGAAAAGAATTTCAAGTATATATTTTGAATATTTGTTACCTAAAATCCCCCTCTTTTGAAGAAATAGAATGTAAGTGAATTTAATTTGCATTGTCAATTAACAAGAATATGAACATCTATTTCATAAATGAAATTTAACTATACCTCCATGGTAATGTTGTCATCTTCCACGAAGCAGATGGCTTCCAGAGGAACACAGAGAATGAGAGGAAGGGACTATCAAATGAATCTGCTCCAGTGGGGAGATAGACCACTTTTTCACATTTTACATCTCTAATGAAAAAATCATTCAGCACACATGCGTGAGGATCCTTACCTCCTAAATGGTTGGACACACGAACTATATAATCACCTCTATCATGAAGGAGAGATATGAATTTGATTGATTATGCTAGGCTGTAGGACACATCCAAGAATTGTAATAGTCACTGTTGACTGATACACCCAGCCAGTAGCTATGTTGGTACGCATCCCCACAGACAGAAAATGACATTTACAGTAGAGCTGGGTGTAGCTTTTTCTCTCTGCCAGAAAAAATTTCTGTCCCTCCAAGAATATTGTTTAACTTAAAGGGATAATATTTCAAGAGGAAGTATCTTTCTTTCCATTTCACATCTCTCCATCTTCTCTAATACTTCCCACAATCCCACATACAAATTAACATATGGCATAATTCCTCTCGGGCATGAAAAGATAGTCTATATTGGGTAATTCTGTCATCACCATTACTAAAAATAAATGTTTTATTACATTTCTTTAAGATCCTTCTCTAAAGAAGAAAAAGAAGATTTATGATGATATAAAATTAATTTATCCTGTTGGTGACCAGAAAGCAAATAAAGGAGTACATGGTAATTAAATATTGTGATAAGGAATATTAAATAGAATTTAGGAAAAGACTGAGTTTAGACAGCCTCTTTTGCTTCTGTTATTAAATGACTGATTAAGAGTGATGCTTAACAACAATGATGCAACCTCTATTGCTTTCAGAATTTGATCTCTAGTTATTGATTTAGCATTTTAAACTTAACATTGTATCATCATTTTAGAAAAATTAAATGAAGGGTCTATTTCTGTTAAATGAGTAGTATATGAAAACTTACAAATTGCCAAATAATTTTATAATGTTCATAATGTTTTTAGAAAACTCTAAATAGGTCAGAAAGTATGTTAACTCTAAAATTACCATGAGCCCTATTGAAATTATCACTTTATTCTTTATCTCATATTATCTCATACTGTGTTACTTTATGTTATCTATTACAGCTCACTGGATTAAATGAGAAACTCAAATGATAGCATAAAAATCCTCCGAATATAATACTATCAAAAGTATAAGCCTATTTAAAGTTGAACAATATGAAACTCCTCCCACTATTAAATTTTTGGGGAAAAATTAAAGTATGAATATTAAATTCTTTTGTCCTTATCAGTTAAAATCTAAAGAAAAGAAGTCCAAAATCTTTCCTCTCTGAGTGTGTAATTTAATTAGTCAGTCTCATCAAGGAACAGAAACCTGGGGAGGGACAGGGTTGACTTAGCTGAAGCTGTCTTTTACTCTGAGGACCAGTGAGGTTGAGTTCATTCAACTATAAACTTTATGGATCCTATTTTTAAAGTCCAAAGAATTTTGTATAACACACTAAAGGGTTCTTACAACACACACAATTATGACAATACCAGCCCCACATCTACTAAAATGTAGACAATAAAACTAAATTCTTAGTTTCTAAATTAGTTATCACAGAAGATCACAGAATAATCTTCTAAAACTCTAATGTTTAATGCAGCACAGACTGGTCTTACTGATATCAAAAAACCTCAGTGGTATGGGAAGAAAGGATGGTAGATGGAAAATATTGTTTTCAGCCTCACCAGGTTAGCAGTCTATCTGTAACAACTATCCAGAGATCAGACCTATACAATAAAGCATAGTTGGGAAACATATTCTGTTAAAAGATGAATTCTGAAACTATACTGGTATGTAGAGGGAAGGAGGATTATATCTATATCTATCCTCCACTCTAAGAGAGTTGCATGCAAATCATTTCTTTTTTATGAATTTTAGAAATGTTCAGTAGTGGCATCACGTTAGGTATTATAAGTTCTCCTCTTTCTCATTCATCATCAAAACTTCCTAGTTTCCATTTTATCATTGAACCTTGAGTATGAGCTCTGTACAGTGTCATAGCTTTTACTCTTTTTTGGGCAGTTTGCTCTACATTTTGTAGTTAGCAACTCTCAAGCCGTGTTCAGGGCCCTAAATTTCCTATAATCTTTGCTTCTAATTTTTTCTCTGTACTTTTTCATTCTCAAAAAAATATCCTGAAGTATTTATTTTGTTTTTTAAATTACACTAAAAGTAAATAAATTTTTTGTACAAGTGCATGAATTTTAACATATGTATGGATTTGTGTTACCTTTACCATAATCATATAAGAACTGTTCCAACATACTACAAATTTAATTTTGCAGCCACACCTCCCTCTCTCCCACTAGTAACCCCAGGTACCACTGACATGTTCTCCATCATTATAGTTCCCCCCACCCCCTTTAGACAATGTCTTATAAATGAAATCATATGGTATTTGACCTTTGGATAATAACTTATTTCACTAAGCATAATACTTTTGAAATTTATTCAAGTTATTGTACGTGTCAGTAGTTTACTTCTTTTTATTGCTGAGTAGTATGCCATTGTATGTATGCACCGGATTTGTTTATTCAGTCACCAGCTAGAGGAAGTTTGGGTCATTTCCAGGTTTTGGTGATTATGAATAGAAAGATAAGCAGTATTTGTATTAGGTATTTTGTGTGAACAAGGGATTGTTGGGTCATATGAATAGTGTATGTTAAAGTTTATAAAGAACTGCTCAACTGTTTTCCACAGTGGCTATAACATTTTGCATTCCCATCGGTAATCCATTTGCTATGCATTCTTGCAACCATTGGTATTATCAGTAACTTTTGTTTTAGCCATTCTAGTAGATGTAGTGGTATCTCATTGTGGCTTTCATTTGCATTTCTTTGATGACTAATGATGATGACTATCTATTAATATAAATATGCTGTTTGCCTTTCCTAAATACTGCTTGATGAAGTATCTGTTGAAGATTTTTGCTTATTTTTAATTAGATAGCTTTCCGACTGTTGAGTTTGGGGAGTTATTTATGCATTTTGTATACAAGTCTTTTTGAGATATGTGACTTGCTTTTTCATTTTCTGTTTCATTGATCAATCTATGTGTTTATCCTCTACTAATACTGCAGTGTCTTGATTATTGTAGATTGTTATTGTCTTAAAATCAAGTATAATTCTACCAACTTTATTTTTTCTTTAAAAATGTATGTCTATTTTAATTCATTTGCCTTTTTCATATGAATTTTATAATCAGCTTGTCTATAAAAATTATACTGGGATTTTTGAATGGAGTACATTAAATCGATCTCTAGATCAATTTTAGGAGAAAAAGAAATCTTTACTATACAGAATCTTCTAATCCACAAACATGTTATCTCTTTATTTAGGATGTCCTTGATTTCTTTCATACATGTTTTGTAGATTTCAGCATAAAGATCTTATATATGTTGTGTTATATTTATATATAACTACTTCGTTTTTAGTAATGTCATACATGGTATTTTTAAAACTTGGTTTCTAATTGTCCGTGTCTATTGCTTTTATGTCTCTTTGTACAGATTTTTAGTGATTGTTCTACATAACAATGTATTTAGTTAGCCTTTCACAATCATGAATTAATATTTTACTCTTTCAGTGGAGTGTGGAAACCTTACCACTATATATGTCTTCTTATCCCTCTCACCTTTATTATAGTTGTGTTAAGTATCATATCTATATATATCAAACAACTGCTTAGAGAATATAATAAATTTTATTTTAAATAACTAAACGGGGGAAGAATAGTCTATCATATCTATTCGAATAGTTATCACTTTAGTTGCTCTTTAATTCTTGATGTGTCCCAGGTTTTTTTCTGTTCCTTTCTTTCTTCAGTCTATGGAACTTCCCATAACATCTCTTTTAGAACAGATTTTCTGGCACTGAATTATCTTAGTTTTCTTTCATCTAAGACTATCTTTATTTTACCTTCATTCCTGAAAGTAAAATATAGAATTGTAAGTTGACAGGGATTTTTTTTTTTCCCCAGATCTTTAAAAATTTTGCTCCACATCATTGTCTTTTGATGAGATAACTGCAGTATTTGAATTGTTGATCCTCTATTAATAATGTGACATTTTTCTCTAGTGGTTAAGATGTTTTGTGTGTGTGAGGAGACAATTTTCAGCACTTCAACTATGATATGTATCTTGAGATATATTTCTTTGTTTTTGTTTTTCCTTCCTTTAACATCCGCTGGGTTTCTATAACTGTTTTATCTTTTGCCAAATTCCCCTTAAGCAGATCTCCTTCTTCCACAAAGAGAACTACTATTTAAATCTGATGATTGTCATAACCATTATGTTTAAAATATATTTACTACATGAGTGTATATTTTTAAACTACATATGTACATATAGACATATATGTATAGATGCCATTATTAAGATATTTTACTGTAACTGATATGCTATTGTATCCAGTCTTATGTGGCTTGTTTTTCATACTCAGCTTTGTTTCAGAAGCTTTATCTATGTGCTGCCTGACACTTTACTTCATTCCATTACTGATCCTATCCCATTATGTGAATATACCACAATTTATACATCTGGTTTTCTGTTGATGGAAGTGTTTATTAGTTGAATAATCTTTCACTGAACATTCTTGTACATATATAACTCCTGGCACTTGTGGACAAGAGATTCTCTAGGTGTTATATTCATAGATATAGGATTTCTAAGTCACGTTTCCTCTTCTGAGAAATTGTATTTTCATTTTATATGTTCATTTTCCTACTGGGATGTTTTTATTATGGATTTGAAAGATTTTTCCTAACCATTATGTTTAAAATATATTTACTACATGAGTGTATATTTTTAAACTACATATGTACATATAGACATATATGTATAGATGCCATTATTAAGATATTTTACTGTAACTGATATGCTATTGTATTCAGTCTTATGTGGCTTGTTTTTCAGCTTTGTTTCAGAAGCTTTATCTATGTGCTGCCTGACACTTTACTTCATTCCATTACTGATCCTATCCCATTATGTGAATATACCACAATTTATACATCTGGTTTTCTGTTGATGGAAGTGTTTATTAGTTGAATAATCTTTCACTGAACATTCTTGTACATATATAACTCCTGGCACTTGTGGACAAGAGATTCTCTAGGTGTTATATTCATAGATATAGGATTTCTAAGTCACGTTTCCTCTTCTGAGAAATTGTATTTTCATTTTATATGTTCATTTTCCTACTGGGATGTTTTTATTATGGATTTGAAAGATTTTTCTTAATCATACTAAACATTCATTATTACATATGTATATATCATACAGCAAATTTCTTCCAACTTGTGATTTGTTTTTATTCTTTATTTTTATCATTTGATGTACAGAAGTTCTTTATTCAATGAAATAAAATTATATATTTTTTCTTCATGGTTTGCATATTTTGTTACTTTTTATTTGAGGTCAGTTCGTATGAGTTCTCTTTGATAAGGCAAAGGCATTAATATTTTGTCTTATTTATGAGGCAAATATTTCCATGGTTTTGTCAATGACTTTTTTTAGCTTATTAAACATTTCAAACATAAACAAAACCAACAAAACCCGTATGTGTCTATCATTCGATTTCAACAATAACTCATGGAAAATTGTTTTGTCTATGCCCTGCTGCCACATTGTTTTAAAGCACATCCCACACATAATAGCATTTCATCCATCAATATATCAGTATGTATCTAAAAGATAAGGGTTATTTTTTAATATATAACCACAATACCATTATTACATTGCACCAATTAGTAATTCTTTAATGTAATAAAATATTTAATCATTATTTCACTTTCAAGTATCCTGAATGTCACAAAAACATTTTGATGTTCATTTAAATTCACAATGATGCCTATTGCAATAGTTTGTCTTTTCAGACTCTTTTAATCTATAGATACTCTTTCCATATATCCATCTACCTCCCACCTTCTCTCCTTCCCTCTTTTTTAAATTACAGCTTATTTGTTGAAGAAACTGAGTTGCTTGTACATTGAGTTCTTCACAGAGTAAACTTGCTGATTGCATCTATATGGTATAGTCATATATGTTATTTCTTCTGTATTTCTTATAAAATATTGGTTAGACTGATATACTTTTAAGTTTAAATATTTTAGCAAAATTGATTCTTAGATGATGGTGTGTCTTTACATCAGGAGGCATATAATATCTCATTTTTCTCTTTGTGATGGTAGCTGCCATTTATGTGCAAGGCGTAGATCTATGAATTAATTAGGGGCTGCAAAATTGGGATATTTTAATTCTATCATTCATCATAGATTAGCTGGAATATTTCTTTAAAGAGAAACTTCCCCTCAACTACTATTTTGTTACAATATGGTATAGTATACTTAGGAAAAGCAGACTGACGCTTAACATTTTAGCATCATTTATCAGTTTTTAATATAATGAATAGGTTCAGTAGCATCTTTCAATGATGAGCAATTAGTTTTGTGTTATTATAGATTCATGGATTTAAATAAATATGATGTGTTTTGATACATTTCTGCTATTGGGTTTATTAATGCTGAAATTGTGACAGCTCTGGCCAGTGGGAACCCCTTCTAGATAACTCTGAGTTGTTGTGACATAACCCTAGTGATTTTTGATGGTTTCCTTGCTATCCAGGAAGGCAGGATTATCCAAGCTTATCTTGTGCACTTTCAGTTTGTTTAACACTATTGAGTTTTACTGGCGTCTTTGAAAAGATAAAAATGACTATATATCGATGGACCTAATTCTGGAAACTCTGTTTTATTGATCTGTTTGTCCTTATGTAAATACAGTATTATCTTAATTACTGTAGGTTTATAATAAGTCTTGAAATTTGGCAGTTCGAGTTCTCCAACATATGTTATTCTTCTAGGTTGACTTAGTTATATGAAGGCCTTTGCATTTCCATAGAAATTTTCAAACCAGCTTTCCAATTTCTACAACACAGTCTGCTGGGATTTTATTTGGGTTTACCTTTCATTTCTTTTCTTTGCTGGGTAGGACCTCCAGGATGGTGTTGAGCAAAATGGTGATTGTGTACATCCTAATCTTGTTCTAAAACTTAAGGGAAAGGGATTGATATAAATTATAATATTGGCTCTAGACATTTGAGGATAGCTTTCATCAAAGAAAGGACACACCCTCATATCCTTAGTTTACTAAGAGGTCTTATCATGAATGGGTATTGAATTTTATCGTATTTTTTCCTGTATCTTTGAGATAATCTAAATCTTCTCCTATTTTCCCCTCTTTTTGTGGCGAACTACTTTAACTTATTTTTAAATGTTAAACCAACCCTGCATTCTTAGGATAAATCTCACTTATTCATGATGAATTATCTTTATTAGAAATTATTAGTTTCAGTTTATTTTTTAATAATTTTTATACCTTTATTCACAGGGAATATTGATTGAGATTTTCTTTTCTTATAACTTGTAATGATTTTGGTATTAGAGTGATCCTGGTCTTAAAATATAATTTGAGAGAGGTTTTCACTCCTCTTCAATTTTTTGGAAGAATTTGTGTAGAATTAGTGTAATTTCATCTTAGATATTTGGTATACTTTAGAAGTGAAGTCATTTGAGACTGGAGTTTGCTTTGTGGAACTGTTTTTAACTACATATTTAATTTCTTTAATAATTATGAGGATCTTCATATTATTTATCTATCCCTGAATGAGATTTGGTAGTTTGTGTTGTTCTAGGAATTTGTCCCTTGCATGTAATTTTTAAAAATTATTACCATACATTTTTTCATAGTATTCCTTTTTTATTATTTTTAGTAAATTTAGTATTAGTATAGTTTAGTATCTAAAAACTCAGTTGTACTGTTATCTAGAAATTTGTTTCTTCTCTTTTTCCTGATCTGGCTTATCACTTTTTGAACCCTTCAAAGATCCAGCTGTTAGTTTCATTCTCTCTGATTTTTCTATTTCTTTGATTTTTTACTGTTTTACCCTTCCCTTTGTTTTGCTTACTAAGTATTGACAAGATGTGGAAGAAATGAAATGTTGATACAATGTCGAATGATATATAAAATGGTAAAACCACTTTGGGAAACAGTGTGGCATTTCCCAAAAGTTAAATAAATACCTACCGTATGATCCAGTCTTTTTACTACTAGGTATTTACCCAATAGAAATGAAAAAATATGTCCATGCAAACAATTACACGTGAATGCTCATAAAGGTTTAGTTGCAAGAGGCCAAAAATAGAAGCAACCCAAACAGGTGAGTGGATAACAAATTGTGACATATCCATACAATGAATATTTCTCAGGAATTAAAAGAAACAAATTATTAATACATGCGACATTATGTTGAATGGAAGAAGCTAGGCCAAAAAAAATAAAAATAGAGAGAGAGAGAGAGTGTGTGTACATACTATATGATTCCATTCATACAAAATTAATTCAAGTTAATGTTGTGTGAGAGGTGGAAAGCGGTGTTGTCAAGGGATGGGTGGTGAGGGATAGATGAATTACAAAGGTGGGTGAGAAAACTTTGAGTGTATTGAAAATGTTATTTGGATTGTAGTGATGGTTTCACAGTTGTAGATATTTAAAATTGATAAAAACTTTCAATTTAAATAAGTACAGTTCATTGTACTTCAATTAGACTTCAATAAGTTTGTTTATAAAAACTACAATGTTTCTCTTTCTTTTACTTTTAGACCCTGCAGCAAATGCTATTCATCTGTCTCTAGGTGGTTCAAAGAATGTTGTCAAAAAATCAGCAGCTCCAGTTTTTCAGTCAGATGTATATGATAATGGTACTGAACAAAAGGTATAAAATTGTCTCAAACTTTTGTATGGTGATTATTAATTTACCTAGTTAATTTTCACTTCTGTGAACTCTCTTTCACTGCTAGCATGGTATTGATTTGGTAGAGATATTAGGGTCTATTCATGAGAACTGAGTTAAGTTACCTTTGTGCTAAACTCACTATGTAATTTAGCAGAAACTAATCCAAACAAGCCCTGTGCTAAGCCAGAAGGAAGGAAAATGGAGGAAACTGGGTCGCATAGAGTACAAAGATGAATAAGACATAATCACTTGAGGACTTGTTGTCTAACGTGCCCAACAGGCATAGTAAAATGTTACAATAAAATGAGAGTATGGAATGATAAATTTTATTTTGATTCTAAGCAATGCATCCATTAAGCATTGGATTGGATTGGATTGGGTTGGGTTGGATTGGGTTGGGTTGGGTTGAGTTGGGTTGGGTTGGGTTGAGTTGAGTTGGGTTGGGTTGGGTTGGGTTGGGTTGGATTGGATTGGATTTGGTTGAGTTGGGTTGGTTTGGGTTGGATTGGGTTGGGTTGGGTTGGGTTGGGTTGGGTTGGGTTGGGTTGGGTTGAATTATATTTCCCTAAGACAAATTGAATGACTCTAAACTTTTAGGACTAACCATTGAATGGATTCCATGCTTTAAACAAAAATGGAATAGTGGAAGAGGAACAAGTTTGGACATTGCTATATATTGAACTCAATTCCAGACTAGTTAAATTTCAGATCCTTGTGAAAGGTGTCTTAGGAGACAATCTTCAGGAGAGAGTTAGGGGGTAAAGGGAAAAATAAATCCGTATTTGGTTGATAGAAGGCAAAATCTTTTTCAGAAGTACAGTTACCAATGAGTGTTTTTTTCTTTAATGTTTTACCATGTAGAAGGATGGAGTGATAACTAAAAAATCAAGTACTTACAATGATAGAGGTAAGAAAATGAAAGATATTCATAATTATTTTGTTATTAAGTATATAATTATGGTTTCATCATAGTTTTTCAAGCTATTTGTTTTATCTAATTACAAAAATCATAGTTATTTTAGAAAATAAAGTGTGGTATAAAACTGTTTATGAATACAGATATTATAATTAGCCCAAATATTTGAGTGATTACTTGATGAGTATGGCTTTTGAAATTTGCAAACTGTGGAAAAGTTAGGGTACATGCTATGGCTATGTACAGTGATAAGTAGAGAAAGTTACTGACATTGTAGTTCAGTAGGTTACAGTAAAGAGATCTGTCCCCAAGAATGTCCCTATGAGAAACAATGCCATCAGTTCCCCATAGACAATACTTCCTGTTTCCCATATACCTTTGAATAGAATTAAGAACAATGACTTAAGTTTTATGTGCCTTGTTGGAGTTCTGGAAGTCACTAAAAAACTCTCATGTGTATCCTACATAAGCACATGAAAAATACCAGACTGTTGTGGTCAATGACCACCAAGAATTTAATATAAAATCAAATTCATCATCTTCCTGATCCTTCTATTTTATCCAGGAACTAAAAATGGGTTATTTTTGACTTCCTCTCTTGCGTCAGCATTCAAAAGCTGCTACTTTCTGTCTAATCTACCTTCTTAATTTATCTTGCCCTCTCCTCTTCTCCATGCTCACAGCTTCATCCTTTACTATTTCAGTACCCCTCCTCCAATCCCATTTTCCTTTTTTTAATCCACCACACATTTGCTGTAAAAGCAATCTCCCTAAAACACAGCTTTGGTTATTCCCCAATTCAAGCCGTTAGAGGTTTTCCGCTGTAGACTGAACAAAATGCAGTCAGTTAATTTTGGCCATGGTCTGTGGTCAGTTACAGGGATTAAGCTGGCATAATATTAAATAAATTAAGATCAGAGGTTAAGAATTTCAGACTTCTCCTTGAGAGGTGAACCAATGGAAATTTGTAGGTGTGGACATCAAAAAAGATCATGCTGTTCTTTTAGATACTTCCTTAGCTCAAATAAATCCTTTATTATGATAATCCAGTGATTGTGGCAGCTCAGCAGGTAGAATATGAGATCAATTCTATTCATTAATATTCACCCTTGTTCCAACAATATTATCATCTCACATTTAAAAGAATTTCTTTTTTCTCTAGGAGCTATGAACACCTCAGCTCAAGATTCAGTTCTTTCACCTTCAACTTCACCCACAAGAAATTTTCCCAGATGCTCACATTCTTCTATATGTCATACAAAAGATGAGGTATATAATATTTCTTTTGCCCCAAATGCAAACAGAATAAATGAGGTACCATCTTATGATCATCACTGATATATAAAAAAATTTCATTTATAAAGTGACCATACACAATAGCTTTATTCCTTGAAATTAATCATGCCTAATAATATTTTAATAGCCCTAGGATAGTCTTCCTAAATATAGGCTATGACATGGTAGTTCACAGTATGTACCTGCAGCCCTAAGAGGAAGTATCAAATTCGGTTTCTTTGATTGGGCTTTGACTAGTACTCATGGATTGTTCAGAGACAGCCAGACTATCACTCCCCATTCCCTTTTGACCTGTGATCAGTTACCTGCTGTTGGAAAGTTGCCAGCAATGATTCAGGGTACAGTTTCTGGATATAACATAATTTTTTCTCTATTGCTTGCCAATTTGTTTTATAAAAGTCAAAATCACATTTTCCATTCTATTAGTAGCACAGTATTGATTCAACTGTGTCTAAAAAGTTAACATGGTTTTAAATAGATTTTGATAAACTGGAAATTTACTAATTTCTTTCCAAATGAATTCTACTTGATTAGAGTAGAAAGTGTCCTCTACTGCAGTGGTCCCCAACCTTTTTAGCACCAGGGACCAGTGCTCCTATGAGAATCTAATGCCTGAAGATCTGAGGTGGAGCTGCTAGTGCTGGGAGTGGCTGTGAATAGAGATGAAACAGGCTGTCTAGCCTGCTGCTCACCTCTTGCTGTGTGGTGCAGTTCCTAACAAGCCATGGATGGGTACCAGTCTGTGGTCCAGGAGTTGGGGCCCCCTGCTTTAATGCATATTATATGCAGACTGAATTATGCATAACTCCTGAAATGTAGTATGTTTACCATAATATGCCTCTCTGTAGTAGAGTTTTATTATAAACATTTTACATTTCAGTGTTCTTATCAATATCCACATTAAGTATGCTGAGCCAGAAAAAGAATTTAACAACTTTGACATTTAATGTTCTCATATTTCCCAACAGATCTCATAGGCTATGTCCTTTATTAAAAACAAACAAATAAAAACAAAAAGAAAACTTTAAAAACAGTGTCTAAATTTTATTATTGACCTTTTTTGGGTAATGTGTGTATTATAAAATTTGCCATCCACATTGATCTCAAATGAGTTATCAAATGTCCGCAAATATCTAATTCGTTATGAGAAATAGCATTTTATTATGATAAGTATTCATCCTGTTTCTAACATGTTGTATACAGGCTACCATTGTTAGAAAATGTATTTCTGGTGGCCTATGATCACCTCTGGGAAGAAAAGAGAAGTCTATTGCACTGGATTTACCTCCCCGAACAGGTTGAGTTCTTGGACAACTCTAGAGAGCTATATCCCTATGTATTCAGAAAACCTGTTCTCTATCTTCCAGCTCTACTTAAACTTTTCTATGTTGTTTGCTTTGATTGAAAAAAAAAAAAAAACTATCCTTTTCTCCCATTGAGTTGATTAACTTCCTTACCAGTGAGTGCACTCCACAAATAGTTAATTTTAGAATACTGGTACATACAATTGTGCAGAAAAGAGTTAACATAGCAGGCTTGAGACTGCTGTCTTTAGAAGGTCCTGCTTGCAAAGTTGGCCTTTGGCTAGTGTTCGAGAACTTGGCTTAAAAAAAAAAAAACTATCCTTTTGTCCCATTGAGTTGATTAACTTCCTTACTAGTGAGTGCACTCCACAAATAGTTAATTTTAGAATACTGGTACATACAATTGTGCAGAAAAGAGTTAACATAGCAGGCTTGAGACTGCTGTCTTTAGAAGGTCCTGCTTGCAAAGTTGGCCTTTGGCTAGTGTTCGAGAACTTGGCTTTTCTAACATTCCCTAATGGATATGTAACTTTTTCTAACTGCATGGTTGGGGCAATATACCTAGACTCTGCAAACGACGTAATATTTGCTAAACATCTGATTTCCTTTTGGGAGGCTGAAGTTTTGGTATACACTAAGGTAGGGAATATCTTCATGACCAGCCTTCAATAAAAACCTTGAGTGCTAAGTTTCTAATAGATTTCCCCTGGCAGACATTGCACACATGTTTCTGCATTTCAAATTGCTGGAGATAAGAGCATGCTCAAGCACATCTTCTCACAGGAAGGAGAGAGCATAAGGAAGACTGTGCATGATTTTTCCAGACTCAGCCTGTATCTTTCCCCTTACTTATCCTACAGTGTGTCCTTTTATTGTAATGAATCTTAGATGTGAGTACAAATGTATTCTGAGTCCCATAAGACAACGAATCACCAAATGTGTGAATAGTCTTGTGGACCTCCTAGGATACAACTATGAAATTTTGAATTCTATAAATAATAGATGTAAATATAAATATCACAAAAAGTATGTATTTCTTAAAAATTTCATTTAAGGGAAGTTCTCAAAAATCTTAAATTTCTATATTTTATATATACATACACATACATATACACATATATACATATTATATATAATATATATAATAGTTGATATTCAAATTCTGAGAAAAAAATCCTTTGAATATGTTTGTTTTGTTTGAATTATACAGAAGGAGATACATAATGACTGCGGTGAAAGACAAAACAAGAAATCAAACTACCTCCATCAATCAGGTAAACATCAGCAACAGCTACTGAATAAATTATACAATCTTTTAACTCATTCTTTCAACTAACATTTATTGAGCTCCTGCTTCATGCCAGGTATGGTGATAAATATTGAACAAAGAAAACCCATGGTTCTTACCCAGGGATGTTACAGTGAAGTGAAGAGAGATAGTCATGCCAATAACGACAATCCAATATAAGTGCAACAAAGACAAAAGGTGTGCTTACAAATCAGAGCAAGTATAGAGAAGACGGCGCTTAGGTCTACCTAAGGTAGTCAGGGAAGCCTTTGTAGAATAGACATGCTTAAGACTTAAAGAATGGGAAAGAATTTTCTGTTTTAATGTAATTTGCTCTCTTTCTTTGAACACTGAACACCTTTCCATTTGTTTAGAAGGTGTTTTGAATATTGTTTCATAACATATATAATGGACACTACATATAAATATATGTGATATAGCAAATATATCAATTCTGTGCTTTAGTTTATTCCTAAGTAATTTATCATTTTTGCCATTTTTATAAAGTATTTTTCCATATTCGTATGTAGGTTTCTAATGCTAGAGAAACACTAAAAAGTTTTTTTATCTTGTATCTTACCTCACCAAGATTTTATTAAATTTAATGTTTTTGCTAATATCTTCTATTTTCTTGATAAACAATTACATGAGAATTAAAAAAAAAAAATTCCCCAATGTTGTACTCATTTTAATGTCTTGTCTCAATACAATTCCTAGAACTTCCAATATTAAGTGGCATAGTAGTTAACAATATGCCTGTTAAATTCTGGGTTTTACTTGAAATAGTTTGGTGTTTTGCCATTTAAAATAATATTCATTGTCATTATGGTAAATACATTCTAATATCTTCATAGTGTCTTTTTTTATCTTATTTGGAATTTTATGGCTGAAGATGAACTTTTGAATTTCATTTTATAAATGAAACTATATGAATTTTATGAAGTCTTTTCTAGTACCTATTAATAGACTATGATTTTTTTTCTCCTTTAATTTATACGGATAATATTGATAGCTTCCATCATATACTATCTTCCCATTTCAGAAATAAATTGTGCTTGTCGATATAATTTTTCATATTTTTCAAATTGAACTAAAACATATAATCAGAAAGACCACAAAATTATATACAGTTGAATGAATTATCATAAAGCAAAACACCCATGAGACCAGCACAATGATAGAAAAACAGAACCTTAGGAATCTCGCGGAATCCTTCACTGAACCCACTCCCATCAATATTCTCTCTCTCCTCCCCAAATACTATAATTAACTTGATTTCTAATATTATATTTAGTTTGCTTATTCATTTGTGTAAATGGGTAGTTCCTCACCATATTATTAAACAAATGCTACATTGTTTTAATTACAAAAACCTTTTAATAAATCTTAATATCCAGTAGAGTAAATCGCGTGTCTTGGTTATTCTCAGCCCTTTGCCTTTCCATGTAAATTTTAAAAAGAACTCGAGTTCCAAAAATATTCTTACTGGGATTTTTTATTAGAATGACTTTAATCAAGAGATCAATTTCAAGAGAATTGACAGCTTTAGAGGATGATGTCTTCCAAAGCAAGGACCTGGTATCTAAATTTCCTTTAATTTCTCTCAATAATGTTCATACTTTTCTGTCAAATATATTTCATTAGATTTATTTCAAATACATTTCATTGATTTTTTATATTTCAAATAGTATCTTTTAAAACTTCATTTATACTCATTAATGCTCTAATGAAATGCAACTAATTTTTCTGTATTAATCTGCAATGAGCTGACTTTAATTATTATTCTGAATATTTTATCTGCAGATTATTTTAGATTTTCTACATAAATAATAGTGTTTTCTATGAATGTCAGCTTTATTTCTTTCTTTTCAATCCTACACCTATTTTTTGACTTCTTAAACTGTCTAGGACCACCAGTGTGTGTTGAATAAGGCATTCTTTTCTTGTTCCCAATCTGAGAGAGAAAACAACATTTAGTAATTAGGAAGGATGCCTGCCAATTTTACTTTTAGGTCTCTCTTAACTTATTAAGGAAGTCTTCTTAAGTTCTTCACTTGCTAAGAGCTTTAATTATGAATGGATGTTTCATTTTGTTCAATTGGATTTTGTTTTTGTTTTATATCTATTGAGATGATTTAATGATTGTTCTCTTTTATTCTGTTAATTTTGTTGATTTTTAAAATACTGCTCTAAACTTTCATTACTTTAAATAATAATCATTTGATCATTATGTATGCTTTTTTAAATGTATCTGGATTCAATATGCCCATATTTTGTTTTGTATTTTTGTTTCTGCAGTGACGACAGCAACTGGCCTATAATTTTCATTTTTCATAATGTTTTTTTTTTTTTTTTTCCCACATAAAGGTTGTGCTATCCTCTAAGTATCTAACCTTAGGGAGAATATTGGGTTAATTTTTTGCTTAAAGGTTTTGTAGAATTTATTGGTCAAGTTATCTGGGTTAGGAGTTTTCTTTGTTAGGTAGCTTTTAATCACAATTTAAAAATTTTAAATATATGATTATTTAGTTGTTAGTTTTGATAAATTCTCTTTTTCTAGGAATTGACCAGTTTAAGTTTTCAAATGTATTATCATAAAATTATTCATAGTATCTCATTTTACATATATATTTCCTATACTAATATTTTAACATTTTAGTTAAAAACATTCAGAAAAATACAAAGTTTTGTATTCAATAAATAATCACAAAGCATATAAATCTATGTAACCTCAAATATGAACACCAATTATAAAATAATCCACACTGCAAAAGCCCCAATTCTTTCCCTTGGAAATCAAAATCTCCTACCTCCTTCTCGAGGTAATCATTCTCTTGATTTCTACTATAATAGATTAGTATTGCCTGTTTAAATGGAATTATTATATTTCTGCTGCTTCTCTCAATACTATATTTCTGAGATTCATCACTGTCTTTGTGTGTAGTTGTAATTCATTTTCACTATTTTGTTGTATAGTTTATGAACTATACAATAATTTATTCCACTGTTCATGAATATTTGGATTTTTCCAGATATGAGAAATTCTTTATGAACTTTCTAGTACATTTATGTGTGAGAGAGCTGGAGCGGGAAAGGGAGCGGGGGTGGGAAATCACTCTATGGATATGAGCCATTAGGTATGTACGTATGTGTTTAATTTTAATGGATAATGCTCAAGAATTTTCCAAAGGGGTCTCATCATAAACTTTTATCAGCTAAAGTTAGTGAGAGCTCTTATGATTTCGTATCTTTTTCAACACTTTGGTAGTTTAGTCTTTAATTTCTGCCATTCTGGTGAGTTGGTATCTCATTAGGTTTAAATTAACATTTTCTCTTATTAGTAGTGAAGTTGCACATATTTATTGGCTCTTTGGATGTTTATTTGAAGGTTTTAAGTCTCTTATCCACTTTTCTATCATATTGTGTCTCTGTTTTTTATCGATTTGTTAGCAAGTTTTGTTGTATTCTAAATAATGAATCCTTTGTTGGTATAGGGATGTGATTATATTCTCACTATATGCCTTTCTTTTTGTCTCTTTAATTGCGGATTTAGAAGAACCAGTTATCATTCAAATTATCTTTGATTTCTGATTAATTATCTATGTGTCCTGTGGAAGAATGTTTTTCTAGCCAATGTTAATAAAGATATTTCTTTTTTCTTCTATTTCTTTTGTGGGAAAACTTAAGTTATATCCTATTAGCAAATTCTAGTTATGCAATATAATATTATCAACTATAGTTACTATGTTATACATTAGATCCCCAGACTTTATTCATCTTATAACTAAAAGGTTGACCCTCTACCAGTTTCTCCGTATTTCTACATGCCCCCAGTCCCTGGCAACCACCTTTCTACTCTCTGTCTCTATGAATTGAACTTTTTTTTTTTAATTTGTCTTTGTCTGACTTATTTCAGTTAGCATAATGTCCTCCAGGTTCATCCATGTTGTCACTAATGAATTTCCTTCTATTTAAGGCTGAATAATATTCCAGTGTGTGTGTGTGTATACATGTATATATGTACATATATTACATTTTATTTATGCATTTATTTGTCAACAGGTACTTAAATTGTTTCTATACCTTTGTTACTGAGAATAATGCTGCAGTGAACATGGGAGTACATATATAACTTCAAGATAATGATTTTATTTCTTTTGGATATATACTCATAAGTGGAGTTGCTAGGTCATACAGTAGTTCTAGCTTTAATTTCCTGAGAGGGCTCCATACTGTTTTCCATTATACCAGTTTACATTCCCACCAACAGTGTATGAGGGTAACATTTTCTCCACATCTCCACCAGCATTTGTTATTTCTTGTCTTTTTTGATAATGGATATTCTAACAGGTGTGAAGTGATATCACATTGTTTTTTGATTTAGATTTCTCTAATTAGTGATGTTGAACATTTCGTCATGTACCTGTTGGCCATTTGTAGATTTAATTGAAAAATGGCTTTCCAGTTCTTCACTTAATTTTTTAATTGTATATTTTGGGTTTTGTTTTGTTTTCTTTCTTTCTTTTATTTTATTATTATTATTATTATTTTTTGCTATTAAGTTGTAACCTTGTGTATTTTAGATGTTAATAACTTGTCAGATATGTGGTTTGCAAATATTTTATCCTGTTCTATATGTTGTCTTTATATTTTATTGATACTTTTCATTGCTGTGCAAAAGCTTTTTAGTTTGAAGTAATCTCACTTGTTTATTTTTGCTTTTTGTGTGTGTCTTTGTTTTGATGTCAAATCCTGAAAATAATTGAGAAGATCCATGTTAGGGAGATAACACCCAAAGTTTTCTTTTAGGAGTTCTACAATCTACAATTTCAGATCTTATGTGTGAGTTTTTGATTCATTCTGAGTAGATTTTTGTGTATGGTGTAAGTTAGGGGTCCAGTTTCATTCTTTGGCATATGGCTTGTTCTCCAGTTTTCCCAAGACCATTTATTGAAGTAACTCTTTTCCCTATTGAATGTTCTTGGCTCCTTTGTTGCAAATTATTTGAACACACACACACACACACACACACACACACACGGTATTAGCATTAAAATAGACACGTGTGTGTGTGTGTGTGTGTGTAATGTATGTTTGTTCTTGGGCTCTCTATTATGTTCCATTAACCTATGTGTCTATTTTAATGCTAATACCATACTGTTTTTATTATTATAGCTTTGGTAGATTGTTTGAAATCAAGAAGTGTTGTGCCTCCTGCTTTGTTCTTCTTTCCCAAGATTACTTTGGATATTCGGAGTCTTTTGTGGTTCCATACAAATTGTAGCACTGCTTGTTTTATTTTGTGAAAAATGCGATTGGAATTTTCATAGGTAGTGCATTGAAATTATAGATCACTTTAGAGAGTAAGGGCATTTTAACAATATTAATTCTTCCCTACTACGACAAGGGGTATCTTTCCACTTATTTGTGTCTTCGATTTCTTTCATTAATGTCTCTTATTTTTCAGTGTACACATCTTTCACTCTCTTGGTTAGAATTTTTCCCAAGTATATTATTTTTTTTATTATTTTTTATTACAGTTAACATTCACTATTATTTTATATTAATTTTAGGTGTACAACATAGTTAGACATATATATAATTTACAAAGTGATCTGCCAATTATTGTAGTGCCCACCTGGCACCATACATAGGCATTACAATATTATTGACTATATTCCTTAAGCTGTATTGACATCCCATGACTATTTTGTAATTACCAAGTTGTATTTCTTAACCTCTTCACCTTTTTCACCCAGCCTCCCAAAACAACCCTCCAACCTGGCAATCATCAGTTTGTTCTCTATATCTATGAGTCTATTTCTGTTTTGTTTGTTCATTATTTTTGTTCTTTAGATTCTATGTATAAGTGAAATCATGTGGTGTTTGTCTTTGTCTGACTTATTTTACTTAGCATAATATCCTCTAGGTCCATTTATGTTATCTCAAATGATAAGATTTCATTTTTATTATGGCCAAGTAATATTCCATTTATATGAACCACTTCCTCTTTATCCAGTCATCTATTAATGGATACTTAGCTTGCTTCTATATCTTGGCTACTGGAAATAGCACTATAGTGAACATAGGGATGCATATATCTTTTCAAATTAGTATTTTGTATTTCTTCTGATAAATACCCAGAAGTGGAATTGCTGGGTTATAAGGTAGCTCTATTTTAAATTTTTTGTGGAATCTCCATACTGTTTCCCATAGTGGCTGCATGAATTTGCAATACCATCAACATTGCACGAAGGTTCCCTTTTTTCCACATCCTTGCCAACACTTGTTTGTTGATTTATTAATGATAGCCATTCTGACAGGTGTGATGTGAAATATCATTGTGGTTTTAATTTGCATTTCTCTGATGATTAGTGACATTGAGCATCTTTTTTTATGTCTATTTGCCACCTATATGTCCTCTTTGGAGAAATGTTATTCAGGTCCTCTGCCCATTTTTTAATAGGATTTTTTTCTGGTGTTGAGTTGTATGAGTTCTTTATAAATTTGGGATATTAATCCTTTATCAGATGTATCATTGAAGAATATAAGGATGTAAAAGAACTATACTCGAAAAATTATAAAATGTTTAAAGAAAGAAATTAAAGAAGATACAAGTAAATTGAAGCATATTCCATGCTCAAGGATAGGAAGAATTAACATCATTAAAATGTCCATACTACCCAAAACGATCTATAGATTCAGTACAATCCCTATCAAAATATAAATGGAATTTTTCACAGAACTAGAACAAATAATCCTAAAATTTATATGGAACCAAAAGAGACCCCCAGTATCCACAGCAATCTTGAGAAAGAAAAACAAAATTGAAGGTGTCATGCTACCTGAAATCAAACTATTCTACAAGGCTATAGTAATCAAAACAGTATGATACTGGCATAAAAATAGACACATAGATCATTGGCATAAACCCACACCTATCTGGTTATTTAATTTATGACAAAGGTGGCAAGAATATACAATAGACTAAAAATAGGTTATTCAATAAATGGTATTGGGAAAACTGGACAGATACATGTGAAAAAATGAAACTGGACCACCTTCTCATACCATATATAAGAATAAACTCAAAATGGATTAAAGACTTAAATGTAAGACCCCAAATCAAAAAACTCCTAGAAGAAAACATAGGTAGTAAACTCTCTGTAACTTCTAATTGCAAATCTCACTGCCTTCATCTTAGTCAAAAATGAAAATCAGACATCTATTCTGGCACAGATATAAGGATAGAGTGTTCTCCACCCTGCTTTTAACTGTCTTTCAAAATTGAGGGATTTGTGGTTTTTTTTATTCATTCTAGTAATGATAACAGCCTTAATGCTATACATATCCCTATGAGTACAGCTCAGAATTGTAAATTTTAATGCAACTTGTTCGCTTTTCATCAATTTATACACAGATTTTACTTTCCCTCTTAAATTGCCCTTCAATGTAACAGTTATGTGAATGTATATTTCTTAATTTTCACTAAAAATAATTTTGGTAGCATTCTTATTCTTTTTAATTTCTTTGAATTCACATCAGAAAATATAGCCTATAAATCTCTCTTCATTGAAGTTAAACTTTCTTCATAGTCAAATATGTATTGATATTTTTAAATGTTCCAAGAATATACCAAAACACCTCTCTTCCTTGTTTGAGAGGTATAAGGTTCTTATTCATGTGTAGGTCATCCATAAAGTATTGCAACTATTCAGTTCTGCCATGGTAGCTGGAAACCAGCCATAGACAATAAGCAATAAACGGGCATAGCTGCAAATCTTCCATCAGATTTGCTTCTAAGAATGTCAAGTGTAGTCCCTAGCACTATGATTGCTAGGCTCTTTTTAAGTGAGTTTTTCATTTTCTCTACTTGGTCATGCTTTTTACATAACTTCAGCTATTAGGTCTATGTATTAGAAAACCAATAAGTAAAAGAAACCACAACTATTTCTTCATAAAGGGGACAGAATTATTAGACTAGTAATTATCAAGCCTTCTGCCAAGAGAAAGTGAATCTCTCTGCTCCTAACCTCCCCCAGGTATAATTTGCAGCCCTTTTTTATCTTCTGGGTCGAGCAATACAGTCTACCAGTGGAGCTCCCCTTCAGGTTCTCTCAAAGTAAAATTGTATCTCAGTTCCTCACCTTCCTTGCCTTCTCCACATGAATCACTGTTGCCCCAGAACTATTCCTTAAACAGTCTGTCCTCACTTGCTAATCTGGAATGTTAGATCATTGATGTTCAGATACCATAAATGTGTAGATCTGTTTCGATTTCTCTATCCTGTTCCAAAAGACCAGTTTGTCTCTCATTGCACTAGTATCATACTTTTGATAATTCCTAAGATTTTGAGATCAACAAGGGAAAAACACCTCACACCCCTGCCCCAGCTGCTGCCACTTCTACCACTTTCTTATTCTTTTCTGGGATACTTTGGCTAATTCTCACCCTACCTCCCTCCATATATATATATACATCCTTATATTCTTCAATGATACATCTGATAAAGGATTAATATCCCAAATTTATAAAGAACTCATACAACTCAACCTTCCCATCTCTCTCTTTTACACACACACACACACCACTGCTGAAGTGGTGATTGACATTGAAACTATAGATCAATATGGGGAGAATAGGTATCTTTACAATGCTGGTTCTCCCTATCAATGTAAATGGTCTATCACTCTATTTTATGGAAATTACAGTTCTTTAAGTTTAGTAATTTTCTGCAGATAACTCTTACATAGCTTTTGTTAAATTTATTCCTAGGTACTTAATACTTCTGTTGCTGTTTAAAATGGTATGTTATCAGTTGCCTCCTTAGTGCCATAGGCAGCGTGTCAGTCTCACAAAATGGTATGCTATCTAACTGCTTGTTACTAATATATAGAAATGTGATTGATTTCTGCACGACGATTATGTGTGCAGCAACCTTTCCAAATTCTCTAATTAATTCTTCTTATCTGTTGTGTGATTCTTTTGTTTTATAATATAATCATGAAAGCTTAAGTTAATTTCTTTCTAATCTTATATTTTTAAATTGTTTCTGGTACTCATTCCATTTCTTGGGTCTTCTTAAAATGGTAAATAAAGTAATGAAAGTGGGCTTCCTGTCTTCTTTCCGATTACAAAAATATGTATATTTTAAAATTATTCATCATTATATATCATGTTCACTGTAATATCTTGGTATATAACAATAACAATGCCAGGTTAAGGAAATAGCCTTCTATGTCTGATTTGCTAAATTTTCTTTATCAGTGAATGCTGATTTTTTGAAAATATATTTTATATATCTGTTCAGACTGTGTTTTGTTGTTAGAGCAACCAGAATGATTAAATCATTTTGTTTATCATATATTCCTTATATATATTTAGGTTAGGTTTTCCAGTAATTTTTTTTTTTTATAGAATTTTAGCATCTGGGTTCTTGAAAGAAGTTGGACTGCAATATTCATTTCTCATAGTTTTCTTGGTTTGATTTTTATGTCAAGATTGCACTAGCTTCATGAGTTATTTTGCCTCTTGCTTTCTAGAAGTTTCTAGAGTTGGAATTATGTATTCCTTGAACGTTTGGTAAAAATTGCTGCCAAAATAATTAACCTGCCCTTGGCTCTCTTAGTGAGAAAAATTTTAAACTATGGATTCAATTACTTTAGTAATTCAAAACTATTCACATTTTCTATTTCTTTTCAAGTTTTAAAAAAAATTTCCCTGTAAATTTATTCATCTAAGTTTTCAAATTTATTGATAAAGTCTTCCTATATCCTATCCACACAGATCAGATGATTGCAAGTATGCCCAATGGTAAAAACATATACTCTGACACCATACTACCTACCTAAGTTAAATCCACATTCCAACACTTAAAACTTATGGTTGGCCAATTTATTTAACTTTATTCTTTAGTTTTTCCAACTATAAAATGAGAATAATAATAGTACATAGTTCATGTGATTGCCATGGCAATTCAATAAGTTAATATTTATAAAGTGTTTAGAACAATGTGTGACACTTAATTGGTAAGATTAAAAATAATTGGTAATCTTAATATGTAAATTTTTGAATGTTCTGCAACACCTAGTGTACAATACTTTTGTTCTTTTCTAAATTATATCTAAATTTCAATTTTGTTATTTTGTATTCATAACTTGTTTTTAAATTTTAAGCATACTAGATTTCTAGTTTTCTTTTTGTTATTGATTTCTAATTTAAATATGTGAAAAATTGTTCTATTGGTTTGGCACATATGATTAATTTTTTAAATGTTCTGTGTGGTTGAAAACAATGAATGTTGTCAATAGGGAGTTCAATGTTCTAAAAATTTCCATTCAATCAAGGTGTTTAATTGTTCAATTCTAACATTCTATACACTTACTTTTTTTAAACTCTTTGTTCTAAAAATTATTGGAAATGATAAGATAGTTCTCAATATTCCTCCATGTAGTTAATTGTTGCTTTTTATTTGTTGATCTGGGTTATTAGGCATATGCAAGTTTATCTTGGTGAATTGAGTCTTTTATTATTATACAGTGACCTTTATTGTAAGTTGATGTTTTTGTCATAAATTTAAAGGATCTGATATTAATATAGCTGTATTGGCGTTCAATCTTAGTGTGTTTAGATATTTAAATGTCTCTTGTAAATACTCTACCCATGGAATTTGTTTTATTTTCATTCTGTCTTACAGTTTACTACTTTTAACTAAATTTACATTCACATTTGTTAATTACAAATTTTTGGAAGATTTTTACTGCCTTACATGTTTTCAGTTCATTCTTTTTAATATTTGTTTGTTTCCCTTTCTTGCTTTTAGAGTATTCAGTTTTTTAAAATCCAGTTTCCTCTCTAGCGTTTTGGAAATTGTATGCTATATGTATATTTCTTTTGATAATTACCTTTAAATTTTAACATACTTAAAATAAAATTCAGACTTAGAATAACTTACTTTAAGTCATTATATCATATTCAACCAATAATATAGTTTTAAATTTTATACATAATAGAAACTTTCATTCTTCCTAAAGTACATCCATTCTTATAAATGCCTTTTTTAGAAATTAAATTTAGAAATTTAATGAACAGATTTTGAGAGTAAACTCTCAGATTTTATATGATAAACTGTATTTTACTCATGTTCTAGGATGTAATTATGGCTGTGTTTACAAGTTTCTGGGTATAGTATTTTTTCTAGCACTTTAAAGATACTGTTCTACTTAAATGTCCAACTTTTTGTTCTATTTCATATTTTCTGTGTAAGGGATCTCTCTTCTCCTTCCCAGCTGCCCAGCACATACCTCAGGCTGCTTTTAAGAGTTTTCCTTTGTTTTTTTTTTTTTTTTTTTTAGTATTACTATAATAAGCAATTCTTTACAAGTTTCAGCTATTTTCTACATTGACTTTCATCATTTTCTTTGTTCTTGTTTTCTGAATCTCCAAATATAGGTGTGTGTGTATTAGATCTCTTCTCTCTGTATAAATACATATATAATATATATATTATGACATATAATATATACATATTAGACCTATTTTTATTCTACATCATTTAACAACTTTATTTTCCAATTTTCTATGCTACATTCTGGTTAAATTCTTCAAATCTGTCCTCCAATTAACCAATTCTCTCTTTGATTATATCTAATTTACTATTTTATCAATTCGATGTTTTAAATTTTTTTATTATATTAAACATTATATATAATTTCTGAATAGTTATTTTTCACATTTAACTGGACATTTTTGTATGTTCTTGTTCCATTTCTGTGTTTCCAATCCATTTTTTATATATCTAAACATATAAAATTCACTGGTTTGAAAAAGATGTACTGGTTTTATAGTCTGTATCTGGTAATTTAAATATCTGCTGTTTTTGAGGTCTAAGTCTAATGTATGTTGTTGTTTATTTTCTGCTAACAGGCATGGTGTTTTGTTTCTTCATATTCATCTGTGTGTGTGGAGGTGGTGTTATTATTGTTCTATATGAGCCCATTTTTGACAGAAATGTATTGTTGAGAATTCTGTATTTGGGTAGGATGTATTACATTATAGAAACTCATCAAATTGAACACATTAAGTATGTGTTCTTTGAATATTAATTATACCTCAGTAAAGCTGCTAAAATTTTATCATATGTGTCTGCTGGGCATCTGGAAGAGCTATAAACACAGGTTCACTCTAAATTAATTTCCCACTTGGAATTTTATGGACCATAGAGTAGATTTGAACCTCAGAGTCATATAAAAGAAAACCTATGATTATGAATTCTAAAAAGAGATTTTTATTTTCTCTTTTATCCACAGCTGAAGCCAAAACATAACTTGTCTGTATTGCCTCTCTGGGATGCTTTTTTTTTTGAGGGAGGGCCAACTCTTTCACAGTAGATGGAGGTTTTAGGGATCCAGTATATTTTTAGGGGTTCTTAATTTTAATCCCTCATCTTGTTTACCCTGACGCCTTGTTTTACATCAGCTGACCTGCTATTAAGTTTGTAGTTATGGCCAATGCCCATAGGTTAGGCATCAGCTTCAATACTTGCCTACCACTCCAGAATAAAACCTAAAGGAGAAGTTAAAAGTAGGAATGGGGTGTTCTAGACAAAGGAAACAGCAAGGGCCCAGAGGCATGGAAAACATGGTACATTTAAGAAATTATAAGTTATTCTGTATGTCTGGACCATAGAATACATATGAAAGACTAGCCAGAGAAGTCACTGGACAGGTAGGAGAGAAATCAACTATATGTGTATCTTATGTCTTGCTTAGGAATTTGGACTTTGTGTAAGAGTCTCTAGATACTTTTAAACACGGCAGTGATAACAGAGAATAAACCTGCTACAGGATCTTAATTACAATTTTACAACTGCTGGGGAAGGATACAGACTAATTATAATTTTCTTTTTCTGATAAATAGCACGTCAGGCTCCTGCCACAGCCCAGGGTATTTTCCCTGCTCGTGTTTTCTCAAATCCGTAAGTATATGAGAAAATTAATTTGTAATTATAAATTAATATTTTAATAATTACATGAGTTCTATTCAACAGTGAATGGTTATCTGGGATACTCCATTCTTGTAGTTCTACTTGGATTCAGTGAAAATTATATCTTTTGAAAACTCTCAGCACTAAGCCTAATTTGTAAGGTAGACAACAAAGTGAATGTTCTTCTTCCTTCTCTATTTCCTTATCCTCATTCTGATTCCACACTTCCCCTATATTTAGTCTTCATGCCACGTTCAAGTATGTTCTACCAAGACCTCTTCTTTTCAGATGATTTTTCAGGATCTAGACTTGTCTCTTTGCCTTTCTCCCCTTTAACATATACCAGTCTTTAGGCTTTTTGAAATTATTGGTTTCCTAAGGATGGTAAGTGAGGTTACTGTAAGTATTGATGACTTAATCAGTTATTCCTCTCTCCTAAATGGTATTTGTAGTATAATCTAAAATAATGCTCTCTAATGATGGAAATTACTAGTCTTTGGAAAAGAAATTTTGGGGGCCTGAGGGTTTATCATTCCTCAAACCTTGGTGGTTACCTATTCTAATGGTGTATGGTCTTTTAGAGCTAATACCATCACCTTAAAAACAAAATCAATATACCAAAAAAAGGTCCAGGACAGACTTTACAAGCCCCAAATTCTTATGAAAATGGTTGGGTAAAGTTACGTGGTGTAGGATGGTAAAAAGTGTTGACATATTCAGACTAAGCTTCCTTGGAGGAAAGATTTTGACTTTAGGACTGATGGATATCAATTTGACTGACTGACTGAGAATTTGTAGGATACATAGCGTTATAATAGATGCAAAAGGGAGGAAACTGACTAGTCCAGTTTAAAGTAATAGAACAAAGTGGGAGAATAGTGAGCATGTGTGCAAAATGACCTTTTGAAAAATTTACTGAACATAAATTTTTATTTAGTGAAAATATAAATACCTTCCTCTTTTTAAAAAAAATTAGAGGAAGCTCATAATAATGTCTTAATTCCTTCCTTTTTATTTTCCCCCACCCAAGATCACAGAACTACAGAGTCACATGAATATTTCATAGCAAATACTGTGGATACTCTTTCATTAAAATCTTAGCTAAGATAAATTACTATGCATGACCTAGAGCTTCTTCATCATTCCTTCCCAAATTGACATTACTTTTAGCTGAACTCAGGCATACTAACATCAGGTCAGACTACAAACAAAATACAACTAACAATACTTTCTGGTATAACTTTATCCATCATACGTATATAAAATTATTCTTCTAATTTAACTCCAGATGTCATAAGACTTTACTGTAGAATCATCACATCTGTTCTACCATCCACATCCTACTCCTCTGTTGCTTAGTTCTAATTTTTCTAATGTTAATACAAAATACATATACAGAAAGCTTTATAAAATAAACATGGAAATTCAAGACCAAAAGAATGAAGATAAAGCAAATATGACAGCAATGGGAATAAACAAGAGTTGCAAAAATTAGTCATTGCACTTCCATAACAAGTAAGTTTGTATTATTGGGATGGAATGTGTAAAGAGCAACAGAGTTGTGCTGTAGACTATGGTCAGAAAGTAAATCAAAGTTTATTTATTGGGTGACATTAATAAATTGTCATTTATTGACATGATTTGGAGGGGAGTAATTATGGTCGAATTAGCATACATGATGGATAACTCTGGCAGCAATATATAAAAAAAAATCAAAGGCAAGAAACTAGGTACCAGTTCTAGAGGTCCAGTGACCTGTACAAAGACTTCATTTTGGAATAGAGAGTAGGCCCAGATCCAAAAAACTTTAAATGAAAACTTATTTATCAAATATTAAATGAGAACCTACTGCATTTAAAGAATAATGCTAGAGGTTAGGCAGATACCATGAGGAACAAATATGCCCCTGTGATGGTGTGATGGTAAGGTGTTTTGTTTTTTTTTTTTTTTTTTCCCAAGGACATCATGCAGTTGGAGAAATGGGTTGGAAATAGAGCTATTTAAATAACATGAATCTCATCGTTCTTAGCTAGATCAGCCATTTGTCTTGAATAAACATTT
>NW_006442484.1:52985817-53028248 GCF_000325575.1 Pteropus alecto
TTTCAGGGATTTGAAAACTATGAAAAAATTTTCTAAGAAAAACATTTCTTATAAAATTATGAGGAAAATAACTATTTTTTTCCAGTTTACCCATTACTTTTATGGAGGAGTTTCTTACTCTACTGGTTTTACTGATTTTTTTAAATCTGGTTATTATGATTATTTTTCAGTGGTCTTCACCGAAGCTTTCTCAGTTATTTGGTTAATTTTATTCTTAAGTCTTTGCTCTTTGTTTGGATCTATATGCATGTCTTGGGGGAAAAGAGCCTATTGGAGAAAAGTATCCATCAAAACATTGGACTTCTTGAGTTCCATTTGATGCCTATACTATAATGTAAAGAGAACAGAAAAATGAATATGGGAGAGTTAGGTTACAGGCTATCTAAAAGTAGGTTAACCTAAGAAACCAGATTCTAAAAAAATAAGCGAAGCCAAAGATAGTGAACACATAACTGACATAAGCTTCCATGCTGGAAAAACACTCGCCTAAGTATGGACTGTTGCTATCAAGCCCAACTTCTGAGCTGAAATCAGTGAGGTTTTCTTTTTCTACCAAAATTTAGGATGTAATTTTTAGCCTTAATGTTTCTCATAATTGAATTTTAGGCTTTGGGAAAATCAAATTTTATAATGTAAAGTACAGTCCTAGAAAACATGAAAAAGGAGTGTGAATTTTCTTTTAAGTGGGAAGAAGATAAGTAAAGGGCCCATGTTGAAATGCATGAAAATAAATACTTTACATTTGAAATATATAAAAATAAATCAGAAATACAGTCTTGGATCTTATTAACTGTTTTGTTATTCTATAATTTTTCATTAATGAGTTGTTCTTTTATTTGTTACAATTCAGAAAACTATGTTTTTTATATCATTAGTTTGTGATGACAAATACTTCTAATTAGAACACATGAGAGATTTTTGTCATACATAGAAAAGGACTACACGTCAATTAGTATTGAAAATGGCTAGAAAGCTGATTTTAACTATAGTTGAATAACCATCCATATTCCTTTCCTACTATATGATGAGACTGTGGGTGGGACTGTGGGATTTGAGTTAAGTAAAGGATTATCAGAAAGCTCTGGTCAGATGCCTTGCTACCTCATGTCTTTCAGAAGACAGAAAGGACTAGCCCACCCTCTCCCTCCAATTCTACGCCTTCCTCAGGGCCCCACAAAGCAAGCATGGATAAGGTTGGTCAGAAATAGAATTATCAAATAGATATGTTTTTTTTGCAATAGCTACAATTCTACTCCTCTGAGTAATAAAGCATGTGAGTCAGTAAAGAATGGGTGGGTGGAGGAGTTGAACCAAAATGAAGTTTATTCGTCCTTTTGAATTTCCGTAGAAAAATTCTCAGATATAAAAAGAAGAAACTGATTTAATGATTATAAATTTTGGAAAATTAAATTCTTGACCCTAAGTAATAATGAATATCTTGACTCTATATAATAACTATATATCAACTTTTCCTGACTTTACAGACAACAAAATCTTCTACAAAATTGCTTGCAAGAAAAAGTATGTATCTAAAATCCATTGATAAAGCAACATATTAATGATACTTTCTAATGTGTCATAATAGAAAAAATCTGTGTGTCAAATAATGAGTAGTCATCTATTGATATTAGTCACTCTTTGCTCTTTTCTTCTTTAACTTTTACTTTTAGTTATTTCTTAGATTTTGCAGGGGTATAAAGTTCTTATCAAAAGATATTGTTGGCCATTCAGGAAGGAGTCTTCATGGGAATAGAAGGTAGAGTGGGGAATTAAGGGACCTAGCCATTATAAGAAAAGCATAAAATACCACAAACCCATCCTATCCTAGGAAGTCATTAAGTGACATGGTGTTGCAGACTTGGCTGGTGAGCTAGGATGCCTGGGTCTAGCCATTTTCATAGTGAGGGACCTGGTCACCCAAGAAAGTCACATAAAAAGGTAGCTGGTCACCTATGAGCTGAGACTTGGAACAGACAGATAAGAGGTTATATTTGTAAGTCCCAACTCTGGATCTAGTCAGACTAGCACATATTCTGACATACATTTTTACAAGGACACCTGCTCAACTTATAGACTGTCACAAATATAAAAGCTTTGATGCAAGGGAATATTTCTCAGTTTAATATTATAATGGAAAGCAACTGAAAAGTAGGTTCTATATACCATATTTCACTACACAGAAAACTTTAGAACTATCTCTTTTTCACATATCAAGGTTGGAAACATTTTCTCGCACCTAGCCTAAGAATAATTGTCTGTTGTTCATTATCTCTGATTATAAGAAAAATAATATACATTGAATGTTGTAGTTTATATGTGTAGTATCAGATTAGAACAAAAACTATGTTAGAATTGAGGTTTTATTCTTAATTTTTTTGATTTAAGATGTGATTATATAAGTATTATACAATATATGTTGTCATCCAAAATATGTTGTATAATTGTCTATACAGTAAGTAAAAAAATATCTTTAAGAGATTTGGTGATTAAAGCAGAATAAATTGGCTTTCCCTGGGCTTCCCCCAAATACTCTCAAATGTGTCAGAAGAGAGTATACTACATAGGTATTAATATTTTTTGAACATTGGCCTGAAACATGAATAATGCCATGCTAACTTAAAACAATATTCAAGATATGAACAGCCCCATTACAAGAATCCTATTGTTTACCCTGGTACCTACAAACCAATCTTATAGGCTTTGCTGTCAATTACTGTTTACAGCCTTTATGTCTGAAGAGTAATAACAATTTTAAAACAGACTACTTAGTTTATTGTAGGCAACAGAATTTTTGTAAGCCCAAAATAGATTTTCAGTAAGTAAGCAGAGGTATGTAGAATTCTACAGACGCATTCGGTGTTTACTCTTGGTCCAGTTTAATCTGTGACAATACTATTGACCACTAAGGAAATTTGGTCCCTCGGTTTTCATTTTCAGCTCCAATTAAGGAATTTTCTAGCTTCAATACTCTTGCTCTGCCCTCCTGACTCTTTAAGATACAGTTCTAGCTTGGTCCTTACTTTCCATCTAGCCAATTGGTTCCTACACTGCACTATCTTTTCTCAGCCTTCCTATCTAAGACAGCTTACCCCAATGCTCTAAGGATACATAGCCATTCAATCTCCACAAAGCATTAACTTTTTTGTTGCCTCTCAAATAATTTTTAACTGTTGTCAATTAGCTATAGTCATTCCCATACATATAGATCACAGGCTCATCACTGCATCTGGGAATAGGGAGGAGAAATGGCTTATTTTCCATGCTTACATTTTAGCTAGACAGATGCCTCTCAAAGTACCCAAATGTTTTAACCGTATCTATTTTGAGAAGTGCTTTGTTAGAAATAATCTACTGTATTTTTAAAATAATTTTACTGGGTCATAGACACTGTTTCTTCTTGCCAAAATACATTATGATTCTAGACATCAATTTGATGATGTTTTTTCTTTTTTATCAAAAAGTCTTATATCTTAGCAATAAATGTTGGGGGGGGTGGGAAAAAAAACTTCTAAAGGAATGTGAATCAATGGCAACTTCTATAAAAATACTTTACTGTATTACAGAATAAACCGACTTGAAATTAATCTGAAATTCTAAACAGATGGTATCCAGCTATGCATTGTTTGATTTGAAAAAATAAATGTTACCTTCTGTCCCAGAATAGAATAAGTTGTTACATGATTTTCTTTTTGTTCCTGCTTGCTTCCTTTCCAGGTAACTTCTGAAGAACTGAATAATATAATTCAGAATATAATGACCTGGGTTGTGGCTACGGTAACCAGTATATTATACCCAGCCATCACAAAGTATGAAGAAAGGTTACAAAATAATGCACACCCGGTGTCTGATGACTCTGTCCTCTCTTCGGATAGTTCAAGTTTCTGTAGCACATGCAGTGAAGAGTTTACATATGGAAGTTACACATCTGCAACAACTAAAACATTTCAGGGAGAGCCATGTGCATTTGCAGTTGACATATCAGTAAGGCAACCACCCACACATTTAAAACCACCTTCCGCCCATGTGGAAAGAGCAGTTGAAAAACCGCATCACAAGAAAGAACAAATTATAACATCTAAACTCAAATATGATAAAACCGACATGATATATGCATACCCTAAGCTCAGAAGTTGTAAATCTGATAGTCACCTTTTAGCATCGCTTGAAACAAGCACAAAAAAATCTAAGGATGCTACCACCGAAACAGAAAGCTTAGAGAGTCCACAGTTTTCTAATCAAAAAGAAAAAGCCAGGAGTGAAATGAAGAATTTAAAGAAGATTTTTGTTAACTTTAAATGTCACTTAAAAGGGGAAACTGAATTGATTTTAGAAAGAATTTTTCAAGAAATAATGTCTGATTTAACACAGGCCATTCCCTCTATCTCTTCTGTCACTGCTGAAGTTTTTCTTGACCAAAATGAGCCTGAAAAAAGAGACTTGCTCTCCAATGTCGATATCTCCTCAGTAGCTTCAGAGATAGTGGAAAATATGCTTGAGAAGCTACATTCTGCAGTTGAAAAAAAATGTGTTGAAATGTTTTCACAAGAAGATTTGTTAGTCGATACAAAACCAAGTTTAACACCCAAGGGAGAATATCTCACTCCATCAACTGGAAAAACTTTAAAAGCTTCAATTCCTTATACTATGGGACCCATGTGTGATATTGCAGAGGATATGGTGCATGCCATTTTACAAAAGCTGATGACTCTTGCATCTTGTAAGCAAGATGAACTTCCTCATCTCGAAGAGGCAACTAAACATTCCTATCAGCACCATATGACAGACCCAACATATACATTCCTTAAAGAAGCTGACAAAAAGAAATGTAATCTTGAACCCGATGAAACTAATTTAGCTGTTAAAGAAGAAATACAAAAACTAATATCAAATATTTTTTCCCAGTCTACTTTGGTTGGTTATATAGAGGAAGCAATCAGCACTATACTAGGATATGTACAAACTGAACTTAATAATGAGAGACTTATTGCATCTGAAGAAACAGTAGCATTCCTTCAGCTACTTGATGATATCTTCACTCAGCTACATCAAGAGCCAGTAAAAGCAGATGTTAAAAAATGTAGACACTCTAAACCGAGAAATCTTTCTGATACTGAAGAAAAGTACAGACTAACTGGTACTAAATTATCTAGTGGTCCAAGGTCTAGAAAACCATTTTCACCTATTAATGTTCCTGGTATGGTCCTTTATTCTGAAGATGATAATGAAGAAATAGATAAAATTGTGAAAAATGTACTTGATTCATCTTTTAAAGATGAAAAGGTAAAATCACAAGAACAGAATCCTGAGCATTGGTTTACAAAAGGAAACACTTGTTTTGAATCCGGAAGAAGTAGCAAACCACCTATAAAGCCTCCTTCTCAAAGAAGCAAAGTTGCATTTTGTGATAAGGAATTAAAGACTGAGTTACCATCTTTAGATAATAAAGAAATTTTAAAGAAAAACCCCTGTTTGGATAAAGACATTTTAATTTTCAGCCAAGACCAAAAGCATAAAATACAAAAGGCTTCAGAAAACATAGTTAAAAGTATTTTAATAGAAATGCTCAAGGACCTAACTTCTGTTCCTCCTGGTCATTTAGGTCATAAAACTGGCAAAGAAGCTTCAGTTCTTGTTTCAGAAAAACCTCAAGGACTGTCACCTCAAGAATGGATGGACCAGATGTTCTCTGTCTCAGAAATTAATACAGTGGCTCAAGAAATAATGGATGCCGTGTTAAATATACTTCATAAGTCATCAAGCTGCATTCCCAATACCAGCAAAAGTTCCACTTCATCAGTTTATCAAACTTCTCTCGATAGTTCTGATACTCCCCACATGGTCAAAGAAGCATCAATTAAAGAGCCATTAAAAATATGGTTTGACAGTGAAAGGAAAGTGAAATATTTATCTTCACTCAACTTAGACCCTGCAAAACCTTCCCTGCTAAAATCTGAAGAAAGTAAACCTAAACCTATAGATGACATTACTGATAAGATCATTAATACGGTTTTTAAAAGGCTGAAATTACTCATTTATCCAAAATTGCAAATTGGCTTCAAACCTTCACCTGCAGAGCAATCTTCGCTACAATCTCAACTTAGTGCTTATACAACAAAAGTAGTAAACATTGTTTTGAGTGCTATCCAGAATGAATTGGAACTCAATAAGAAAGACCTAAACTTTTGGGGAGAAGACCACACTAAATCCCTCAAAGGTAAAGGATTTTTTGCTGACACTGATAAATTGGAATCACTTGTCTCAAGTCTCAATGATGACATCATGACATCTCCATTATTAACTTATATTTGTGAAATGTTGTCAAGTGGACATTCAGATCAAAGCAGTATTTTACTCCCTTCAGATAAATCAAGGCCTACAACTTATCGATCTGACAATATTGAAAAACAAAACACTTTGCCAAGTAGGCAGGATAAAAAATCTTTTCATGACGATTTGTCTACTCCATGTGCTCTCCATAGTGTCTTTAAAGGAAAAGATCTCAAAGAGAATATCAGATTGCAAGCACTAGATAGTATTGGAGAAACACTGTATGAAATGTTATGTAAGCTCATAGGAGCTCATTCTGACTGTAATCCATCTTGTAGTAAGCTAAACAGAGAGAAGATGAATGAGACTAAGCAAAGAGCTACTGAATTACATTCTAATATTCAGCTCGTTTCCAAAACAATTTTGGAATATATACTTGCAAAATTATGTAGTATTGACATGGATACCAGTTTTGCAAGTTCTGGAAATAAAGATGTCTCGGAGCCTCTTGATATTGACAACCTATCATTTGCTTCGATTATTGAGGAAATGGCCAAATGCACTGACATAATCTCCAGCATAGTTTCCAGGATGATGGTTCAGGATGGTAATAAAGCGGCAAGTAAAAGCAAGGCAATAATTTCTGCTCCTGTGTCTGCAAACACAGGGAACACAAAAGAAATACATTTAGATAAACTGAAATCTGTAGCTTCAGATATTCTTAATGTAGTTTTTGCTAAATTGGAAGGATTTGCCAATGGAAATTTAGAAACTCTGGATTCTATTACTGATGGAAATAAAAAAAGCAATAAGATGGATGTAAAATGTGAAAGTTCCAGTGTTTTTACAGACACACATGAAGAACTATTACAGTCTACTTTATACATGCATGCAAAGAAGGTAGCAAATACTATTTTGAAAGCTATTCAAACAGAATTAAATATGAACTCATTAGATTTGTGTACAAATATAAAAACCCCATCATCTGAGAAACGAGTGCTTAAGAATATAGTCAATTTAATTTTAGATGCAGTATCCTTAGATATGTTTAATGAAACTGAATCTGAAGAGAGAGGTATTGAAGCTTATCGATACAGGCCAACCTATGGAAATTTTCTTCCTGGAGGAGCTGAATCAGATTCATTTCTAGAAGATGCTGCACATACAGAGAAAGAATTCACTGGAGAGAGAACATCGCTAAGAGAAGAAACTAAATCAGATTCTCTTAAACAATGGGTTCTAGAAAGAACCTTAAACAAAATTGAAGTGAAACTCAAAGAACCACAGAAATCTCCAATTGTTCCTATTATAAGAAATATTTTGAATGAAATTTTCCAAGGTGCTTTGGTCAATCAATTAAATGTGCTTTCTCTCTCTCACTCTCATTTAAGTGGCATCCCTCACAACGCTGATGATCCAATTGCTCAAACATCTATTCAATTTATAGATAAAATGATGGGTCCTTTGGTGTCTGAAGCAGATGTAACCACAGTGGCAAATGATGTTATTAGAACTGTATTTCATAAACTTTATTTAGCTGCCATGACAGAGGGTAATGCAAGTAAAAACAGGTATAAAACCATCACCTTTTCAGCAAATGTTTCTTTTCATGAACACACTTATGGAGAAAAGTCCTCTGTTACTGTGCTGGACAAGAATCCATGTACTACTGTTCAGTCCAGATTCAATGTTAATCAACAGGTCAAAGTAAATGTAATTGAAGATATTGTACAGGCAATATTAACAAATCTAGAAACTTTTGCTACCTACAAAGTAAAATCCCTTTTTTGTCACCAAATCAATTTCACAGTCCCAGGGACTTTAGCCAATGATTTGTATTCTGATGATCAACTTTCTAGCTGCTCAGTGGATCATATTGCATCAGAAAAGTCCAGCTCATCTCAACTCTCTTTAAATAAATTAAATACGTATGCAACAGAAGTGGCCAGAAAAATTTTACAAAGAATCAAACACGAGTTAGACAAAGAAAGGGAAAGTCCTTTCCTAACTCATAACATTGTGGTTCCTGAAGGTATTGCAAGCCAAATTGTTAACACAGTGTTAGATATTGTATCATCTAAAGGCAAATATGACAAAAACAATTCTGACAAAGCGATTAATTCAGATCGGCAAGAAGGTATTATTGAAAAGATGTTTAATAAGAATGAATACCGAAAAGTACTTCAGTTTCAAATACAAGATACCATTGAAGATATTTTATGTGATATTTATGAAAAAATACTGTATCAAAATAATCTTCCATTTGCCACACCCACTCTAAAATGCAACATAGCTAGCAAACATTCTAGAGCAAATTCTGAAATGTACACTGAGGGTGCACATAAGATTATTCCAAAACCTTTGGTTCCTAAATCAGATGTCATTTTGATATCCAGTGATTTAGTGGATATTGTTCTTCATAATCTCAGTTCTGCTGTTATGCTTGGCATAAATGCAGAAGATCCTACTTCAGCACAATTGCCCATTACCTTTTGTGATATGTTGCCACAAACAGAGTGTCAACAGCCTCCTTTTATGGGGTCAAAAAGTGAAAGAAGAACAGAGTGTTTTTCATCTTCAAATCTGAAATCAGTTTATGCTGATGATAGTCCAATAACTGTAGAAGAGAAAGAAGACACCAAGAAACCTGTTCCTGATCCATTTGAGGAAAATGCTAACTTCATTACTAACAGTATTTTTAACCGATTAGAATCTTTTGCCACAGAAAGAATAGATTCATTAATCGCTCTAGATTTCCAGCCTAAAGAAAAGTCATTTGTTAGCCCAGAACTGGAAAATCATAAACAAGATGACAGCATCTTTCATGAATCAAGCCAAATGGAATCAAATGTGGATGTCCTGAAAGTATCAACTGAAAATATTCCCAGCCAAGAGTTCGCAGATTCCACTTTTTCCAGTTACAGAGAAGAATTTGGACCCACAATTCATCTACCACAAACTAGTCTTAAGGAATATGCTGACATCATTGCCAGTGTCATTTTGAAGCTTATTAAAAATGACTTGGACCTAGAAATCCAAAAGGTGTGTCCATATCCAAACAATATTTTATTCCAAGAAAACATCATTGTGAGTGAAATTGTTAACAGTATCTTAAAGATTTTATATAATAAAATACCTGTAAAGAAAATCAGTTTTTACTCAAAAGACAATCCTAACTTATTTGCACAACTAACTGTATCAAATGAAATATTGCTGGGACAAACAGAGCAGGAAGAAAATATCAAACTATCTCTGTTTTCAAAGAATCCATTAGAACAAAATCAAATGGCAGCAAAAAAGGAAAGCCAGAGGATTGTTTTGGAAGAAATATTTATGAGAAATGGAGAATCAAAACAAAAAGAAAAAACTGCATTGCTTGGTGCAGTAGAAGAAGTTTTAAATAAATTATATCAAAGAATAATGGAAATCAGAGGCCATTTGCCTTCATTTAATGAAATCCCTTCCTTTATATCTAATTCTAAAATCAAAACATCAGATGTGACACAGTCACATATTAACAGTGTAGCAAATGACATAGTTGAAAGGGTTTTGGAGAAAATGTACTCTGTAGTTGTGACATCATTATGGAAAAGTAATAAAAAAGAAGCATCTGACAACAATGATACTTTACCCAAGAAACCATCGTGTGCCAGAGAAACTAATCAAGAAGGAAAAGGAGGTGAATCCCCTAGATTTGTGATGCCACACGTTTATCCTTATGCAGGCAAGCAAAATGCCTCTCTTTTGGAAAATAGTTTCATGCAATATTCACCACTGCAAGTAGGGGAGGATTTAGTCCAAATAGCGCTCAATAAGATCACAAATTTTGCCTCAGTTTATCTAGAAGAGACCTCATCCCCTGAAGGTGGTTCTGATGAGTTACAACCTCTAAGGCTACACAGTTTTAAAGTGAGCCCTAAGGGAAGCCCTCAGCCAGGTTTAAAAACAAGTTTAAAAGCAAGATCAAAAGTTACTCCTTTGCCTAAATTTAGAACAAAACTACACCTCGGACCTAGTGGTGCTAAGGCCAAAAGCAAGACCAAGTTAGGTACTGGAGAGAAGACTCTTAAAGACAGGCGGTCTAAGACTGCCATTGGGCTGCCACAAATCCTGTCAACAGGAGATGCCAAAAGCTTACTGGAAATGAAATTTCCCATTTCAGAAATGAATTTGTGTGCCAAGGATATAATCATCAATATCCTGGAAACAATTGTGAAAGAATTTGAAAAGGTGAAGCAAACTAGAGAAATGGTAAATGCGAAAGATTTACCATCCAATCAAGTCAAGATAGCAAATAATATAGTTGCTACAGTTTTGCAAGGATTATATGCTACAAACAAGCACAATTTGGTTAATCCAATCAAATTCTCATATTTGGATGATCTCAAACTTTCACAGGGGAATACAGGTACAGGTTCTCTTGCCAAAACACAAGCATGTTTTTATTTGGAAAATGTTTCTTCACAGCTAGAACAGATTTTTCCTAAAGACAGTATATTTAAAAAAATGTTTGACAAATGGCAAACAGAATCAAATGACATGGAAAGTGAAAAATGTAAGCTACTGATGATAGCTGAAAATGTTTTGACTGAAATTTCAATAAAAGCAAAACAATTAGAATATTCTCTTTCACTTTTAAATTTGCCACATCTTAAGGATCGTGAAAGCAGGTTCCATAGTCGTGTTAAAGGAACTTCTAGAGCTGAAGATACCAAAGCACAAATTAATATGTTTGGAACAGAAATTGTTGAAATGCTATTTGAAAAATTACAGCTGTGCTTTCTGTCTCAGATGTCCACTCCAGACAGTAAAGAAACTCTAGCAAGTAGGAAAGAACATATTACTACTAAAAGTAAATATGGTTTTCCAATCAAGGACATCCTCAGTAGTGTGCCAATCTATAACATGAAGACAAAAGACCAAATTTCTTTGAGCTCCAGCAAGCAAATTGTTCGAGAAATTATAGAAAGGGTTTTAAACATGTTAGAGTCATTTGTAGACTTGCAGTTTAAACATATCTCTAAATATGAGTTTTCTGAAATAGTGAAAATGCCTATAGAAAATCTTTTTCCTGTTCAACAGAGACTATTAAGCAAAAAGATGTTGCCAAAATTACAACCACTGAAAAAGTTTTCTGATGAATCCAAGTCACGTACTATTATTTCCAAGGAAAATGCACAAAATACTCTTCTACAGGTCCATTCATTCCATTCAGAATTATTTACATATGCTGTTAATATCATCAGTGACATGCTTGGTATAATTAAGAACAAGCTAGATAAAGAAATAAGCCAAGTAGAAACATCTTCAATTAGCGTATCGAATGAGAACATTGTAGCAAGTGAGATCATTGGCACACTGATAGACCAGTGTACTTATTTCAATGAGTCTCTGATCAAAAACCTTCCAATGGAAAGTTTGTTCCAAGGAGTTGAAAACACGTACATCGTTAATCAGGTTGAAATAGCAACTAATATGAAAATGCACATGTCAAAGTTAAAGGAAGTTAGTCTTGGGAATAATCGTCCACAAATAAGTGTACCTGGTTTGGTGTTTTATTCTGAGGAGGATATGAAAAATAAGTACAGAGCTTCATCAAATGTATCCCCATATGCCACAGCCTCTGTAGAAAACACAATTAAAAGCACAGAGCCAATGGAAAGGCCTGATTCAGAAAATATATCATTATGTTCTATAAACAAAGTACAAGACTACAGCCTAAGGGAATCTGATTCTGGTCATTTTGATCAAACCATGAAAGGAAATAGCTCCCTTCCTGAAGGCAGTGTCTTACAAAAACTGTTTAAGAAAGCAAATGAATCTACAGAAGCAGCCTTAAAGCAAGTCATGTCATTCATAGAAATGGGAAAAGGTGAAAATCCAAGAGTGCTTCATTATGAGATCCCAAAACCAGTTGTTGAGCCAAACCAAACTCATACAACTGTTTCTCCACTCAAAATATGTTTAGCTGCAGAAAATATTGTCAATACTGTGTTGTCAAGTTATGGTTTTCCAAGTCAAACACACATTAATGAAAGCATAGAAACAATGAAACCATTTTTCATATCAAAGCAAAACCCTGAAGAACAAAAGAATGAGGAGATAAGTTTGCTTAGAATGTGGAATAAAAGAATCAGCTGTATACCTGAAGATGAAGAAAAAAATCTTGAAGCCAGCAAGGGAGATTTTTCTTTATTGCAAAAATGGGAAAATAGGAGGTACCCAAAGATAAAGACTCTGAAGGAATTTGAAGTCATTGTTTTTGCTGATCATGAACTGGGTCCAAATGAAATTAACTTGGTAGCAAGACATGTAACCACATCTGTGGTCACATACTTCAAGAACTTCAAAACTAGGGGTAAGCAAAAGATAACTTACTTTAAAAGTTGGCATAATTTAGAAAAAAAAATCAGATATGTTTAAATCTCCTGTCCAAGAAGCTACATTTACTGTTTTTCTAAAAATAGCCTTAGAGGGTGGGGTATTTAGTACTACTTAATATATCAGGATACTAGAAAAAAAAAGTTAAACATTCACATTATTTGAATCTGAAAGGAGTCTGTTGCTTAATTTCCCATACCTGTAGATAAGAGAAAATGAGACATTAAAGCAAGGGATTGATTGAGCATGAGGTATGAGTTCCAAGGAGTTATTAAAATTCTTGTGTATGACTTCTTTATAATCATGCCAAATACACAGTTAATTGACTGAAGGTTAGTTATTTATCTTTTCAAGGCGTATGGTTGAAGTCTTTGCCATTAGTAGTCACTGTTTTTAAGAACAGTGGTATTAAACTTTTTGTTTTGTTTGCATTGCAGTATTAAATTCCTTTTAGATGTAATACTCTAAACTTATTCCTACAAAGACATTTTCGCTCCCTTTCTAAGAAGGCTTATCTGTATGTGTTAGGTTGAACCATATGTAATAGCCATTTTTGTATGTCCAAGTCTTTTAATTATTGGCTACTTCATAACATTGAATCTAATAATACTATAATAGCCCTGAACCAGATCAATAATTCTAGTTACCAGTGAATGGTTGCTTCATTACCAGTCCAGATATATCACTGGCCCAACATTCAAATAGCAGACCACATACTGCCAGTTCTAACATGTGCAGGAGGAGGTCATTTCCCATTTTTAAAACTGGTATTTTTTCAAGGTGGACAAGTATATGCCTGCAATTGCAAGCTCATAAATAGAATTTCTCTGAGGATAGCCTAATTGAACTTAAAGAATCAATAAAGAAAAACAAGCAAGAGAAGATCCATGATTCCATCCCATTGGTACTTGGCTCTCCTATCAAATCAATTCTCTATTCTCAGATATGTCCAAAGCCTTTCAGTGATTTCACTCATTTCCTTCTTCTACGTGGAATATTCTTTCCTCACTCCCTTCATCTCAATATCGCCAAATCCCATTAAGCAGTCAAAGCTCAGATAAATGCCTCCCATCTCCACAAAGACTTGTCTGATTCCACATGTACAGAAATAATAAATGATTAGGTTCTGAAGAAGTTCTGAAAAAAGAGTGTATTTCTATGCCTACCGTGCCAAGAAGCTGGCCATCCCAAGCAGGTATATGATGTATGCAGTAAATATTCTGTTGAATAGAATAGAGTCCTAAGTCTGGCTAGTTTGGGGACAAATTTTGTGACAAACTGTCATCTAGGAATTAAAGTACTATGGACATTGTCATTTATCCCTGACCTTTGTGGAGTTAGCACACTTTTATTTCAGTCAAGTTCACAACTCTTTAGCTTCCTAAAAGTAATACATAGCACAACATTAAATGTTTTGACTATTTTTTAAATAATTATATGAAGTCTCTATAGACTACTCCAGACATGCTAGGATGTAATAATCATTTTTTTTTGCTCCAGGATTTCCAGGTTCTTAGAGCCCTTAACCATCTAAACAGGACAGATTATCAGCACTTGACTTAGAGATTTGAATTCTTCAGGGTTATTTTCTCAACACTCTGGCTAAAATTAAGATTCCACAAGGTGGGAAATAATACAAGAAAACTTCATTTCTTTCTTGACTAGGTTTTTCTTTTACTTTAGTGAAGTGTTCCAAATATAAAATTCATATGTAAATAGTTAGCAATATATTGAATTTTCCATACTTCCCTAATGCATGCTAAAAATAGTAACGGTAATGTTTTCTTTTTTAAGTTTCCAGTGAGAAGGTGTCTATTGTTTCAACACTGTCAAAGAAAAAATATGAATTAAAACAGCCTCTAAGAAGCATTTACAATGATTCTTCACTTTATCAATTTTGTGAACATCTCACTGAGTCTGTCATTTGCCATTTAACTAGAAGCATTTCTGATAGCACCAAAGATGGTAGAGAAAAGGAGAAAGCATGGGGAAGCCAAAATGGAGCATTTAACAAAATTATTTCAATTGATTCTCAAGTGTTTGAGAACAGGTCAATTTCTATTGGAGGACTTGCTTTAAGTATTTCTGAAATCATTACTGAGATCCTTTTTAATAGTAACATTATAGAGACTGACATCACACAGCAAATGTTTTCTTTAAAAACAAAGTACATTTACTGCCCAGAAGTAGCTGCTGCTGACTTTGATAATCTCTTTCAGGATCTCTTAATAGGAGTAATTCAAGTACTATCAAATGAAATAGGAATAACTCATCACCTTGAAAGTAATGGAAGAAATAAATCATTTTCCATGCTTAAAAGCAATAGTGTGTCCATCTGCAACAAAACAAATACAATGGAAAGACAGATAGATGGTAGAGATTTGGAGTCATCTACTCATCAAACTGATCATCTCATTCAAAAAAATAAATTAAATTATCTGGCACAGAAGTTAGACCATCTGGTTGGTAGCCTAAAAACTCGTGAATCCAAAGAAGTAGTTAATAAAGTTTTTAATATTGTTTTAGATTTATTTTTACCAGATGAGTACCCAGGTGAGGCTATGCATTCTGATAAAAAAGCAAGAACATTTTTCTCATCCTCGAACGATCAGCAAAATAATAGCATAATTGGAAATAATTTAGGGCTCACTCCAAAGTCGGTTTTTCTTCTCAATGTTGTGTGTGAGAAACTTATTAGAACACTTTTGGAAAAATGCACAAACACTGTCTTCCTTGATAATGGCCCTCCTTCTGATGAAATATCAGCGGAAGAATGTCCACTTCTAAATATACTTCAAAGTGTAGAAGATGAAGAATTTGATTATTGTAAGGGAGCAATGGACTGTGAACAATTTCAAGGAGATTATATGTCAAATCTTTTGGAAAATCTGGCAGAAATGGATCAAGATTTATTGTCATCTGACACCATGCTTAATGTTATCTCCCACAGCTTGGTTAAATCATTGATGGACAAACTATGTCACAGTATGCAAGTCCCGCAAAGTCCACCTTTTGTAAACAAATATTTAAAGTATAGAACAAGAGACATACCATCTAGTTTCATAAAAGCAAAAAAGCCAGAATTAGCAGAATTAGGACAAGGTAAACGTTCTTTAGGATTCATGAGTTATGACAGTACTGTTTTGACAAGATCCCTGAATAATCCCAGTGTGGTTAACTCTAAAATACAAGCACCATTTGGCAAGAAGTGTTCAGCAAATTCCTCTTCTGTGTCACCCCTTAAAAGACAAGGAACAAAAGATATGGACATAATCACTATCCATAATAAGCCTTATACAGGGGATATAAATACAGGTGTTTATTCAGCCACATTTCTGGAGGAAATAATTTCAGAACTGTTTTTTAATCTCTCTACTTCACTGTTGAGAAAAAATGAAAACATTACTGAAGGCCAACTTAATGAGAAGAATATATTATTTGTCAACAATGTAGTGAATGAGTTTAATAACGCGCAAATCACTGTTTTACGGAATGCTGAAGAAAGGCTGTGTTTTCCACCAGTCCATAGAGAGACTGTTAGTAGGATTGCTGACTCTGTTTATTATGATGTTTTTCAGAAATATAAATTAAAAGTGACTGGCGGAGCTAATCTGGCATGCGATAATACCTCAATAACAGAACAAATAACTAACGGCATATTGTTAGAAATTTTAGACTATCAGCTCCCACCTGGCTTCAGGGAAAAGCTCATGCCTAATTCATATTACCCTCTCAAAGCTGAAAATATACTGCAAAAACTTCAAAATAACCTGAGAGAATTTACTTCCAAATCCAGGTCTCTAACAGGCTATAGCACCATGTTTTCACACTCATTTTTAGAAGATGTCATCAAAAGACTTCTATCTCAACTCATTTCTCCATCTAGTAAGGCTTCCTCTTTGGGAAAAAAATATTTCAAGAGTTCAGATTTTAATGAAGTGTCTACCTGTATAATAAGTAAGGTTATATCAGCCATTTCAAAACATAAAATATGGTTCACTATATATGATAATCAACATCTATGTACAGGAAAAAACCTACAGAAGATGGTGGATTCTGTTTACAGTAATATTGTGCAAAAGTCTGGCTCTCTTGTTTCAATACAGAAAAGTATAGCCAGCCGAAACCCAATTATGGTTGACCGAATAGCCAGTTTTATTATCGAAGAGATTATTGAAAATCATCTTCAACCATTTTTGTGTAAAGAAGGTTTGCCTCGTCCAAATACTCCATTGGATGAAATATCAAACATGGTAAAACAGGTTCTCAGTGAAGTCATAGAGTCAAACAGACCCGGAACACCATCACCCTTAGGGATTTACCCTGATAAATTTGTAGGAGAAGTTGTTACCAGACTTTTATCGAAGATTTTCAGTCCAAAGCATAACACTGAAACTGAGCTGGAAAACATGACACAAAAAATAGTAAACTCAATAAATAACCATTTTGACAAAGCTAAAATTCACATTCCATGTGATGACAAAGAGCAGTCTTACCCCTTTTTAGATACAGACATTGTGGATGAACTCGTCACCTCAGTTTATAGAAATGTTTTAAAACAGCATGGGCTAGACCCTGAGGTTGATAAAGAGTCTGAAGATAGTGAAATTTTTGTGGAAAATATTACCAATTTAATTGTAGCGGCTATTTCAGATTACCTTCTTCATCCCCTGTTTTCTGGAGACTTGTCATCTTCTTCCTATTCTATTTCCACAGCCGAGAATATTGTTCAGGACATTATTAGTAACATCAGTAAATCTGGCAAGACGAGTCAGAGCTTATCGCCTTATAACACCTTGTTGCCATATGCATTTTTAGAAGACATGATCAGAGTACTATTGTCTAGAATCTTTCCTTCTGCATCTAACAATGTTGCAGACAGAGAAACTCCAAAAGATAGATCAAGAGTGAATTTCAATGAAATTGCTTCAAATATAATCACTGACATTAGGAGGAAAATTTCTCAACATGAAATTCTATTTTCAAAATATGAAGAAGAAACCAAGTTTGTTTATTCAGAAGATGATGTTCAGCATCTCGTTGACTCAGTATTCAAAAATATTTCACAAAACTCTGAGTCTCAAGAATCAGTTGAGCAAAATATCACAAGCAGTAATGATGTTCTTATTGATAGAATAGCAGGATTTATCATTAAACATATCTGTAAACAACATCTTCAGCCATTCGTGGATGGAAAGCCACTGCCTTCTTCATCAAACACATATCTCGACAGTGAGAGAAGGCAGTGGTTTTATGCCAGTGTTTATTCCTCAACTTTTTTGGAAGATGTGGTCTCTGGGGTTTTAAGCAAAATATTCCACAGAGTGTTAGGCATTGTACAAACGAAATCAGTAACAGATTCAGAAGATGAACTGTCTGATAAAGCTGAAAAACTCATACATCTCATCGCAGAAGAATTCTCAAAAGCCCAAGTTACCATTCTAGAAAATGCTGAGGAACAACTGTGTTTGCCTCCAGTGGAGAGAGATGTAGTGAAAAACATTATTGACATAGTGTACAGCAATTTTTTGCAAGAATATGAAATGGTAATAATGCCCAATACTGATTTTCTAAATGATACAAAGACATTGGCTGCAAGGATAACTAAAATTATCCTGGTCCAAATTTTCGATTTCCAAATTCATCCAAATCTTATAGAAAAGCTTCCTTTTAAGTCACACTCCAAACTAAATACTAATGTTTTGGTAAAGAGAGTTCAATGTGACATTACTAAATCAAGACTCCGAAGACAGGCATCAACAATATATACTACTATGTTATCACATGCCCATTTGGAAAAGATTGTCACTCAGCTTATATCTCAGATGAATCCTCTGGCATCCAGTGCAGAACACCCAGATATTTCTCAATCAGACTTAAGTAATACAGTTATAAAACTGATAAATGAAATCATGTCGATAATTTCAAAACATGCAATATGTATTATTAAACACGGCAATGAAAAACAAAGTATGATTTCAGAGAAAGATATCCAGTCTATGGTTGATTCCATTTATGCTGATCTTTCATATTCAAATCTATACCAGTCTCTTACGAAAGATAAAAAGGGTATAAGTAACATACCTGTATCAAAAATAGCAAGTTTTATAATAAAAGAAATATTTAACCATCACCTTCAGTCATTTTTATCTGGAGATAAAACTTTCCCTTCAGCTGCAGTCGATCAAAATTTTAAACAGAAACCAATAGATACTAAACAAAGAGAGCTGTCTTTCATTGTAAACTCAGCTGTCTTTTTGGAGGAAGTAATTTCTAAGCTTTTATGCAAACTCCTTTATGCATTCTCAAATAATGCCTTGGCTGCCGAAAACCCAGATACAGTAAAAGCCAAAATTACTGACATACTTACAACATTAGTAAAATCAATTGTTCTGGAGTTCACCACATCAGAGATTTTAGTTGCAGATTACATTGATGATGATATGTGTTTTTCAGAAGGATATAAAGAAATGGTTCAAAAAACAGTCAACTTAATTTATGAAAAAATATTAGATGAATATCAATCTCTGATTCAAGTTTACAGAGCTATACAAAGTGACCCAATTTGTTTTGGAAGGAAAATATATCATTTGCTTTTGGAAGAAATTTACGATTATCAGGTACAATCATTAGTTGCAGGAGAATTAGTGTCTTCTTCTTATTCTTCCCTTCAAGCTGATAATATCATCAGAAATGTGCTCAGTGTCATCATGAAGGATAGTCACACCTTGCCATCATGTATTACAGTGCTGCATCGGTCTCTTTTAGAAGATATGATTTACAAGCTGATAGTGCATATCTTCCCTTCAACCGACACTAAAAGTGAACTAAAAGAAGAAGAGGTTACACCAGATTATGAGTTTGTGGATGCAACTTCAAAACTGACTGATGAAATTATCAAAGAAATTTATGAACATGAAATCCGTCTTGCCACAGCAGAGGAGAATGCAGAAAGTGTGCAGTTAGAAGCAATTGAGAATTTGGTTGACACTATATGTAATAATATTATGAAAAGATCTGAATTTCAAGCTGAAGTGCAAAAACAGGCAGACAAAAAAGAAGGCTCATTCCTCAGTAAAATAGCTGGTTTCATTATGAAGGAAATCATGGACCATCATCTGCAGCCATTTTTACGTGGTGAAGGATCACCTTCCCATGATTATGATCACACATCTGTACTTACCACACCTGATAAAGAAAAGACACAGACGTCTCTATACTCAGCTGCATTTTTGGAAGATGTAATCGTTGACCTTGTTCGCAAATTTTATTCTCTTCCAAGTAGTACTAAAGATTCTAAGAAAAAAGAAATGCCAGAGACAGATATTATGGGTTTGGCTATAAAGTTTGCAGACTCTCTGATTGGAGAATTTAGGAAAAGTGAAATTAAAGTTCTACCAAATGCTGAAGAGATGTTTTCATTTCCACCAGTTGATAAAGAAACAGTTGATAAGATATCTAATTTTGTATATGATCAGTTCATACGAAAGTGTGAGTCTACTGAAATTCAGAAGGGTGATAAAAGTAACATTGTGATAGAAACGATTGCTGCTTTAGCCCAGAAGGCAATTTCTGCTTTCAAGATTCAACCACTTTTTTCAGGAGACTGGTCTTCCACCTTCTTTTCATTTTTAAATCCAGACAACATCACCCAAAGAGTTCAACACCTACCACAGAAAACCTCTACAGAGATAAACAGATGTTTAAAAGAAAATCATCTCACTTTACCAGAACAATCACATAAACACGTATCTCTAATCTCAGACCAGAAAAATTTGTCAAACACTTTAGAAATAGATGGAGGTAAAATTAGTAGAAAGGAAAGTTTCCAAACTGGGGAGACATCAATTAAAAATGGTGATGTCCACGATCTGGAAGTTACCTCTGTAACTAGCATTAAACTGTTATCAGGGTCAGCTATAGGTACAGCAAATGGAAAGAAAGAGAATGAAAATAAAATGGGAATTTCAATTCAAATGTATAAAGGGAATGTATCAAAAGTTACTTATCCAACTACTAGTGTGCAAAGTAAAGATACTCAGAAGCCAGATTTGAAGATAACACTTAAAAACAATGAAGTTGAGAAGAAAAGTAAATCAGCTTCAAAAGTAGCTCCTGATGATACAGAATATGAAGAGGAGGAAATACCTAGACCAGATTTTGAAATAAACAATGAAAAGAAGATTGACAAGACAAGAGAAAATTCATTTAAAAAAGAAGACAAGCTTGCTCCGTTATCTTCTTTAACATCCAAAGCAAGAAATATTGGGACCGCAACAAAGAAAACTGAGGAAATAATAACCCAAAAGCCAAACGTTAAGGAGAGAAAAGATACTCCACCTCTAATAAACAAGAATCAGCAACAATTCTCAGATTATGAAAGGGTTCAAAATGTCACTGAAAATATTTATGATAATATCTTAGAAATGAGCATTCCTCAAGAATCATCACATTATTCAAATTTCCCAAATCCTTCAAGTGATACATTTCATGTAGTTCAAGAGGTTGGTAAGGATGTTGCACAGTCTTTTTCAACACAGGATTTATCTCTCTCGCTTAATAAAAATCTCTCTGTCAAAGAGAAGAAAGAAGAAAAAGAGAAAGAGAAAGGGAGTGAGAGAGAGAGAGAGAAACAGAAATATGGAGAAAGAGAGAAAAAAATAGAGAAAGAAAAAGTGAAAGTTAAGGAGATTAAAAACGAACCTAGTAAACAAGACAGTCCTCACTATCCATCAAAAAGTAAACCTGGAATTTTTCCTGCTAAATTTTTAGAAGATGTTATAACTGAAATGGTTAACAAGTTGATCTTTTCTACCAGGCCAGAAACACAAACGTGTGATAGATGTCAAAATGTAAGTGATAATGAAAATCACACTGAACTCTATGACACAGCTATGAAACTTATTGATTCACTGTTAAAAGAGTTTTCAGAGGCTCAAATTAAGGTTTTTAGGCCAGATAAGGAAAATCAGTTTTTTCCACCTGTAGATAAGGTGTCATCAGTTTCTAAAGTATCTCTCAGCCATAAAGAATTGACTGCAGATGAAGCACCATCTAGCATTAAGAAAATAACTGTGGATAAAATGACACATATTCACAAAGTGACTAAAAAACTCTCTCTAAATAAGACACCTTTCTTAGATAAAATACCAGCGATTGATAAAACATTAGTTAACAAAGTTGTGCACTCCTCTGTATGCAGTATTTTGAAAGAATATAGATCTCAAGACTCCATTTGTAAGAATATAAAGAGTAATGGGGAAAATTTAGCAAGAAGACTAACTAGTGCAGTGATAAATGAAATTTTTCAACATCAACTTAATTTGATATATTGTGAAGAGGTTCCAGCTTCCGCATGTTTGCCTCTGGAATCTAAGGATGTTGTTAAAAAGATTCAAAAGGTGGCTCATACATCCAGTAAAGAATGTCAAACGTCATCGCCATATAACATCATGCTGCCTCATGAATTTTTAGAGAGTGTGATTTCTGCTCTGTTATCTAAAATTTTCTCAACAGTAACCAAAACCAAAACAGAAACATCTGAGAGCAATTGGCTTACAGAACTGGATTTCCTTCAAATGAAGTTACTAAGTACGGTCACCACAGAGATCTCTAAAAATGAAGATATGATTATTCAGTATGTGGAATCCTTGCATCCCAATGATGATGAAATTATTCAATTAGTGGTTCATTCTATTTATAATAATCTCTTGTTACAGTTTGGATCACAAGAGATTATACAAAATTGTGTAGCCAGTGGATGCAGAATCCTTTCAGAAACCATAGTTGATTTAGTTCTACGAGAAGTCAGTGGCAATCAGTTGCAGAACTACTTTTCTGGAGAGCTAACTCCACATCAGTGTGCAGAAGTTGACAGTGTTGTTGAAAATATTCTTAAAGATGTTATCCAAACTACCGATGCTCCTCAGCCTCAACCATCACATGCTCATATGCTACCTTATAACATAATAGAAGAAATTGCTGTAAAATTTTTATCAAAGCTTTTATTTACATTTCCAAAAGTGGATAAAGAAAAAACAAAATCTCAGGAAACTGAAATGCAAAATATAATATCAAAAATATTAAATTCAATACAAGAATTTATCTCCAAAAGTAAGATTAAACTTACACCACCAGCCAAAGAGTTGCCTACTGTACCATTAGCTGACAATGAAACTATTGAAAAAGTAGTCAATTCTGTTTACAGCAGTGTTTTAAAGCAGTCTGGCTCACATACATCTATATTCAAAGATTTAATGGGTAAGAGCAATGTACTCTCTGATATAATAGGTTTTTTAATGGTGAAGGAAATTTCCAATTCTGAATTTCAACCTCAAGTAGAGGAAGATGTATCAAGTTCAGAATTAGTTCTGGAAGCTGTCAAAATTATGGAAAAAGTGGTCAAAATTGTTGAAGAATTTAAATCCCAGGAAAAGTCTTCATCCAAAAGAGTTTCTTTGTTAGATGCCACATTTTTAGAGGAAGCATTGGCTTTGTTCTTGGCTAAACTAGTAAGGTTGCCACATTCATCAAGCAAAGATGCAAAAATTTTATCAAAGCCTGAGTTAAAGAAAATTGCATCTCAATTGACAAAATCTGTGACAGCTGAAATATCTAAAAGTAATATTAATCTTGTTGCTGGTGATCCTGAAGAACAGTTTTTAAATCCAGAAAGCATAGAAATGGTTTCTCAGGTTATTGACTCTGTTTACAGTAATGTACTGCAACAATCTGGAACCCATAAAGACCTTTATTATGATATAAAAGATACAAACAGAGTCTTCCCTAAAAAAGTGGCCAGTTTAATTATTAATGGAGTTTCAAATTTTCCATTAGATACAGATGGCTCGAAGATTTCAAATACTTATCTCTTTGGAGATCTAGACATTAATAGAATTGTTCAAAAGGCACAAGAGCATGCTGTTAGAATGATCCCTGAAATAGAGAAAGAAGAGTCAGACAAAGATTCAATTGGAGAGGAAATGACAATTAAAATAGTTCCACATGTTGGGAATAAACCAATCAAAATAGACCCAGGCATTGTTTCAGAACACTTAGCAGTAATTTCCATAAAAACTCAACCTCTTGAGAAACTTAAGATGGAGTGTTTAAAAAAAACTGGACATAGCATAGCAGAAGTGAGAAGAGCATCAATAGATGGGAGAAGTTATTCTACATTAGACACATCTACTGTAAAAGAGACAAAGAAAGAAAGACGTACTTCATTGAATAGGACAGGACGACTGGATATAAAACCCTTAGAGGTAAGTGCAAAAACAACAGCAGAAAAACAGATGAATAATGAGATATGGTGGTTCTGTGATACTCTTCCCCAAATAGGAATGAATTTTTCTATTGCTATTGCCCAGCCCAATAGGAGAATTAGTTATCTCAGTTTATCCGTATAGTCATATGATTTACTGAGACTTGTCATATCAGATCTGTGGCTCACTCTAAAGATCTCAGGCTAGTGTTCCCAAGACAATCAGTTTAAACTGGCTTTACTGTGAATATCTACAGGTGTTTAAAAGAGCCAGTTAGAATATCAGGATATATGAAGTTTCGAAACCATCTATAATAGTTTTAATTTCTGAAAATTAAGGCTCCACGGCAGTGGTACTCTTTTTACTTTTAGCAACATTTATCAATAGACATTAGACTAAAAACTCTTAGATTATACTTGTTTCTTACTATTTCACTTTATATTAGCCTTTCTCAATTTATTCTATACTCTCAAGATGCTTTCCTCGTCCATCCTTGTTCTAGATCCGGCAGCCCTATTACTGCCATTTTTATGAACCCATTTCCTCTTACTATAGACCTAACTCCATTCTGCAACTCCATACTGAGGGCCCAAATATATTAAACAAATTGGGATTTTAAAATATCAAAATGTCCTTGTTACAAGGAAACTATACCACTGAAAACAAAGGGATTATCTGGACACCGATCCAGTATACATTTTGATTTTCATCAAAGCCCCTTATACTGATGGTATTGACTCATAAAAAGACTAAGTGTGTTTAGGGATATAATCTGTAGCCTAGACAATGAGAAAAATTTTATAGAACCATTCATAAACTTGAATTTTCTCTAGCAGTGTCTTGTAACTCACTGAACTAAGTCTCAGGGCTGGTAAATATGTTAATAAGAGCTTTATGTTTCAATACCCAAAAACTGAGATTATCATGAGCTGAGACATTCATTTCATCTCTTTTGTCCTAAATTTTTTGAATCAGATGAAGGTCCTTTTAGCTAAAATCTTTCCTCTTCCATACGAGTTCTCATGATTGCATTAGCATATTACCTGGTAGTCTCCATTTCTATAGAAGTAATTCCTTGGGAATAAAATTTGTGTGAACAGACTATAGAAATACATTGCTCAATCAGTTTTTAATATCTGTGGAAATGTCTGTCACAGATCTTACTCTTAGTTACCACCTTTCTTTGCTTAAGTCATTTGTAGGCCACAGAAAGCAGGAAGAGAATATTTAAACCAAATAATTACCCTTGTCATCTTAAGGGGAAGAAAAGCCCTCCTACAAAAAAGAAAAAAATAAATAAATAAATAAAGCAGACAGAGAACTCTTTTAAGACATTTGATTAGTACCAACCTGGGTACCAATGCTTTCTATCTCCAGCCTAGACATAGAGAAGAGACAAAAGAACGGTAGATTAGATCAGAGAACTCAGACACTTGTTGGCTCCGCCTTAGGGCTTTATTTTCTATTCTGAGGTAGCATAAATTCCCAATACACTAGGCATATACCTTATTAAAACCATATATAGTAATAAATTCCAAAGCCCTATAGAATAATTTTGGATTTTCTAAACCACTAGTTGCTTCCACTAACACAAAATTAAAATTGATTGTTTTTTAATTTCTTAAGGAGGCAGTTTATATATTTTGTTTACACAGAAGACATTCTTTTAGGGCACCATTCTCTGAAAACTGGCTTACAATGGTACAGTCATGTTGAGGTCTACAATTATTAAGTCAATTTGTAGGTTCCATGGCATTGTCAAAGGCTACGAAAGTAGAGAAATTCTGTTATTTAATTATAGTTGTCTTTGATCTGTCTTTAGATACTGAAAATGGAAACTGAGATTTGATTAAGGATGGGAGAAACAAGATTTGTGCTATGAAGATTCTTTTGAAAAATATGTCCAAAGGATCAGGAATGGAAGGATGGGGATCATAGTGTCAAAGACCTTCACAATTTTGGTTATTCATCTTTCAAAAATCAAGATTAGATAATAACTTGATTTATTTTTTATTAAAAATACTGGGTTTCTCTATGATTCCTTACTATGATTTTAGAAAAATAGATTATCCTGTCTATTTTTGTCACAAAACTTTAGAAATAAATGAGAAAAAAAGTAAATTATGATGCAACAAAATATAAAGTTTAAGGAAAAAGGACTTATGTTAGATCTTTTATACTTTGCAGTAAGTTGTGGTAGATTTATATGATCTCTGAATGTAAAAGAAATGACAGACACCAAATATATCATACAATTTTCATTTGTTTCTTCTTCTTAAAATATTGCTAAAATACAAGTAAGTAGTGTATGAAGGTAATACTACATAAATCGAAATTAGAAATCATATTAACATAGCTATATTACAAAAGAATCATAGGAAAAGTGATTGAGGCATTTGTTTTTAATATATTCATTGTACCTTCAATTCCAGGCTGTTTGCAGAAATTCATTTCAGAATATAAGAAAGCCTGATATCACCAAGGTGGAGCTTTTAAAAGATGTTGAGAACAAAAATGATCTTATCCTCCGATTAGTAGCTCATGATATTGATTCACAAGAAGGACAAATGTCTGATGAAAATGAATTTGTTATAAGAGAAGTTATACAAGAAGAATGTTTAGGAGAACAATCTGAAGATCAAGTGAAAGTAGCCACAAAGCCAAGAGAAAGCAAAGTTGGTTCTCCCAAGCCAACAGTAAGCACAAACAGCCTGAAAAAGTTTTTATCAATAAGTAAATGTTGTCAGCCCACATCCAGTACAAATATTGAAAGTATTGAAGCAACCTCAAATCACATAATAGAATGTAAAGAGAGACAAGTTAAAAGAGCTGTTGCTGAGCTTCACATGGCTGCTTGCTCAACAACCAAGGCTGTAACAGACTCATCTTGGGAGAAAAAGCCACAGTATAAGGTGAGTGAGAAACATGACTGTCAGTGACCATACATCTATAGAAAGAGTAGAGATCTTCAGAAATTCTGTCCAAAATGTATCTTAATTAGGAAGAAAGGCATATTAAAATGGTTCTGCTCTTCTCCTAACCTTGGTAATATTTATAAAATAAGAGAAATAACAGATAAAGCCATAAAACTCAGTTGAGGGAAAGCAGATAATAGAAAGAGATCTAGATTATTTAGAACCCCAAGGAGAATAGGAAAAGGAAACCATATAAGAGAAATGAGAGCTAATTATATCTGTTAGTTAAAATATTCCATCCTTTTTGTATTTTGGCTAGTAAATATCCATTGAACATTCTGTGCAGAGAAGCCTTATGCAGATAGACTATGATCAGAAGTTGGGCCAAGGTATAAGGAAGTAAAAAAGTCCACACAAATTTAGATTGTCTAGGTTTGAATTGAAAATTATTTGAAGAAATAATGGCTGAAAATTTCCCTAATCTGGGAAAGTAAATACAAATCCAGACTAGGAAGCCCAGAGAGTTCCAAATAAGAAGAATCCAGAGAGAACCACATCAATACACATTATAATTAAAATAGTTTAAAAAATAAAAAAAATAAAAATAATAAGGATAAAGAGAGAATCTTAAAAGCAACAAGAAAAACACAATTTGTTACATACAAGGGAAACTCCATAAGGATATCAGAAGTTTTTACAGAAACTTTACAGACAAGGAGAGAGCGTCATGTCAGATTCCAAATGCTGAAGAAAAAAAAAATTCCAGCCAAGAGTTTTCTACCTGATAAGTTATTCAGAATTGAAGGAGTAATCAAGTTTTCCAAGTAAGCAAAAGCTAAAATTCATCATTACTAACCTGGTCTTACCAAAAAAACATCAAAGGGACTTTTCTAAGCTTAAAAGAAAATGTGCTCATTAATAAGAAAACATATGAAAGTAAAAATCTCACTGGAAAACATAAATATATAGCAGAGATAGTGGATCATTTATAAAGCAAATACAAAGGTTAAAAACAAAAGAAGTAAAATGGACTAAAATCACAATAATTAGTTAAGGAAAGCATAAAATACATGTAAAATGTGTCATCAAAAATATAAAACATAAGAGGAGTAAAAATGTAAATGATTGGAATGTGTTCAAATTTAAGTTGCTAACAACTTAAAATAAACTGCTATATATTTAGGATGTTATATGTGAACTTCACAGTAACCACAAAGAAAAAATCTATAGAAAACACACAAAAAAAAGTGAGAAAGGAACCTAAACATAACACTAAACAAAGTTATCAAACCACAAGGGAAGAAAGAGAGAAGAAAGGAGCAGAGAGAAGGAACAGAATGTTAATATCCAGATAACAAGTAATGTCAATAACCACTTTAAATGTAAGTGGACTAAATCCACCAATCAAAAGACAGAATAGCTGAATGAATAAAAAAAACAAGACCCATCTATGTGCTGCCTTCTACACACACACAGGTTAAGTGTAAAGGATGGAAAAAAATATTCCATGCAAATGGAAACTAAAAGCTGTATAGCTATACTCATATCAGACAAAATAGACATTAAAACAAGGGCCATAATAAAAGACAAGGGCACTATATAATGATAAAAAGGGTCAACCAAGCAAGAGATCATAACATATAAAAATATATGCACTCAATATAGAAGCACCAAAATATATAAAACCAAAATTAATGGACCTAAAGGGAGAAACTAACAGCAGTCCAATAATAACAGAGGACTTTAACACCCACTTACATCAATGGATAGATCATAGAGACAAAATGAATAAGGAAACATCAGCTTTAAATGACACATTAAATCAGATGAACTAGATAGACAGACAGACGGACACATTCCATCCAAAAGCAACAAAATATACATGGACAGTGCACAAAGAGCACTGTCCAGGATAAATCACATATGAGACCAGAAAACAAAGCTCAATAAATTCAAGACTGAAATCATATCAAGCATCTTTTCTGACTACAATGGTATAAAACTAGAAATCAATTACAAGAAAAAAACTGGAAAAACCACAAAAATATGGTGATTAAACATATTATTGAACAATCAATGAGTTATCAAAAAAAAAATCAAAGAAAATGCCTTGAAATGAACAGAAATAAAACGTACCACAATTTATGGGATGCATTGAAAGAACTCATACAACTCAACAGCAGAAATGACCTGATTAAAAATTGAGCAGAAGATTGGAGTAGACATTTTTCCAAAGAAGATATACAGATGACCAATAGGCACATAAAAAGATGTTCAAATCATTACAAGGGAATTTCAAATCAAAACCACACATCTGTTAGAAGGCTATTATCAAAAAAACAAGAAATAACAAGTGTTGGTGAGGATATGGACAAAAAGGGAACCTTCGTATACTGTTGTTGAGACTCTAAATTGATGCAGTTCTTGGTTCTATATTATGGAAAACATAGTGGAGGTTCCTCACAAAATTAGGAAGAGAACTACCACATGATCTAGCTATTCCACTTTTTGGAATTTATGTGAAGAACATGAAAACACTAATTCAAAAAGATATATGCACTCCAATATTCATACAGCATTATTTAAAATAGCCAAGATATAGAAGCAATCTAAGTGTGCACCAATGAAAGAATGGATAAAGAAATTGTGGTTATATATATAATGGAATCTCCTCAGCCATATAAAAGAATGAAATGTTATAATTTGTAACTAAATAGATGGACCTTAAAGGTGTAATGCTAAATGAAATAAGTCAAAAAGAAAAAAAAATACCATATGATTTCACTCATGTATGGAAATAAAAAGTAAACAGAAAAACAAAACATAATGAAAACAAACTCATAGATAGAGAATAGATCCGTGGTTAGCAGAGGATAAGGGGTGGGCCATGTGAAAGAGAGAAAAGAGGTTAATTATATGGTGATGGATAGTAACTAGACTTTAGAAAGTGATCACTTTTTAGTGTATACAAATATGAATTATGTTGTACCTGAAATTTCTGTAATAATGAAGAAAAAAGGAATGTTATAGTATAACATTAATGAAAGTCTAATGGATTATGTGAATCACGGTAATAGAAGCCTTTTTTGAGATTCTAACTGACATCAAAATAATGGTATTCTCATAAAAGATATGGCGATGAAATTATATATGAGTTCCTGACAAAGGGATCAGAGTTTAGGTTGTGATAACTGACTTGAAAAGCTTCTGAACTGGCCTGAGTTATATCTGTTCTTTTTATTTTTGAACTCAGTAAAATATGATTAAAAATATCAGTAAAGTGCAGAAATGGAAAACTGTATTCTTCAAACATTGTGCTAGGTTTATCTTTACAATCTATTCATACTTTAATATAATATAGATCATCTTCACAAAGTCATTTCCAAAGAATTATATTGGAAGGAGACATTTTAATTAGAATTATTAAGTTCATCCATCTTTCAAGTAATTTGTAAAACTTTTTTCTCATTATATTTTAGAATGTAGACTATGCCAATAAAGTGAGAAAGTACATATCAAACTCTATATAATACTTGGTTTTCACTTTTCCAGAAAGAAGAAAGAAATCTTATTACTGAACCAACACATTACTTCATACACAGAGTTATGAGTTCATCTTCATACAACCAAGAAGATCTGATTTCATCTGCCGGGTACATGAAATTAAAGCAATATACAAGTAGAAATCTGAGGTAGAAGTAATGCTTATGGGAAAAATGGGGTCCCTGGTAAAACTACAAGTAGGCAAGTATTCAGTTCTAGACCTTCCCTCATTCCTTCTTTTCCTTTCCATTCTTAACTCCCCACTGTGGACACTTCCTAAGGCCTTCCCTTTCTACTTGGTCCCCCATTTTTATTTTTCTGCCCTTTACATCCTTTCTAGTATAGCAGTGTCTTGGATCAAGAATTTACTAGTGTGTTTTAATTTCTTTTTAGCCTAGGAGATAAACACTGGGTGACAATAGATAGTATCTGTACCACCCGCCCTAAGGGTTCCTGTTCAAATCTCTTAAGTAGCTAATTGTTCCAGTAGTATAACTGCCTGTAAAAAGAATCCAAAGGAGAGAGGGAGCAGTGCAAGTTGGTGCATTCAGAGATTAATTCTAGAAAACAATGTAGTTTGATGTGGGACTGTAAGTATGGACAGCACTAACATGAGGAGAAGACAGTACAAGTTAGAATGAGTATAGAAGCAGAGTCTAGACTGTGTGGCATTTATAGAGGACAGAGAGACCAAAGTACATTGTAGACTTGGAATCTAATCAATAACTATACGTAGAATAGTTAAAACTTATCAAAATTGTTCTTGGGTTTATAAGAATTTGTATAACCTGGGAGAAGTAGTATTTTCTATTGTGGGGAAAGCAATGGATATGAGGAGAAAAATCTACCTGGTTATATATTGTTTTTCCACACAGCATGATGGAATTGTTTTGTTTTGTTTTTTTGACACTGACACTGATGCTGTTTTGGAACATCTATTCCTAGACCATACTTTCTCTTTTTCCTGCATAGTGGTTTTTAAAACACATACAAACACTTCCCTACTGTTTATGTCAATGATGAAGACAATGGCACAGATAATACCAAATAAAAGTCAATTTAGAATAAGATGGCAGACCAGGAAACTTCAAGCCCTTGCTTTCTCAAGGAAACAAAAAATAAACAACTACAGACTGATAAAACAGTTTTATAGGAGCTCTAAAAAATAGTCAGATGTCAGCAGCAACCAAGTAAGTGGCCAGTAAAGGAAAAGCCACATTCAAAATGGTAAAAAGAAAAAAAATTCCACAGATTTTCACTTGCCATTTCCCAACCCCCTCTGCAATATTACATGGCACAGTTGGATGGAAATAGCCCGATTCCCAGTTCCTTCCCTTGGGATAGAAAGAGTAGACTGTAACTTGTCTGCAGTACTCTGGCCTATCTGTGGACTGTTTAAGGTAATGTTTTCTGTCTCACCTAAAAAGAAGCTCAGATTGAGAACAGTGGCATAGTTTGGATCTAACCTCGGAAATCACCAGCAACCAGCTGATGGATGCCACAGTGCATGAAAACCACAGGGGACTGAAGATTCACAAACACCTGGGGGTAAGAGATTATAGGCAGAAGATTACAATTGAACATTTAAGGCCCTAAGAAGAAACACATTGAGACTCTTGGTTAATAAAACATTTAAAAGTAGACCAGTAAAATTAAAAAAGAAGGAAAAAAAATCACAAAAATAGGCCCAGAAGGACATATGCCCAGAAAAGACCTAAGAATTTAAAGCTCTACCTCAGGCTTTTCCCAAGTTTCAGAGTCCTACTAATTAGTAAAACGCTTCCACACCATCTCCAAAAACTGGGAGAAGTAGCTTTTTCTTAAAATACCCAATTTCAACAAAAGATCACAATGCACACAAGAAACATGGAAAATAGGGCCCAGTTAAAGAAACCAAATAAATCTCTAGAAAATATCTATAAAGCGGCACACCAATTGGACATACATGACAAAGACTTTAAAACAGCTGTCTTTAATATGTTCAAAAGTGATAGGAAAACACAAAGAACTAAAGGAAACCAAGGGAAAAGTATATGAACAAATGAGAATAAAAACAAAAAGATATAAATTATTAGAAAGAAGTAGACAGAAATTCTGGAGGTGAAAAATATAACTGAATTGAAAAATTCACTAGGTGATTCAATCACGAGAAAAGGCTCAAGATAAGGTCCAAGAAAAGACTCAATCAGGCAGAAGAAAGAATCCGTGAACTTGAACACAAATCATTGGAAATTATTGCATCTGAGAAGCCAAAAAAAAAAAAAAAACCTGAAAAAAAAATGAGCAGAACCTGGGGGATGTATGGGACACCATCACCAGACCATACATCTTTAGAGTTCCAGAAGAGAGAAAGGGGCAGGAAAATGATTTGAGGAGAAAATGGCTAAAACCTTCCCCAATTTGATGAGAAAACACTATACAAATACAATATGTTCGATGGACTCCAAGTAGTGTAAACACAGAGACCACACAGAGACATATTATAATCGAATTGTCAAAAGCCAAAGACAAAAAAGAGAATCTTGAAAGCAGCAAGAGAAATGATATGTCATATATAAGAGATTCCCTTAAAACTATTAGTGAAATTTTCAGAAGAAAGTTTCCGGGCAGAAAAGGCAAAAAATGATACATTTAAAGGACTATCAAATGAGAACTCTATAACCAGCAAAAATACCTTTCAAAAATGAGAAGTCAAGATATTGTAAACACACACACACACACACACACACACACACACACAAAGTTGAAGACATTCATTACCACTAAACATAGCCTACAAGAAATATCAGAAAAAATCCTTCAAGTTGAAATGAAAGGATGCTAAACAGTAACTCAAATCATATGAACATGCAAAGTTCTCTAGAAGGTAAAAACATGGACAAATATAAAAACCAGTATTATTAAGAAGGGGAAAAAATGGCATAGATGATAGAAGCTTTGCAGTCAAATCAAAGTTGTGATAGAAACATGGAGCAAACAGCAGGCTAAGTCAGCTGGGATCTAGATGAACCAGAAGCACTACAACTGGGGAGATAAATAAGAAATCACCCTGCAATAATAAAAGGTGGAAGCAGGGCAAATACACAAGGCTGCCCGGTCCCAAGCAGCTGAGTGGGACAGTGGCTGCAGCAGCAGTCAGCAGCTGCAGAAGCCCCTTAGAGGGGCCATGTCCCTGCGTGGACTTCTTCGGCAACAGGCCTTCTTGCTCTGAGCACCAAAGCCAAGTCAGCTGCTGGGGGTGGGGGAACACCAGGGACTTACGGGGGGACACTGAGTTGTCAGAGTGAGGGTCAGAGGTGAGGCTTCTTCTGGACAGATGTGCCAGCGGTATCCATTGTTCCTCTGTTGAGCTCTCCTCACTCTCAGTGTGGATTCAGCCACTGCCATAGCTGCAACCTCATTGAGTTGGGTAACAGAGGTCCCTCCACCCAGAAGATTCCCTGAAACTCCACCTCTCCCAATTCGCAGCCCCACCTAAGCCATATCCAGTTGTGTTCTTGGCAAGTCCAGTGCTCCTTGCTGACCCAACTCCAAAACTCACACTGGTGGCAGCTGACTGCAGTTTCTGGCATGGCCTCTTGAAGCAACTATAAGCAAGCATCTGTAGATTGCTTGCTAAATCTTAAAAAGTGGCCCCAGAGGGGAATTGGCTGGGGCTAAACTTGGCCTGCAGCTGAACCCCTCTCAAGACTGTGCTACTAGACATCTACTACACAAAGTCACGCTAATAAGACCAAGAGACTTAGGAACTTCTCTTAGTACATAGAAACAGACATGGAAAGGCAGCCAAAATGGAAAGACAAAGAAGCAGAAATCATGTGACAGAACAGAACAGAGATCCAGGGATAATGGAGTCAAGCAATCTAACAGATGCAGAGTTCATAACACTGGTTATAAAGATGCTCAATGAACTTAGGGGAAGAGTAGATGAATTCAGTGAGAACTCTAAAAAAGAAGTAAAAAACATAAAAATGAAAATGGAAATTATAAAAGGGAACCAGTCAGAAATGAAGAACATATTATCTGAGATAAAGAGTGTATTAGGTGGAATAAACAGAGTGGATAAAGAAGAGGATTGAACCACCAATACAGAGGATGGAGAAGCCGAAAACACTCAATCAGAATGGCAAGAAAAATGGCAAGACTATAATAATAAAATAAGGAGCCTACGGGACACAATTAAATGTAAAAATATCTGTGTCATGTGGATACCTGAAGGAAAACAAGAAATTGAAGAGGTGTTCGAAGAAATAATGATTGAAAACTTCCCTCACCTCATGAAAGAAATAGACATAAAACCCCAGCAAGCTCAGAGACTCCCAAAAGCCAGGAACCCAAAGAGGCCTACACCAAAATATATCATAATTAAAATGCCAAAGGTTAAATAAATACAAAGAGAGAATCTAAAAGCAGCAAGAGAAAAGCAGTTAGTTACTTACAAGGGAGCATCTGTAAGACTGGCAGCTGATTTCTCAAAAAAAAAAACCATGCAGAAGGGCTTGGCACAAAATATTGAATGTGATGAAAACCCAAGATCTACAATCAAGAATACTTTATCCAGCAAAGCTATTTAGAGTCGAAGGAAGATAAAGAGCTTCCCAGACAAAAATAAGCTAAAGGAATTTATCAGCATCGAGCCAGTACTACAGGAAATGTTGGAATGATTTCTTTAAGAAGAAAAAAACATGTATTAAAAACATGAATAAAGAATGGTAATAACTACATTCCCATCAAGTACCTCAAATGGAAAAGAATTAAGTGCTCCAACCAAAAGATAGGGTGGCTGAATGGATAAGAAAATAAGACCCCTACATATGCTGCCTATGAGAGACTCATTTTAGATTAAAAGACACACACAGACAAAAAGGAAGGGAATGGAAGAAGATATCACCTTGATGGACCTAGTGGGTATTGTGCTGAATGAAATAAGTCAGATAGAGAAAGACAAATATCACATGATTTCACATACATGTTGAATCTAAAGAACAAAATAAACAAAAATGGAGATAAACTTATAAATGTAGAGAATATTTTGAGGGCTACTAGATGGGAGGGTTGTTGGGGGTCGATGAAAAAGGACAAAGGGATTAAGAAATACAAATAGAGAGTTACAAAATAAAGTGCAGCATAAGGAAAATAGTTAAAAATGTTGTAATAAATATGTAAGGGGGAAGAGAGGTACTAGATTTAGTGATCACTTTGTGAGTTATAAAGATCTCTAATCACTATGTTGTACAACTGAAACCAATATATTATTGTATGCCAACCATAAGTGAAAAAAAAACTCATTGAATTGTAAAATGTAAATACGAGCAACTAATTATCTATTATATTTTAATAAAGCTGGAAAAATTAGTTATAATTTTAGTTCATAACTCTAGTTCTTTCTATAGGATATAAAAATACAATGCATAAAAATAATTATAAATCACTGTTGATGGGTACAGAATACATAAAGTCATAATTTGGGACATCAATAACATAAAGGAGATGGGGGTTAATCTATAAATGAGTAGAGTTTCTGTATTAAAGTTAAGTTGCTATCAATTTAAGATAGATTGTCAAAACTTTAGGATGTTATATGTAATCCATGCAGTAACAAAGAAAATATCTGTAGAATATGCATAAAAAATGAAAAAGTAATAAAAATGTCTCTGCAAAAGAAGGCAGTAGTGGAGGAAATGAGGGATTAAAAAAAGTAAAAGACTTACAGAAAAATAACAAAATGGCAAAAGTAATTGCTTTCCTATTAATAATTATTTTAAGTGTAAATTGATTAAACACTCCAATTAAAAGAAAGAGGTTGACTTGGCTTTAAAAACAGGATCCAACTATGTATTGTGTATAAGAGACTCGCTTTAGATATAAGAACACACACAAGTCAAAAGTGAAAGGATTGGAAAAGATATCTCATGAAAATATAAACCAAAAGAGAGCAGGTGCAGCTAGACAAATATCAAACAAAATGCACTTTAAATAAAAAGTTATTACAAGAGATGGAGAACATTATATAATGATAAAAGGGTCAATTCACCAGAGATATATAACAATTACAAATAAACAACTTTCAGTAGTGGATAGAATAACCAGACAGAAGATGTGGAGAACTTAAACAACACTATAGACCAAAGGAACTAACAGATATATACATAACACTCCACTCAAAAAAGCAGAATACACATTTTTCTCAAATGTACATGACACATTCTCCAGGATAGACCATATATGTAGACCACAAAAAAAGCCTTGATAAACTTTAAAAGATTGAAATCATGTAAGTTATCTCTTCTACTCACAATGGAATTAAATTAAAATTAAATAGCTGAAGGAAAACTGGAAAATTCACAAATATGTGGAAATTAAATAACACATTCTTAAACAACCAATGAATCAAACAAGAAATCATAAGAGAGATTAGAAAATATTTAAGACAATTAAAAACAAAAACACAATACACTAAAACTTACGAGATACAGTGAAAGTAGTGCTAAGAGGGAAATTTATAGTTGTGAGACACTACAAGAAAACTATAGACAAATATCCCTAATGAATATAGATGAAAAAGTCTTTTAACAAAATACTAGAAAACAGAATTTAACAGCACATTAAATGGATTATACATCATGACTAAGTACAATTTATACCAATATTACAAGAGAAATTCAATGTATGAAAATGGATCGGTGTAGTACAACACATTAACAAGAGGAAGGAAAAACATATGCACACACTCCCTCATCTAAATTAATGCAGAGAAAACATTTGACAAAATTTTCAAGATAACACTTAACAAACTAGGAAGAAGATTACCTCAGTATAATAAAACTCATATATAGAAAATCTCTACAACTACCATTGTACTCAGGAACATGTCAAGGGTGCCACTCTCACCACTTTTACTGAACATAGTACTGGAAGTACTAGCCAGAGCAATGAAGCAGAAAACAAAAGGTATCTAAATTGGAAGAGAAGAAGTAAAATGATTTCTGTTCACAGATGACATCTTTTATGTAGAGAACTCTAAAGATTCCACACAAAAAGAAAGAGACAAACAAAAAACCTTTTAGAACTAAAAAATGAATTCACCAAAGTTGCTGGATACAAAATCAACACAGAAAAATCAGTTGCATTTCTATACACTAAAAATGAACAATTTTAAAAGGAAACTAATTTTTTAAAATATGATTTACACTACTATTAAACAAAATAAAATACTTAGGAATAACCTTAACCAGGAGGCTAAAGACTTGTATATTAAAATCTACAAAATATTCCTGAAGGAAATTAAAGGAGACACAAACGAATGGAAAAACATCTCATGTTCATAGAGTAGAAGACTTAAATTGTTCAGAAATCAATATTACGCAAAGTATTTTACATAGCGAATGCAATCCTTATAAAAATACTAATGACATATTTTGCAGAAATAGAAAAAAAATCATTCTAAAATTTATAGGTATCTCAAGCGACTCCTACTAGCCAAAACAATCTTGAAAAGGAAGAGCAAGTCAGATTTCCTGATTTCAAAATTTACTGCAAAGCCATGGTAATTAAAACAAGGTGGTACTATTTGTATGGAATAACAAAAGACCCTGAATAGCTAATGCAATCCCGAGAAAAAAGAGCAAGTCTGGAGGCATCACACTGCCTGACTTCAAATTATACTATAAAGTGACAGTAATCAAAACAGCATGGCATTAGCAGAAAAACAGACACATAGACCAATGAGACAGAACTGAGAGCCCAGAAATAAACTCCCCTGTGTATAGGCGAATAATTTTTGACAAAGGAGCCAAAAAATACAATGGAGAAAGGAAAGACCCTTCAATAAATGGTGCTTGGAAAATTGGAAAGCTACATGCGAAAGAATGAAACTAGACTGCTGTCATACACCAAAATTAACTCAAAATGGATCAAAGATCTAAATATTAGACCTGCAACAATAAATTTCATAGAAAAAACATAGGTCCTAAACTCATGGAACTTGGTTTTAGAGAGGATTTTATGAATTTGACCTCAAAGCAAATAAGGGAGATAAAGGCAAAAATAAATGAATGAGACTATATCAAACTAAAAAGTTTCTGCACAGCAAAAGAAAGCATCAGCAAAACAAAGAGGCAACCAACTGAATGGGAGAAGATATTTGCGAACAACATGATAAGGGGCTAATATCTAAAATATATAAAGAACTCATACAACTCAATAACAAAAAACAATCCAATTAAAAACTGAGCAGGAGACCTGAACACTTCTCCCAAGAAGACTACAAACAGCCAAGAGACATATGAAAAGATACTCAACTTCATTAACTATTAGTGAAATGTAAATTAAAACCACAATGAGATGCCCCACACCTGCTAGAATAGCTATTATCAACAAGACAAGTAATAACAAGTGTTGGAGAGGTTGGGGGAGGGAAGGAACCCTCATACACTGCTGGTGGGAATGTAAATTGCTACAGCCTCCCTGGAAAACAGTATGGAGGTTCCTCAAAAAATTAAAAATAGAGTTACCACATGACCCAGCCATCCCCTTCTGGATATCTACCCCCAAAATCTGAAAACACTTATCCATAAAGATATATGCACTCCGATGTTCACTGCAACACTATTCATGGTGGCCAAGACATAGAAACAATCAAAATGCACTTTTATAGATGACTGGATAAAGAGGATATGGTACATGTATACAATGAACTAGTGCTCAGCCATAAGAAAAGGTGAAATACTGCCATTTGTGACAACAAGGATGGATCTTGAGATAATCATTCTAAGCGAAATAAGTTGGACAAAAAAGTTGAGAACCATATGATTTCAGTCATATGTGGGATATAAAACTGAAAGTAACAAATGATCAAGACAAACAAAAACTCACAGATACACTATAGACACAGACAACAGTTTAGTGGTTACCAGAGGGAAATGAGGGTGAGGGAAGGGAGATAAGGGTAAAGAGGATCAAATATATGGTGACAGGAGATTCGACATTGGGTGGTGAACACACAATGCGATATGCAGATAATATATTATTGAATTGTACATTTAAAACCTCTATGATTTTTTAAACCAATGTCACCCCAATAAATTAAAAAAAAAAAACAGGGTGGTACTGACTTACAGACATGTAGACCATATATGGTTAAAATATTTTTTATAAGCATGCCAAGACCATTTAATGGGAAAAGAATGGTCTTTTTAACAAATGGTGTTGGGAAAACTGTATAATGACACACAATCAAATTTGGCAGTAAGTTCTTGGATATGACACTAAAAGCACAAGCAACAAAAGAAAATATAAATAAATTGGACTTAACCAAAATTAAAATATTTTGTGCTTCAAAGGATAGGGTGAAAAGTCAACCCAGTAAATGAAAAGATTTGCAAATCATATATCTGAAATATCCAGAACGTACAAAGTACTCCTATAACTCACCACCACCATCAAAAAAAAAAAATGAATTGAGGAAAGGACTTTGAATAGATATTTCTCCAGGAAAGATACACAAATGGGAATAAGTACATAAAAAGATTTCAGTATCACTAATCATTAGGGAAATGCAAATCAAAACCACAATGAGATGCTATTCACACTGATTAGAATAGCTATCATTTTTAAAATACCAGAAAATATCAAGTGTTATCGCTTATTATTGAAACTCGTGTATGTTGCTGTTGGGAATTTAAAATGGTTCATTTTCTGTGGAAAACAGTATAACAGTTTCTCAAAACATTAAATGCAAATATTATAGATTTCATTTATATGAGATACCTAGAGTAGCCAAATCCGAAGCAGACAGCAGAATACTGGTTCCAGGGGATGAAGAGAAAGGGAAATGGGGTGTTAGTATCTAATGGGTATCGAGTTTTAGTTGGGGGAGACGAAAAGGTTCTGGAGATGGATGGTGGTAATGGTTGCACGACAATGTGAATGTGCTCAAAGCACAAAACTGTACATTTAAACTAGTTTAAAATGGTAAATTTTATCTTATATATTTAACGAAAATTTTTAAAGTGGAAAAAAAAGTCAATTTTTATTGAATTTGGAAATTCAAAGATTCACTATTCCAAGTTTACTTCTATATGAAGAATGACTGACAGGTTGTTTTCTTGCTTAACTGATAATTCCTTTATTCATTGAATACACAGAAAATTAAATACTCTTTTCTTTTATTTTAGTGAGACTGCAGATTGTACCCCCAGCACACATGCTAATATATCACAAGGTTGGATTTATTACTTTTAATTTAAATTAGAAAATATTCAAAAGAAGACTGTTTACTATTTTGATAATTTTTTAAGTTATCAAATCTAAAATTGATACTGTTTATTTTTCCCCCGTTAGCTTATCTACTTTAGGAAAATGATCCAGTTCTACATCACTGAAGTGTTAAAATGAGCCAACTAGTTTGCCTTATTTGAATTGCCATTAAAATGTTATTAATGATTTTGGTCAAAAATGTGGTATGATATAAATTTACATTTACCATGCTCCTGTAAGAAATATCAACAAAATAAAGATATATCATATGACAGTTTCTAAGCCAGAACAAGTGACATTAGGATTTAATAATTTTTTGAGAGGTTAGTCTCCTTTGCTCTTAGCCCTACCAAAATACACCCACACATACACACGCGCACACACGCACACACACACACGGCTTTTAAAGCTAAATTTATTTGTTCACATTAAAATCTGGCTAGTTTAGACCTCACTTTTTAATCTTTTAGTACTGACTCCTTCAAACACTTGTGAGGACTTTTTGATTCTCTGTTGAATCCAAAGCAGATCAATGTGGTTATAACAATAATAGTAAGTACAAGAGATAGAGTGCTGTGTTTACTGTTAAGTGGCCTTGTAATTCAAACCACAGATTTACACTGGCTATTTCAAACATATAACCTACTCCAGGAGTGAGTTGAGAAACATATTCTCTTATGGAAAGTGGAAGTGGAAATAATTTTCATTAAGATAATTCATAGTATAACAATAAATATGCCAGAATTCTATGAACACACCATAACCAGAAGGTGTCACAATAATCATATGATACCTATATTATGAAATCACAGGCTATTATGTTTTTTATTTTCCAACTTTGTTGCAATGATCATGCTTAATTCTTATATCCTTCAATAATATTGCAATTGTCTAATTAAATCATTTACTTATTCATTCAAAGATTTACTGATCATCTCCTTTGTGTCACATCACATGTGAGAACAAGCCTGACAAAGTCCTTGATTTCATAGCATTTACATTGTAACTTAGGGCAGGGAGTCAACGGGTAAGGACATAAACAAGATAATTTCAGATAATAAATGTTTTCCTTGTTATTTGTGACAAAAACCAAAGAAATTGCAATGGCTTGCAAAACCCTACATCACCTGGACATTACCCCAACCCCCTAATATCTCTAACCACCTCTTTTATTTCTCCTCCTGGCTCACTCTGCTCCAGTGTCACCGACCTCCTTGCTGCTCCTTAGACATTCTAGGCTATCATTCAGGGCTTTAGCACTTACTGATCCTCCTGCAGTGCTTTTCCTCCTATATCTGCACTGCTCATTCCTCACCTTCGGATCTTTACTCTAATGTCACCTTCTCAATGAGGTCTTCATTCCCACCATGCCACTAATTCACTTCTCTGTTTGTTTTTCACCCTGGCACTTATGATTATCTGACTGTTAATTGTTTTTTCACTATCTCGCTCTAGAATGTAAGATCCATGAAGATCACAGCTGTATTTCCAAGAGCCTAAATTGGCATATAATAGAAGAAGGCATTTAATAAAATAGGAGAGACCATGGGAATAACTAGCAGGGAAAGGGGACACAAAAATTCTGTTTGGGTTATGTTGAAATTGAGGTATCCATTAGATATTCAAGTTGATGTGTTGCATAATCAATAGGATGTCTAAATCAGTTCAATTACATGCATATAGAGTCAGACACTTTAGAAAGATTATCAACAATGAAATTTTACCAATTTTGTCAGGTCAAATAATCAGTCACTCTCATATTTGAGTTAATTGAGGTTTTACCGCTGCTTTCTTTTTTTTTTTT
>NW_006442484.1:53028270-53047315 GCF_000325575.1 Pteropus alecto
AATTTAGATAGAGAGTGCTTGTGTTGGCTCTTGATGACTTGACTACAAAATATGTAGTATTTACATATAAGATACCTCATTGAGTCCTCTTGTGAGACAAGCAGGGAAAATAGTTTCATTCACATTCTACATTTGAGGAAACTGAAAGAGAAGTTAGAATTAATTTGCTAATATTCACACAGCTCTATGTAGTGAACCTAAGACTCAAACTCAGGTTTTTGACTCCCTAACATATTAACTGCCTCTCTAGTTGTGGGTCTTTGTGAAACTTTTCTCACAGTATCATTTCTACCTCCTTGGCCTGATTTTCTTTTTTTACTGGCATATTAACTTCCTTTGGAACTTAGACAACTTCTAGTTCTGTAGAACTCCACCAGACTTTCTCTTGGTATTGCCTCAAAATTCTCCAGGTTTTCAAAGTATTTTATATAACTAGTACCTTCCTCTGTTCCAATTACCCACTTTTAATTAGCTATGTACAATCAGAGTGTTAGAGCTGGACAGGGCCTGGGGTAACTTCTCATTTACACGTAAACAAATAGGCCCATAGCAATTGCATGCTTGTGCACAGATGCGTAACTACTAAGTTACAGGGTCTGCTTCTCCCACATCGCACTTCATCTTTCATAATTCCTAAATGAAGGGCTAAGACATGCCCCAAAATTCTAGGGATCTCACCTATTTCAGTTTTGTTCCCTTTGTTTATACATTAAAAATAATTTCTTCCACCTGCCTAAATTTTCTGACTTTTTGGTGAAAATAAAATCAGGTTTGTGTCAATGCTATTATGCCTTAGGAAAAAAATACTATTTTTCCTTCCCTCATATCACAGGAAGTTCTCAGGAACAAAAGCCAGAGTATTCAAACAGTGTTAAGCTAAATATTTTTTCAATAGACTCTAACTGGTATATATGGAGTCTAGGTGAACATAAACCAGTTTTCAAGGCCAAATCAGAGACTGGGTAGAGCAATTTCAGGGGCATCAAGAAGCATTCCTCTATTCACAATTTCTTTATGCTTAGATCTGCAAGGTCTTCCAATTCAGGTTTTAGCATTTTTCAAAAAAAGCCAGAGATAGAAGTTTTATGTGAAAATTCCTAACTTATTAAATATTTCAAAGCTTTCGTGAAATGTTTCGTGAATCAAAACAGAAAAAAAAAACTTGTCCATATCTTCTACACCCGATTATTCTCCCTTTGCAAATCTTAAAATCTTAATTTATAAAAGAGAAACTAAAGGTTTACAACTGCCTGAAGTTACACGGTCCAAACATGTAGAGCTTTTAGTCTTCAAAAACAGGTCTTCTGACTTTGATCCTACATTATTTCTTCCTTTCACATGGTGGTTCCATATAGTTGCCACTGCATCCCAGGATAAAGTACACATTGGGTAATGACAATGATAGCCTACAATTTTGCTATGAAAAGAGCTATTAATTGATAAACTTAAAGGTTCACTGTTCTCTCTGCGGATGGGCTTCATGTATGGTATGCTATTAACCTAGAACATCAGCCACCCACCAGTTTTGAATAAGATGCAGGAATCTAATAATGAATGCAGATTTGGGGCAGTGTCCTCAGTGTGTTTCCAGAAATTTTTTTGCATGAGAGCTACCCAGGATACATTTTAACAATGCAGATTCCAGGACCTTCTCTATACTACCTAAGTTAGCAACTCTGAGCAATAATGCCCAGAAATCTGCATTTTAAACAGACTGCCATATTTCAAGAATAGACACTCTTTACTTCTCCAATGAGAATTTCAGAAGTCTTGCAAAAATGCCTTGCAACAATCAATGCTAGTAAAATTTATATCTTACTTTTTAACACTGTACATCTTTCTCTTTCAGCCATGCTTTTGTCTTATTTGTTGTAGATTGTGACCTATTCCTTTTTAATTCTTATGTCATTTGAAAAAATAATAGCACAGGTTAAAAAAAAACCTACACAGACTTTTTTGTTCTTTATTTATGGTTAAATTTGCTGTCAGCTATTTTAGCTTTAACTTTAGATTATCTTGCTAGAAAAGATAAATCTAGGCAACTGCAAGAGGTACAGTCATGATTTTTGGAATGTACTGCATTTAAGAAAATATGAGCTTTTACTGTGTATTTTCATGTCCTTTTACATCCTATCAAAGTTTCAGAAAAGCACATAAATGTTCACTTCTGTCTTTACATGTAAAATAATTTTGTTAAATTAAAATATATTCACTAAGAGCCCATGTGCTGAATAAGTGGTACAGAAAAATGAATTCAGGGACTCTTATCTCACATGACCAAAAAAAATCACTTGAAATTAGTCAACTAAAAATTTACCCCAAGTGAGTGAGAAATTATAGCAGTTTTAATGCACTTCTTTTTCACCTGAGCACTCTGAAGTAAACATCCTCACTTTATAGAGTCGAAAGTTACTTTACCATGTGAGTTTATAGCTCATCAGGCTTTTTCACAGAGGTTTCTGCTATAAAAAGAAAGGCATTCTCTGCACACCTGACTAGAGGAGCATCAGTGTGCAGTAGGTATAATGATGCCAGGAGAGTCAGAAAGCTAGACTGTTTTCCCTACTTGGCCTCTTGCCTCTCATGTGTTATTAGGCAAGGTATTTGACCTCACCAAGATTCAGTGTCTAAAAATGGAGAGGCATCATTTTTTTTTTGTTCTCTTTAGAGGAGTGTTGAATCAAATCAAAAGAATCTTTGTGAATGTTTTTTAAACCCATAAAATAGTTTATAAATATCAATTTCTAAATTCTAAGTCATCAATGCTGTAGTATGACTATAATATTAACATGTCTAATAAACATCTATATTACTTTTTTGCTGTATCCACAGAAACTCCCAACCCCACCATTTCCAAACAAGGATCTAAAATGCTGGCAAAGGTATCTTCAGCTCTGTCAAAGGTGTTTTCTCGAAGTAACACAAGCATTTCCAAATCTTCATCATCACCTTACCAGGACAAGTACTGAAGCTTCTATACCTGATATAACTATGTTACTTTCCATGGAAAATAAAATGGTTTTTAAAGCATAACAACATGGTGTCCTATAAAATGATTCATGTAATACTGAGCAAGAAATTAAGAACAAAAGAAAGTAAAATAGAGGCCTGGGTAAGAGAAGGGTTTGATTGCCTTTGATAGGCATTTGGTATGAAGATGCTGCATGCTAGTATCACCAGTGTGCTATGAGGATAAAGAGACAAAAAGTATACCTAGGAAACCGGTCAGCCCTCATACCACCAGAAAATGAACTTGTATTTTTTTCTGTTAAATTTTTAGAGGATATTTTTACCAAAATAGTTAGCAAATTCAGATTAAACTCAAGCTAGAGTCTATGATACAGCTATGAAATGAATTGGTTCACTGTTAAAGGTATATTTGGATGTTCAAATAAAAATATTTATAAAAGATATAATAAATCAGTTTTTCCCACCTGCAGATAAAATTTTATAATATTCCATCCAAGCATAGCTCTAACTATGCATAAAGCACCATATAGAAGTAAATAATTATTGTCCATAAAATACTAGATATGCATGAAATGATCCTCGTGACTGAAAAAAACCCTTTCCAGACAATGTACCTTTCTGTGTAAAATACCATCAATAAGTAATCATTGGTTAAAGTTATTAAAACCTTTATATAAATATTTTAATGAGACAATAGATATCAAGACTTTTTGTAAAAACAAAAGTAAAGAGGAGAATTTAATGAGATGGAGAGTAAGTTCAGTGATAAACTTTTCAAAATCTGTTTACTTACTACTTTTTGATATGAATCCAATTTTGGCATGTTTGCCTCTGGAATTTGATAAGGATCTTCCTTCAAAGGTCCAAAAGGGTGGACCAAACACCAAAGAATGTCAGTTATTATCACTATCTACCCTAATACTGACTCATGAATCTTGAGAAATGTAATATATTCTCTTTTATCCAAAATTTTCTTGACAGAAGCCAGTGCTAAAGCAGGAGCACCTGAGAAAATTTTGTTTTACATAATTGAATTTCCTTTCATAAATTTAGTGAGGTTATGACAGGGAGCTCCAGAGAAAAAGATGTGATTATATAGAAAGTTTACATTCTATAATTTACATTCATTTGATAATGAAATTATTCAATTAGTAATTTAGTCTTTTCATAATAATCTCATAAATTATTTGATCTCAAAGACCATACAAAATCCTACAACTTATAGACGCAAGCCTTTTCAACAATGACAATTGATGAGAATTGACTGGCGGTCCAGTACAAAACTATTTTCAGGAATACTTACAGTAAAGATAGAACAATAGGTAAATGCAGTGCTCACATTCCATGACCAAATCAAAATTACAACTAAATTATAGAAGAACCACCTTTGAGAGCCATCTGAGGACTAGCTGAATAGAACTCCTATAACTAAAGATATAAAGAAGAAGCCATGACAAGACTGGTAGGAGGGGCAGAGATGCAAAATAGGTGGGTCCCACACCCACTTGTTGCAGTTAAAAATTGGGAAGGATAGCTCAGCTGTGGAAGTCCCTACTGAGGTACGAGGGGTCCCAGCCCCATATCCAGCTCCGCAGCCTAGAGTATTGGAAAGTACTCTAGGAAAGTACTTTCAGGAAAGTACTTTTCAGTGCAGGAAAGAGGAATACCATAACATCTGGCTATGACAATCAGTAGGAATTGTGTCTACTGATATGGAAGATTGCTAGAGACCAACAAAAAGTGCCAAGGACATACAGGGAGAAACTGAATTGTCTGCCTTCAGGTTAAGGACTAAAGGGTCAGCTCTCTCTTGAAAATAAAGTGCTGGCAGGCACCATTGTTCTCTTGTTGAGCCATCCCCCCAACACCACCTGCAGGCACACCAGATTTTAGATTTAATTCTGTTGTTGTTGAATACCATGAAGGAGACTGCATTAAATATTTACTAAGCTTGTACTATGTCTCAGACACTGAGGAATATAAGAATAAGAAAAACAGTTGGAGATCGTGGCTCAATATATTATACAAGAAATAAATATTAACTGATAGTAACCACAATACTATGTAATAAGTGCTATGGTTAATGTAAGCAGAACATAAAAGAAAGATGAGAAAAAATCTAAATATACCAAAACACATAATTTTTAAGTTACTGAACTTTCCATTCTATAGGAATTATAAATCAATTTGCTAAAAATGAAGATACAAATATCTTTTGTAATAAAAAAATGAACATGCAACTAATGGAAGTAACAATAAAGAATGCTGTTATATCAACATCATAGAAAAGAATCTGGAAGTCAGATATGAAAACACATTGAGACATGAATATGTATGTATATCAGTGGAAGCCTATAAGGTGATATGGAAAACAGAAACAGTGGTATTAGCTCTGAGTAGCATTCTATTTTTCTTTAAAAATTATTCTTGAGGTTAAAATTAATACGTAAAATTAAATATGTTGTAGAATTCAAATAGTCATTATTTGTTTAATATCAATTTTAACATTAAAAATCACTTCTTTTATATTTTGATGTCACATTTTTTCAAGCACTTTTAACCAAATGCATTTCAGTAGGAAAGTTCTGAATATAAATTTCACTTTAATTTTCTGGCTTCCACAGAAGTGCTTAGTTTCTCAGTTACGTAGCTCCTCACTATAGTAGATTATATAATCATGTGATGTGAAATAATTATCAGATTCTTTTACACATTTCCAGCTTTACAGTCAGCATTTTATTGATTCATTTTCCCAATAGAATAAACGAGAAAAGAAAACAAAATAATTTTTAATTCGCTCACAAGTATCCACTGAGTATTTTAGGTATGCTTCCTCAAGTAGTCACTCTTCAAACATATTTGAGAATTGCTGAACATTATGCTTCTATGTTATGTTTTGAATAATCTGGGAGTCCATGTTTAATTATTAATAAAAATATTAGGTAATAAGTACATTGTTCTCATGATTACTATAGCACAATAGTCAATATGTTTAGCTCATTTACACAAAACAAATTATTGCATTTTATTGAAAGTGAGATCAATATTTAAACAAAATGAATTTTTTAAATAAGAACAAAAAGACATTGTCTATCCTCAATTTCGATCATTTTATAAGTGAAGATCGTTTCAAAACACTTTTCTAATGAATTCTTAATAAATAAGCAAAGGCAACACATTCTCAAAACCTTGTAACAATAATCAAATGTGAGAAGTGTAAGCAACATAGTCTGATTCAATTTAGTCAAATATTATATGAATTAAGCACCATATGATTAAGGAATAAGACCTGGTATGCAATAATTGTTTATCTGTTGACTGAGAATCTATTAATTCCTTCAAACGACATTGCTAAATACCTATCCTGGACCCTTTTGTAATGTTAGCATATGATAACTTAAAAATTTAAGAGACCTTATCAAGTCAAAAAACTAATTAACCTAAATGACAATATTATCCCATTATGACTTGGACTAGGGGAAAAAACGTGAAATATATAGAAAAATAGATGTCAAAAACATCAGTGGAAGTAAAACTTTTTATGAAGACTATTTACAAAGACTTTTTATAATGCTAAATATTAAACACTAGGAAAGATGTTAAGAAAGATTTGAAAGTTTTTCTGAATAATTTTATTAGCAAGAAAAAATACCCCAAATCTAGAAAGATGGTAGCATGTGACCAAGTGCTAACTACCTTTCCTCCTCCTTTACCTGCTGACACTTGAGAAAATAGCCAAAGAAATTTTACTTAGAGAAAACCTAAACATATGCTGAAACTAAACAGTGGCAACAACCTCCCAAGATGACCTTAAATGAGTACAAGCAGTGAATTAAATGATGGCCAACTAGCAATTCCCTCTAAAACAGCATTATAATGCTGCTTGAAGTAGTGCTGCGAAAACTCATCTGACTTGAGTAGAGATGAAAAGGACTGTGAGTGAGAAAGAACCATCTTCTACCATCTACCACATAGTTTTATAAACACAGAGCAAAAATGATGGAAAAAGAATCAAACACAAGGCCAAATGAGTTTTGGGAAAGTATTTTCTTGTATGTGGGGACCAGCCACTGTATTATTACTCAGGAGTTAAAGGTATAAAAGAACATAAAAAAAATGGGAACTTCTTTATTTGGAGCTACATTTGCCACCACCATGGTTTAATAGTAGTTAGAAATTGGATGAAGCCAGCAGACACATTGTGACAATAGAAAAATAAAAAGAATTGATATCACAAAATCTATACTTAAATTTATTCTCTATGGATGTCCATGTGCCAAAAAAAAAAGAACTTTAAGGCACGGAATACAAGAATGAACATAAACTCTTACTTGACACAGTATACAAAAATTTACTCTAAATAGATCATAGATCTCAATGTAAAAACTAAAACTCTAACACTTCTGAAAGAAAGTATTTGAAAAATTATTTGCCATCTAGTTTAACAAAGATTTCTTAAGTTAACTCAGCAGATAAGCAGGTTAAAAATGATGGTATATACAATGGTATACCACTCTACAATGCTGATACATGCAACGACATGGATGAATCTAAAAATAATTTTCTTCCGTAAAATAAAATAAACAAAACAAGTATATACTACATGATTCCACTTTGGTAAATTTCCAGAAAACAGGAACATATATAGTCATAAGGAACAGATCAAGGATTGTCTACAGTCAGGGGCAGATAAAGGGATGGGCTGCAAAGTAGCATAAAGGATCTTTTCTTGGCATGTTGGATGTGGTCTTTTTCTTAATTGTGGTAATGATTCCAGAAGTATATTATTGCTCAGACTCCATAGAATTTTATACTTTCAATAGATTATTTTGTATAAATTATAACAAAAATTTGATAAAATATATAAAAAGATTTTTGTACAGGATGTGCATTATGCTACAATTTTAAATAGAAAAGATTAAAACATGGTTAATTTCTAATATATGAGTTTAAATAAATTATCACCCAGTTGCCTAAATCAGTTCCACTAAAACCTGAACTTGTTCTTAATGGGCAAAGTAGCATCATCATAACTAAAATTTACTGCACTGTCAAAATATCTTGGCCCAAAGATCAGACTGTCTTTGTTTTTAGAATTTGACTTTGTAAATATTTAGTATAACTACATTGCTCTTCCTTTATTATTTACATTAGTCACCTACTATCGTGTATTCCTTCTATTACGAAGTGCATATCCAAACACATGTTTTGGGGTTAATTTGTATCTAAGCATTATAATGTGAGTGATAACACAGACTTGGGAAACAAACATACCTGGGTACATATTCACTTTGTCATCTACTAGCTATTTTACCTTGAACAGGTTACTTACTCTCACTGTAAAATGGAAAGTAAGAATTTTTATTTCAAATAGATGTGAAGAATTATTGAGACACATAGAAGATGCTCAATGACTGTTCTTATTACTTTCAATTATTATCAACTACAGATGTTTAGCAATTTCATTTTACAGATGAGAAAACTGAGATCCAGAAAAGTTAAAAGACTTATCCAAGGTCATTGATTGTTAAATTTAAAGCCTGGTTTACAACTGTTTATTCTAAATAGCAGTTATTTTGCCAATGGACTTTAGCCGAATTTAAATAATATCATTTTTTTCTAAAATAAATAAATTATGACTTGTATAATTCATGAATATTTTTCATTCAGATCAAATATATTCAGTCCCATAATTTAGAACAATCCTTTAATGTTTCTTCACAGGCCAGAAATATTCACTCTACTGAGTCTTGTGTAGGTATACTATAAAAACATAAGAAGATGAAAACCTCACCTATTCTCACTCCACACCCAGCAACCTTTCTTGCCCTGCAATGAGAAAAGTGTTTCCAGGTAATAATTTGGGAAAATTTACGAAACAAATTTTGTTTGTCTGTTTTTTTTTCCTTAAAGTTATCACAGACTTATACTGCATTTTTTTCCAACTGAAAACAATTATTTCATATATTTTCATTTGCCTTTAGATTTTGTTTTTACTTAGGGAGAGAGGATAAATCTAGTTCATTATTCTGTCATTAATAGAAATGGAAGTTACTATTTTATTTTTGCTCTTCTTATTTCTTAATTATTTTACTAGCATACCATTAGGTAATTTTAGCTGGAAACTTTCTATCAGGTTCTAATCAGCTGGTATATTAAATTATTTTATGTATTAGAAATTTTCTAGTTCAAGTATTTTATACAGTTGGATTTTATAAATTCAGTCATGATCAAGAGGGTTTTGTATACACTACCAGTGGTACACACGAATTTCCTCTGAGCCTGAACCACTAAGTCTAAATAAATACACCTAATCTTAGAAAACAAGAGTATATGAGTTTAATTTTTTTTTTATCAACTTCAAAAGTATAGTTTAAATAAATTATCTTTTGATGTTCTAAACTGGTTCATCATATAATTCAGAAACAATTATATTTTATGTTTTCAAGTTGCTAATATGTGTCAGCTTGCTCTGATGTGTAATTAAATATATTTATAAAAATTTTACATCTGACCATCTTTTGTAGATGATTACACCAAGGATTCCAAATTTCACAAGCTTCAATTTTCTCTAAAAGTTTGAAATATGAGTATTTTGTTTGTCTTAACTAAGAAATAAAAGTTTCAAAATAATACTATAACACAATTAGAAAAATTGATCATTATCAATATGTTTTGTTTTAAATTATATATTCATTTTCTGAAAATTAGATATGTCTAACTTGCTGACAGCCTATTTTAAACACTGAATAAACTGGTTTACTTTCTAATGTATGTCTCTTATGTTTTTTTTTTATTGTAAGAAAAAAGAAAGCAGCTGCATTCTCCAGCTGTGACAAAGTGTTTCAATAAATGAGACAACATCAGTAATAAATAAAGCAATTTACTTCTTTACAAAAAAGACTATCTATTTAATATCAAAGCTGTAGCTATTGGTAGAGCCTACCAGCTGGTATGGCTAAAGCAAATACTTACTGAGAAATTAGGTTGTCACTATATCAGCTATATTATACTGACAAGGGCATACTACAATTCTTGTGGAAAACATTTAAGAGCTTTCCTTTTGAATTCCGTACTAAGAAACTCTCATTTCACTTGGTCACTGATATCATTCAAATGACATAATGCAGTGCATTGCTGCTATTGCAGAGCAATTAACTTCCATTCCCCATTGTATGCAGAGTACAGAGTACTCTTTAATGATAAATAAGAAGAAATGTGCTAAATCTATAAGATAAATGCAAAAAATAAAAATAAAAATTATGTTACATCTCCAAAGATGATTATGTTTCTAGAATGGCTAGAGGTTGTGGAAATAGAGCATGTTCCAATATTAAGTTCTTAGATAATTCATCATTTTACACTCACACACTTCCCCTGGTTATCAGCTATCACAAGTTAGACTACTATAACAAAATTTAAATATCCCACAGTACTTCAGAATTAATTGTTTTTTCTAGCAACCACTAAATCTATAAGGATCTATGGTTAAACTGAGTTTTCTAGTGTCATTAGTAACTAGAGAAACCAACTACCCAACTCTCAATACAGAATCATTCTCACACTATTTGGATATTAGCAATCAAGGCATCAGCTATTCATGGCTCCAAGTACGTGTCTTGAGTTTACACACTACAACCAAGCAATAGTATTGTGTTCACATTTTATTGAAATATTTATTGATTATATTTGTGTATCACCTTACAGTTCACATTATATTTTTGTATATATTAATATATTTAATAACTATGTAAGAAAGATATGGGAGGAATTATTGCCTCATTCGAGATAAGACCAATAATTACAGAAAGGTAAATAATAACCTAACCGTTTGTAATTTCTGTGTTTGCTAGACTGTGAAAAGGGTAAGGTCCACAAAATAACTGTCAAAATAAAGTCATTATTATAACATTAATATACCAAATCTACTAATTAAGAGTTTTAGGATATTTTCTACTGAATATCTTAGAAAAATTGATAAACTATCAATTTATTGAGAAATAAAAATTAATATTAATGATGTAGGTCAAAAATTTGTTATTTAATTTGATAGTTTATCATTATAAGTAACGAACTTTCTTTTTAGGGTCATGATAATTATTAGTGAGTGTCTGAAAGTTATCTATATCAAAAGGTGTATATTTTGAAGTAGAAGTAAAAACATTTAAACACTCTTCTGATAATGTTCAAAATTGAAAAATTCATAAACATGTGGAAATTAAACAATATATTCATAAACATGTGGAAATTAAACAACATACTCATAAACAAACTGAATCAAAGAACAATTAAAAAGAGAAATCCGAAACTATATTGAGACAAATATTAAACCACAATATACCAAAATTTATGGGATGCATCAAAACCAGTTCTAAGAGAAAAGTTCATAATGATAAACACCTACATTAAAAAACAAGAAATATTTCAAATAGACAACCTAACTTTACATCTCAATTAACTAAAAAAAAGAACAAACTAAGCCCAAAGTTAGTGGAAGAAAGAAAATAAAGATCAGTGCAGAAATAAACGTAATACAGATTAAAAAGACAGTAGAAAAGATGAAAGTGAGAACTGTTTTTTTTTTAAAGATACACAAAATAGACGAACCTTTAATTAAACTTACCACAAAAAAAGGAGAGAATTCAAATAAATAAAAATTAGAAATGCAAGAAAAGACATTACCACTGATACCACACAAATGCAAAGGATCGTTAAGAGACTGTTAACCATTAGGCGCTAACAAATCAGAAAACCTAGAATCAACTCCTAGAAACAACCAACCTACCAGGACTGAATACTGAAGAAAGAAAATCTGGACAGACCAATTATTAGTCAGGAGATTGAATCAGTACTCAAAAACCTTTCAACAAAAAAAAAGTCCAAGACCAGTTGGTTTTGCTGGTGAAATTTACCAAAAACTTACAGAAGAATTAATACTTATCCTTTTCAAACTCTTCCAAAAAATACTTATCCTTCTCAAACACTTCTACACTCATTTTAATAGGCCAGCATTATCCTGATACTCTAACCAGACAAGAACATTACATGAAAAGAAAATTACAGGCCAATAACCCCGATAAACATACACAAAACTCAAAATGGATAAAAGTCTTAAACATAAGACTTTTTTTTTTTTGCATATGTCCAAAAGACCTGAAACTATAAAACTCTTCAAAGAAAAAAAAACTTCTCAACATTGGTCTTTAAAACAATTTCTTGATATGACACCAAAAGCACAGGCAACAAATGCCATAAACAGACAAGTGGGATTTCATCAACTCATGTATCCATGTACAAATAAATAGATAAAGAAAAATATGGAATATACATACAATGGAATTAAAAAAGAAAGAAATCCTGCCATTTGCAATAACAAAAGTGGACCTGGAGGATATTATGATAAGTAAAATAAACTAGTGACAGAAGGACAAATATTACATGACCCAACTTATATGAGGTCTCTAAAATAGTTAAATTCATAAAAGCAGAAAATTCAATAGTGTTTGCCAGGGCTGTGAGGTGGGGAAAATGGAAAATTGCTATTCAGTGTGTATAAGGTTTTAATTATACTTGACGCATAAGTTCTAGAATATCTGCTGTACAACATGGTACCTATAGTTAACAGTATGGTACTGTGCACACAAATTTGGTTAAAAGAGTAGATCTTATGTTAAATGTTTTTACCACAAAATAAAAAAGTAAAAAAAGAAACACAAAAACTCTGGGAAGTGTTAAATATGATTAGTACCTTGGTTGTGGTGATGGTATCACAGGTGTTTGCATGTCCAAAATCATCAAATTGTACACATTAAATATGCTCAGTTCTTTGTAGATAAACTGTACCTCAATAAAGCTATTAAAAAATAATAGAGACATTCCTCTATCTGATAAAGTGAATTTAAGAAAAAATCTACAGCCTAGATCTTTAATGAAGAAAACCTGAATAATTTCCCAGTGTAATCAGGAAAATGGTAATGATTCTCACTTTTAACACTCCTATTGAACCTTGTTCTGAAGGTCCTGGCCTTTGCAATAAGGCAAAAATAAATAAAAGACATAAGGACAAGAAAGTAAGAAGTACACCTTTTACAGAGAGTATAATTGTTTAAATAAAAAATCCATGGAATCTGCAAAAAAGTTACTAAAATTTATAAATGAATATGGCAAATTTCAAAGATAAAAGGTTAAAATAGCAAAATCGGTTCTATTTTTATTAACTAGTTGCCACAATTATAAAATAAAACATTTAAATTTCCATTTACCCTGTACAAAAAGTAAAATATCTAGAGAAATATCTCTATAATATCTCTACAATGTAAACTGCAAATCATTAATGAGAGAAAATTTTAAAAAGACATAACTAAATGAAGAGAAAAACAATATTCATGGACTATTACAACCCCCCACCATTTGAACTATGCATTCAATGTAATTCCAATTATTTAAATTGACAAGCTGATTCTAAAAATGACTGAATAAAAAGTTTGAAGATTTATTTTACCTAATTTCAAGAACAGAGCTACAAAAAACAAAACTGTTTGGTATCAGTGAAAAAGTAGACATATATAGATCAATGTAACAAAATGGAATATCCAAAAGTAGGCCCACATATACAGTCAATTTGTCAATTTGTCAATTTGTGTTTGACAAAGATGCCGAGGCAATTAAATTTAACCTGTGTGCATAAAGACTGAGCATTCCCCCTTACACTATGCATAAAAATTAACTCGAAATGAAACACATACCTAAATATTCAACTAGAAACCATAAAATTTCTTGGCAAAAAAAGTCTGTGATCTTGCAAAGATATTTTAGACAAGCTAAACAAAACATGAACTATAAAAGAAAAAAAATATAAATCGAGACCATAAAAAATTGTTCTTCAAACGATATCATTTATTCGATAAAAAAAGAAAAGAAAAAAAAAAAGCTGTTAAGCTGCAAGATGTCAAGGTGATAAATTAGGACAATGAGCCTAAGCAAAAATAACAATCAAGCTTGTCTTCACTTACCTTATGTACTAGTTTGTGAGGACTGCCATAACAAAGTACCACATACTGGCTGGTTTAAACCAACAGTTCCTGGGCTAGATGTCTGAGATCAGGTGTCAGTGGGATTGTTTCTTCTTCTGAGGCTCCTCTCCTGGGATTTAGATGGGCATCTTCTCCCTATGTCCTCAAATGGCCTTCTTCCCTCTGTGTGTCTCTATCCTAAATTCCTCTTCTTATAAGGACACCAATCATATTGTATTAGGGCCCATTTCATGACTTCATTTAACTTTAATTACCTCATTAAAGTCTGTATTTCCAAATACAGTCACATTCTGAAGTACTGGGGGTTAGGACTTCAACGTATGAATTGTGCAGGGTCATAATTCAGCACATCAAACTGATAGTACAGGCAAGAGTCAAAGAAAAAGAAATTGCAGGCTTGCCAATGTTCCTTTATCCCCATGGAATGGTCCTGGGACAGGGTCAGTCAGATTGATAAACACAGTGGAGAGAATCATCTCATGGCTGAGGATCCTGGGGGGAAAAAGTCCTGCCTTTTATTGACCCAGGTGGCCATGATGAGGGGGAGGGGAATTGCTAGGAGTAAGAAAATGCTGAGTCAGAGTGGGGAAAAGTTTCTTAGCAAGGCGGTTTCAGCTGTTGTGGTCTCTGAATGGAGGTACCTGGGCTAGGAATGCTGATACGAGCATGGCTAACTCTAGGGTGGGAGGCTGTCCTTGACTACTCCTTCTTCCATACTTAAATGCTTAAAAATTGAGGCTCAAGAATTAATAAGTGAAAGTCTACATTTTTAATATATTATGAATATGTAATCTAGAAGTAATTAGAATAAATTTAAATTATCAGTGTACCAATAAGAGAACTGTGGAAATACACAAAGACTACCCAAATGAGAATGAGCAAAGGCTGTTTATTCAGAGCTAGCATTGGCAAGAGTCACCATTGACTCTTTTGTTTGGCACAGACTCAAAGGCAGGCAGACGAATGGAAAGGCTTTATATGAGAAAAAAAGGAATGGCTTCAAGTATCCTGTGATTGGAGGCTGTTGCCATGGAGAAGCTGGAAGTGGGCTAACTGGAAGCAGGGCATCCTCTGTGATTGGTTAGGGGTGCATATTTGGCTTTCTCTGGTTAGTTCTACATTGAAAGCATGGGCAAAAATTAGGAAAGCTGTCAGTTATTGATCAAGTCCTGGCTGTTTTGGCCAATAGCTACTGAGACTGCTGTTCAGCTTCCTTAGACTGCTTGCTGCAGTTGAGGGTCATAATTTGACTTTATATATGGTCTGGCTACCAACCGTTTGTATATTCAGTCTCTCAGTGAAAAAGCAATAAAACATGAGCACAGAATTTTATGACCAAATTATACTGTCAGTTTCTGAATACAGCCCAAGTGATATATATTCTTTTTCATCGTTTTCTGAAAACTAGAGTTTAAACGTAGAATTGAAAGTAACACTAACATGTCATATATAATTAGAACCAAAAATTATGTTGTAAAATAGGAAAAGTGTTCGCAAAGCACAAAATTAAGTGCAATAAGCATGAACATACTATAAAACACTGAAGAGGAAAAATCAAAGCCTGGAGTTCCCCAGAGGACAGTGAATGCAATGCAAATCACAAATAAGCAGATTTGAAATCTTAAAAGCAAATTATAAGTTAAATTTGCCATATTTTTTCTGGAAAAAAAAACCCCCCACAAACTTGGAATAGCACATTAGAGAAGGCGTATATTCCAAGGAATTAATAAAGTTACTGATTGGAGAACAAACAAAACTTTGTATTTCAACCAGGGTAAAAATAAATGTCAATTGCATTTGCATTATTTATTTAAAAGAATGAAGAACATCAAAACCTCAAAGAAGAGAAAGTAATGTTTTACTTTACATACTAAAGGAATATGATAATTTGATATGACGATTAACAGTATAGTCTCTGATATCAAACTGCCTAAGGTTAAGTCCTATCTCTACCACTATTAAACTGGTCACTTCTCTCTATAACATGGGATTCTTGTCATGATTATGTGTCATATATTTAAACCACTTAACATAACACCTACTACCTAGGTTAATATCTCTTTAAAGTTAGCTGTAAATATATTATTCACATAAAATAAGTATTGAGTGGCTAATACTTTCTAGTCACTGTTTTAAACACTGGGGATACAGTAATAAACAAAATAGACACAGTCTCTGGCTTAGGGCAAAGTAACAGCTAAACATAATAGTGCAGAGAGGAGTTCTATGTAGAATAGTCCAGGAAGAACTCTTTGACTAACCATTCAGCAGAGACCAGAAAGAAGAGAGGGGAAAAGCCACATGGAGAAATAGAAGGATGTATCTGACAGAAGGAACTTGGAATGTCAAGTACATTTCAATGTATTCTTAATATGTTCCAAGAAACAAAGACATATTAATGGAATGAAAATCATGAAGTATTTTCAGCTGAGCAATGACTTTGGCTACAAATGTCCTGCCTCCATACCTTAATAAGAGATCCCATAAGCTATATTTCCAAATACCTCTCGCCATTTGTAGATGAAGTCTGAGATGCCTAAGAGACTAAGCGTTTTTACCTAGAGACTGAATATTTCCTTAAAGATTCTTGATGTCATTTATTTTCTATATTAAATCTAACTTTTCTATTGATTTTATTTTCCTTTCAGGAAAAGAGGTGAGGAGGGCCTAAGAGGAAAAAGAAACCATTTATAGACAAAAAAAAAAAAATCACCTTCCATCTGCATATATATGTGGTTGAGAATTTTCTCAGGACTTCTACATGTTTGTTACTGGAGATCTGGGTATGGGGGAAAGTGCGGCTTCTGTGTTGGTAAAGAAACTTTACGATTGCTTGCATTTTCTTTAGTGTTCAATTTATTCAGTTTACAAATTTAGTACTCTCTTTTAAACTCCCCAAAACAGTTTATAATCTGGTATATACAATTATAAATATACTAATTTGGGTTATCATTAAATACCTTTATTTGGAATATTTATTAAAAACTTTATTGAGATATGATTGATATATAAAGAACTACATACATTTAATGTATATTATTTGAAGAACCTGAACATTGTGACACTATCATCTCAACCAAGGTAACAGACATATCCAATACTTTCTCAAGTCTCCTTGTGTTCCTTTGTTGTTTCTTAATATTTAGTAAGAACATTTATAGGAGATCGACCTTCTTAACAAATTTTGAAGTGTACCATACCTTATTGTTAATCATAGATGCCATGTTATACAGCAGCTCTCTAGAATTTATTCATCTAGCATAACTAGAATGTTGTATCCATTGAACAACTCCCTATTTTCCCCACACCCAGCTGCTGGTAACCAATAGTCTATGTTTTGTTTCTATGAGTTTAATTATTTTAGATCCCTTATATAAGTGGAATCATGTTTAATGCTCAATTAATTTTCATTTTGATGACTAAATTTTCCTAAACATCTAGCAGTGTTTTCAAATATGATTTTATTAGCTCCTAAGACATTTCAGACTACATCTAAAAATTTAACCTGTTTTCTCAACCATTTGAAATAGCTATGTCCAAAGGTAGCCAGCTTCCTAATGTTTAAAAAACCCTTTTACATCTAACAAATCACACTAATTTTAAAAATCCCTTTAAGTGTTTCAAACAAACAGATAGACAAGCACAGTGATTTTAAAAGTTGTCATTAAATCTGTTAAATAGAATCTAAAACAAAATATTAATGTTACATATTTTGGTTTAAAAAAATGCACCCATTTAAGCACTTGCCTGTACACACATGCATAAATATGGATAATTATAGGTATGAAAGATAGCATTAAAAATAAATATATCAACTACTGATCCATTCATAGACACCTCCCACTTTCTCCCATTCCCACATCCAGTCACTCTTATATCACATTCAAACCATCCATACATACCCATACAAAGACTCATATATCCAAAAGTGTGCATAGACTCACATTTACATATACATATATAAATATAACTGGAATGCATTTATAAATATTACTTGAATGATACCAATTCTAAAATAATCTTGCCATATTAATATATTCTGATGCTTTAAATACAAATGTGACATATATAAATAATATCGAAATACTTATAACAATTGAATTGCTACATTCAGTGTTGCAGTATGAAATATTCACATGAATTCTTGAGGGATTGGCAAGTATATAGCTTATCTGTTCTGTTTTGTTTAAAATACATCATTTCTTGGGTGAAGTTTTCTCTAGATCTTTGAGGAGTCACTTTTAGTCCTTAAATGAATGTCATAGAGAATGGAACATTTTTGTATAATACGTTTCCTTAGCTGCTGTTGCCTATTTCAGCCATTTTTATGATTATTTTAGACTTTGCATGTTTTAATCTGGCCATCAGAGATTTTGCTGTAACTTCTAAACAAACTTATTACTAAGTCATAGAGTTGGAAACAAATAGCTCTGAATGACCATTATGAAATAGCAACTGAGAGCAACAATGGGATTTGCAAACTGAAACAAAAATCTAACTCATTCTGTTAAGATTAGATTTTAAAATAGAAGACACATTTTATGTAGTACATAGTTGAGTCATTTCTCAGAATAAAAACCTCCTGCTAGTTACCTTCTAAATAAAAAATACATTTTTGTGGTTCTGGATATATATAATCATAAAGTTTTAATGCTTTAAAATATATGTAGATTTCAGAAATTAATCTGAAGGTAGTGTATTTAAATGTTCTTTAATATTAATGTTGAAATATGTTATAACTCATCAACGAGTTTATTTTTGGTTTCAGTATGAATTCATAATTAGACCAAGCATGATTTGAACATAGTTTATGTTTGCAACCAAGAAAGTGAGTATTTTGCGTAATTAAATCATAAATTTTACCCATTATACCTGGACTTTATGTCTTTTGGAAGAGCTCTAACATCCTTAATTGCATCCTGCATTATTTTTGTAAAATAGCTTTGTTTTATAGATGTATTGCACAATTATTTCAGAACAATATGAAGACACAGATATCATATTCATTTTATAAGCATATTTTTCTTTTCATTGTGTTTCAT
>NW_006442484.1:53047338-53049024 GCF_000325575.1 Pteropus alecto
AACTGTAGTTCTGTATTTTGTATTTTATTTGAATACTGGATACTACATTAAATTATTTGAATTTTTAAAGAAAGAACTTACAGTAGTCCATAAGTGAAGAAGCTTTATTTCAAAATTTTTGGAAGATGTAGAGATATACCACTCGATCTCCAATCAGGAAAGCTTACTGCCTAGCACCTAGCTCGTAACTTCTTCAGAGCCTGCTTCAGCGGCAGAGAGCTGACATCCCCCAGCTTCATGCCCATCCCAGGGCAACCTGTGTCTAGTGACTGAGAGAGATGAGGGGACAAGGGCCTGATTCTTTTGACCCAGCAGGGTATCATCTGATGAGCAGCACTCTCCTGACAGTTCCCTGCCAAGCTAACCAATGCTTTTCTTGAGCCTGCATTACAGTTTGAGTATTCTTCTACTGAAAGCCTATACCATGAACAGCAGCAGCAACTGGGATATTTTTATAAATGCAAATTCTCAGCCTTTCTCAGAACTACTGAATCAGATATTCTGAGAGTGGGTATCAGCAACTTCTGGGTGATTCTGATGGATGCTGACGTTTGAGACCACTCTCCTCAATTTTTCTTCCTCTCCCTTCTCATCTGAAACCACTTTAATTCTAATAAGTATCTCGCAGCCCAATTCTTTCTCAGTACCTGCTGACTGGAAACCTGACCTGTGACAACTTTGTTAAACCAGTACCTACGTGAATCGAAGCTTTTAATATCAACCTGAAAATAAATATGTATGACATTTTTAAGAACTCACAGAACTTAATATATCATCAGCTCTTTAGTAACCTAAAAGCATTACAACATTCTCTTAGGGAGCACTTACCTTGAGTCTCTTAGATTCAAGTTTACCCCTCTATATTCCTCTCAGTGATGCTGGTGTTGGAAATCTGCAAACTACATTTAGCCAACTCCCTTACCAGCTGAGAGTTAATCACTCCTGGTGGTAATCACTGGTGGAAGATTAGAAGGCCGGAAATGAGGAAAAGAGCTTCTAGCTTCCTGGTCTGGTTGATCTCTCTCTGGTTAGGACAGCTAAGTTTAGAATCTAGCTCCTTTTGACACACGCAGCAGCCCTCTGGGATATGAATAACAGCCTAGAAATACACACACAAGAGTTAGAGTTTCAGAATCACCAAGTTGCGTCCACCTCTCCTCTGCACTCTGAGCACCATCAAACTACAGCCCCTCCTCAGAGGTCTGAGCACCAGCTGCAGATGTCTCCTCCACTAGGTTCAGGTAATGTCACCTCTTTCCTTTAGTTTTCTTGCTCAAAGGGTGGTGGGTGCTTTATGCAGCTTTGTTTCTCTGGCTTCTCTTAGCATCACTTTTATCTTCTTTTAGACTTCACTTATAAAAACAGCTGCCTGTATTAAATCTTTGTTTGTTTATTTTTGCTGGACCCTAACTGATACAGGATGTTGTCTCTGACCTGGGGGTGGAGTGGTCTAGGTCTTTATGCATCAAGAACCTTTAGTTTATAAATATAAACATTGTGAAGACACTATGTGAAAGATGTAGCAGCGTGAGAGCATAAGTCAAGCTTTATGGAAATTTTTATACTGAAAAGGCAATAAAAATCATGTTTAACAAAGTCATGATGTTTTAAGTAGTGGTCCTCTTTTTCACAGTGCATATATGCAAAAAACAAGAATTAGGAAGTATGAAAAAAGGTAATTTCCCT
>NW_006442484.1:53049061-53061713 GCF_000325575.1 Pteropus alecto
TTGAGGACATTTTCCATCCATTCAAGGTTTGTGATTCCCCTTTCAAGACATGAAGTACATGATTTTTTGTTAAAACCTCGAGATTAGGGAAATATTTAACTCAATATTATGGACAATTCCAAATCACTACTGGTATGTATTTATACAAACTTATTGCAGTGTGAAGACTTGAAGATGCTCCCCACACCAATTCTCTATAGTCCATAACCCCAGTGATCCCTGCCTGCTGGTATTCAAGCCCTTGAATAATAGCCTATCCTTGAATTTTCTGGTGAATAGAATATAGCAGACATGAAGAGATGTTGCTTCTGATGTTAAGTCATTCAAGATTGTAGCCTTTGTCTTGAGCACTTTCTCTTCCTCTGTCTCAGACTGGACACTCAGAAGGATACCAGCTCACATGTCATGAGGCAGCCCTCTAGAGAGTCCATCACTATGCTTAGAAGCAGAGCTTCTGAAGCATGCCAAGAATCACAAGAGTAAGCTTGGAAGTGAATCCTATACTACCTGAAATATGAGACAACTGTAGTCCAAACTGACACCTTAATTGCTGTCTCTTGAGAGACCATTAGGCAGAAATACCCTGAAAATCTGTGCCTGGCTTCCTAACCAATAGAAATTGAAATAATAAATGTTTGCTGTTTTCAACCACTAAGTCTTGGATCAATTTATTAAGCAGTAACAGATTACTGACACAGATTTTGGTGCCTGAAGGTGAAGATTGCCATTACAAAAACATAAAATTGTGAGAATAATTTTGAAATTGGCAGTAGACTTTGAAGAAAGTGTTGGTGAAAACTTAAAGTGCCTTGAATATGCTGTTTGTAAAATTTTGGACTTGGAGTTGCTGTGGGTGAAGACTTTCAGAAAAGTGAGGAACATCTCTTTGAAAATTGGAACAAAAGGAATCCTTGTTATTTAGTGGCAAAAAGATTAGCAACAGTAAACTGGATTATGTAGAAAGTAGAAAATGTGCCTGATGAACTTGGTTATCTCCCTAAAGAAATGTCTAAGAAAAGTTTTGAAAGTGCGGCCTAGTTTCTTCCTCATGTTAACAGTGAAAACAGATAAATTAAAAGACTTAAAGAGAGCGAGAACTTGATGGTTTAAAAAAATCTTCAGCCTATTCATGCAGCAACTGATGCTAAAATTAAGAAACTACCAAATGAGAAACGCCTTTGGACCTCCTGAATTCTATATGCAGGAAGCAGACTACTATATCTGGTTAGCTGCAAAAAGTGCTGCCTTTCATGCAAAAGGAAAAATGACACAGAGGGTGAAAATGACAAATAAGGTGAAACAAGTGCCCAGAGAGCAGATGTGAGTGCCAAGGAAAATTATTCCTGGGCCTTGAGATATAATCAAGGAGCTTCCGACATTTGGATAGATTTTAGAATTCTCAAGGATAAGTGACTTCCTGTCTCATTCCCAGTTTTTTAAACTAGAATGTCTATGGCAGTTACTCTATTCAGATAGCAAGTCTTTTTGGTGACCAGGTTCTATAGTTTGAGAGGAACTATAATTAAAAAGCTGTTCTTAAAAAAACACACTTAAAGGGCTTCATCTATGTAGGTATCTGATTTAGATGATGAGATTCTAGACTTTGAGCTGATTCAGTAATGATATAAAGAGCTAAGGAAAGAGATATGATGTATATCAGAGAATAAAATTGTTTTGAGATGGAAAAACATTTGCTTAAAGCATATGGAGAGAAATGTAAATTTCTTATAACCCTTTAAAATGTAAAAAAGTTAATTTTTAATTCAAGTCAAAAAAATAAAATGATACATAAATGAATGTCCACTGGTATTCTTAAACATAATTTCTTCCAAAGTTTAAAAAATAAATAGTTTTTATGTTATACCTCAAAATGATATCAATTCCAAATTTCTCCAATGTTAGAGGTGGCAATCTGATTCAGAGTAGATTTAATGAAAAATATAAATAAAGATTATGTAGAGCAATTTTAAAGAAGGATTACTTAGAAATTATGACTGTACATTAAAAAATCTTAGTGTTTTATTTAGAAATAAAAGGGAAATAAAAGATAGATAGCAAAGTAAAAGGGCATTCCTCCTTAAAAGTATATATTTGTATAATGTGTTATTACAGAGATATTTTTAAGAATAAAGAGACAATAAGAACTTCCTATTCGAGCCAATTTTAACTGAGCTATGAAGCTTTCTTTAAAGTAAATTTATAAATGGGGGTCTAGTAGATATAAAGCACCATCATAATGCACTCTATTTAAATTAAAAAAAGAAAAAAAACTGTTGGGCCTATATTCCTGACAAAATAGACGCAAAAATTCTCAACAAAATATTAGCAAATCAAATTCAACAATACATAAAGGGATCATACTCCATGATCAAGTGAGATTTATTCTAGGGATGTAAGGATGGTTCTATATCTGAAAAACAATCAGTGTGATACACTGATTAACAAAATAAAGAAAATATCATATAATCATCATATGACACCAAAAGCAAGTACAACAAAAGCAAAATAAACAAGTGCGAGTACATTAAGCTATAAAACTTCTGCATAGCCAAGGAAAACACCAACAGAATGGAAAGGTAACCTACTGAATGGGAGAAAATATTTGCAAATGATATATCTAATAATGGATTAACATCCAACTCAATAGCAAAAAAAAACAAAAAACAAAAACAAAAAACAATCTGGTTAAAAAATGGGCAGAGGATCTGAATAGACATTTTTCCAAAGAAGACATACAGATGGCTAACAGATACATGAAAAGATGGTCAATATCACCAGAAAGGTAAATGTAAATCAGAACCACGATTAGGTATCACCTCATACCTGTTATAATGGCTATTATCAAAAAGAGAAGAAATAAGTATTGGCGAAGACATGGAGAAAAGAGAATCCTTGTGAAATGTTGGTTGGACTGTAAATTTCCATAGTGCAGTCACTATAGAAAACAGTCTGAAGGATTTTCAAAAATTAAAAATAGAACTACTGTATGATCCAACAATTCCACTTCTGGATATTTATCTGAAGAAAACAAAAACACTTAAACAAATATATATACTCCGTGTTTATTGCAACATTATTTACAATAGCAAAGATATGTGTCCACTGATGAATAGATAAATAGATGAAGAAGATGCGATACACATACACACACACACACACACACACACACACAAACACACACACAAATACACACACATGCTCACACTGGAATATTATTCAGCCATAATAAAGAATGATATCTTGTCATCAGTGATAATGCAGATTGAATTTAGGGGCATTATGCTAGGTAAAATAAGTCACACAGAGAAAGACAAATACAGTATGATCTTACTTATATGTGAAATCAAAAACAAACAAAAAAATTCATAGATACAGAGAATTATTGATGTTTGCCAGAAGTAGAGGATTGATGTGGGCAAAATGGATGAAGGGGGTCAAAAGATACAAACTTCCAGTTATAAAATGAGTAACGCATAGGGGTATAATGCACAGCATTGCTACTATAGTTAATAAGACTGTATTGTATCTGAAAGTTGCTAAGAGAGTAGTAGATCTTAATAGTTCCTAATACAAAGAAAGAGTTGTTGCTTTTGTTTTTTTGTTCTTTAGACGAGGCAACTCTTGGTTGACCTCACAGATTGTAAGGACCTTGTCAGCTTACAATTTTTTATTTTTTACACCTACAGAACCGGGTCTTCCTAGGTGGTCTCCCATCCAAGTACTAACCAGGCCCGACCCTGCTTAGGTTCTGAGATCAGACCGGATTGGGCTTGTTCAGGGTAGCATGGCCATAGACTGGAAAGCGTTTTTGTAACTATGCATGATGACGAATGTTTATTAGTCTTATTGCAATGATCATTTGCAATATATACATATACTGAATCATTATGTTGTACATCTGAAACTAATGTTATATGTCAATTAAACCTCAATTAAAAAAAAAAAAAACCTGTCTGCCAAAAAACAAACAAACAAAACCCAACTTTGGGAGACCCTGGATATTATGTATGCAGGAAGGACGTGAATCAAAGGGGACCAGAGGGTATGCTAACATCGGTGACTCTATGAAGGCTCCCAACATTTTTTGCCTCCTGATAATCACACTCTTGTGTAATAGCCTCACCTTGTATATGTGCTGAACTTACTGACTCACTTTTAATGAATAGAATAAGACAGAAGCAATGAAATGTCATTCTAATATCAGGTTGACTGCAATCTTATGAGAGACTCTGAAGTAGAAAAATTTAGCTAACTCCTCCCAGATTCTTGGCCTACAGGCACTGTGAAGTAATAAATGCTTCTTGTTTTTAGTTGCTAAGCCTTGGGTAACTCAGTGCTCAGCAGTAGATAAATCATAAGGCAAGCCATAGATTGGAAGAACGTATTTTCAAAATTCAATATTAACAAGAAATAATCATTTTCTCATTTTTTATTAGGTTGTTATTATTGAGTTTTAAGTGTTCATTTTATAACTGTGTACAAGTCCATTATCAGATATGTTTTTTGAAAATCTTTCTATTCTATGATATTCTTTTTTTATCTTCTTACAGTGACTATTGAAGATAATGCATAATTTTAATTTTGATGAAGTCCCATTTAATATTTCTGGATTTTATGTTTCATGATTTTTGTCAAGATTTTTTCCTTTGTTTTCTTCTAGAAGTTTTACAGTTTTACTTTTTACGTTTAAGTCCATGATAAAGTCTGAATTAAGTATTATAAACAGTATAAATTAAGTTTTTAGGATCAATATTTTCCACTGCGGATATTCAACTTTCCCATCACCATTTCTTTAAAAGACTATCATTTCCCCCTGCTAAATTTCTTTGGTACCTTTATCAAAACTGAATCAACATATTTATGTAGGTTTATTTCTGAACTATTTTATGCCACCAATATATATGTCTATACCTATGTAATACTACATTATCTTAATTAGTATAGTTTTATGGTAAATCTTGAAATCAGGCAGTTTAAATCCTTCAACTTTAAAGGATTAAAAAAAAATCCTTCAACTTTGCTCTTCATTTTTAAAAGTCTTTTGGCTTCTCTAGGCCCTTCATATTTTCATATCAATTTTAGAATCAGCTTGCCAATTTCTGAGAAAAACTCTCCATAGGGCTTTGACGGAATCTAGAGTTTGCAATGTTTTACGTATGGTTGTTTGTTAAAGATTAGTAGTATGCAGAAGAAAATAACTGAGCTTTCAAAACTACTTTCTCTAGGAAAATATAAATTATTAATTAGACAGTAATGTGGAGAAATATCTTGGTCAATTGGTTTTTTATCAGATAGCATTTTTTTTTCATTAAAATACACAAATTCAGCAATAATTCTTAAATATAAGAAATATAATGTTATCTAACTCCCTTTCTGTATCTATTTTACATTATTAAAATGTATTCCTCACTAGATTACAGGTGAAAATGAAAATTTTGATGCAAATTAATAAGACTTGCTATAATAAGCATAGCACAGATCATTCTTAATGTTCTTAATATTCATTACTATGATAGCAACACATTTTATTTATATATTATTTTTCATTATAAACATAATTAGAACTCTTATTCTTCTCAGATACACCACTTAATGTGTTTGATGATACAATTCTCAAGAGAGTGCAATATATAGTTCTACATGGCTAAAAGCAAAGTTTCCTTTAATAGTTTATCTCTATAACAGATTCAAACAAGCATATAGTTCTTATAAATATTTACACTCTTTAAATTCTAGAATCTCAATTTTATAATACATATTAAAATTTTTTTAGGTTTAAGTAAATGCATTTATAAACAGTCACAATGTACCTGTCATCTCTTTTGGTCCACATTTGTAATACAAAAACTTAATACAGAGGCATCATTGGACACTTGCAACTTCATTAGCTGGAATGATAAGAAATCATGTAGAGTAGAACCTAGAGAAATATATTTAAGTAAAATTTTGATGAATTTTACTAAAAGATACAATAAACACAAGTTCATTTAGCTACTATAACTTTGATCTAAACAATCTCCACATCCAATATAAATTCATCAAAAAATTATTAAGTAATTAATAAGTTGAAATATAAAAAATACTACTGGAATACAAAGAGTAAGACAGAAAATTCTTATTTTTAAGAAGTTGCCATGTGCTTTAATAATAGATTATATGCATTAATAATTAAAGATATTTAAAGATAAATTACTGGTCATTGAGTACCTACTATGTATTTAAGGTACCACTTTAGCATCTTTGTTCATCTAGAGTATATAACATGACATCTTCTGGTGATTCCACTTATTAAAAGTCTGTGTCTTTAATGTCCCAGAACAGACTCCATCTGTACCATTACAACTTTCTTAACTACTTAAATTTAGTTATCGCTACTTGCACAAAGAATCTATATTCCGTACAGTTGGAAATATTGACATAACATGATTCTTTATGTAGTGTTACATATTTTTTCATATTATTATTTCATTATTTTAAAGCACAATTTGCTGTAAAAATGTTATCTTCTTCCTATTCCAGAGAATTCAGCATAAAAGATACATTCAATAATTTTTACATGAATTTTCATTTGATACTACCAGTCAAACTTACTAATATGTTTGCAAAGCTGCTTCAAAGTATCTATTAATTTCTACTTAACTTTAAACTAACCTAAATATAAAAATGCATACATGTTTACAATAACTTTTTGGCCAACAAACCAGCGTGCTTTGATTATTGTTGCTAAAAATGTATAGGCTTTCCCTCCCACCAATTGTATTGTGCAAATTTTTACATAAGCCTTATACCATACAGACCATACTGGAGAAAATTCATTTAGTATACTATGAAAGGCTGTACTTCTCTCTTTAATTAGGACTTTAACTCCAACAAATTAAATCATGTTAACCACTGCATTCTGAGTTAACCACAAAATTATTAACTGCATTGCTTAAGCTTAATTAAACATTTGTAATCCCTTTTAACCTGGCAAAAACGTACACTCTTTTTACATATCTAGTTATAAAAATAAAATGGTAAATAGCTGATAAAGTTAGGTTTATAATTTTTATATCCAGAAATATTAGATGGTTTTTTAGGTTAACTTTTATTTTTTATTTTTATTTAATTTTTTAAAATTTTATTTTATTATTAGTTTCAAGTGTACAGTATGTTATTTAGACATTTATATAGTTTATGAAACAATATCCCTAATTGTTTTTTCTCTCCTCTGGCTCTACACCCAGTCATTACATTAATGCTAACTGCATTCCCTATGCCGTGCTCCCCATTCCCGTGACCATCTATGAACTACTAATTTGTACTTTTTTAACCCTTCACCTCTTTCTCCCAGCCTCCTAATCCCTGTCCCTTCCGGCCATCACCAGATTGTCTTCTATATTCGTGAGTCTGTTTTTAATTGGGTTGTTCTTTTTATTCCTTAGTTTCTGTGTATAAGTGACATCATATGGTATTTATCTTTCTCTGACTTATTTCACTCAGCGTAATAACCTAGGTGCTTTTAATCCACATTTCAGTTTATCTGTGACACGAAGATCTAACCAGGTAACTTTGTGTCTCTGCTCATTATATTCAAATATAAGCTGCCAAGTATTGTGTTAAATTACCACAATTTTCAAAAAAACACATAACATAATGTATCACATACTGTAAATGTTCCATAAATATCCATTTCTTGTCCTTTCTCAAAACAAAATTAACATGTACTATTTATGGAATATTGTAATTATCCTTTAACTATACTCTCCACCACCGGCTTCTCTCCTTTGAATTATTCCAGCATAATGCTGCTTGCTTATTCTTTTAAAAGCAGCTTCAAATGATTTATCTAAAGAGTCATCAATTCTCCACTGCCTATAGGAAAAAATGCCTGCATTCATTATCTTACTTAATATCTTTTATAACTTTGCCCATATAGTTTTCAACTATATTTCCCATTAGTATCTTATAAAAAAATTGCATTTAAAAATAGTCTACTTACTGTCACATAACTCGCTTTTATTTACTCAAGTTATTGAGTATCTACTATGTATATAAGGTACCACTTTAGAATCTTTGTTCATCTAGTGTATATCATATGACATCCTCTGGTGATTCTACTTATTAAAAATCTGTCTTTTATGTCCCAGAACAGACCCTATCTGTATCATGATAACTTTCTTGACTACTTAAATTTAGTCATCATTACTTTTACAAAGAATCTATATTCTGTACAGTCAGAAATACTGACATAACTCACTTCTTTGTGTAGTGTTATACATTTTTAATATAATTATTTTATGTTTTGATATTTATTGATTCGTTTAACTATAATTCATATGTATATGTCTTACAGAAAAAGATCATTAGTCCCTTCAGTGGGAAGACAATATGAAATGTGAATAAAATATTGTTCCTGCTTTCAGGTTCTTACGGGCCCCAAATGGACAGCAGATGACCACTCAAATATTTTCCTCTGCCATACGCTTCAATCAGCATCCAGTATATCAACATACAGACACTGAGCAATCACACTAACTTCAAGAAAGTGCTTCTCCATAATTTATTTATATTTCCTTTCACTCACCAAATATCTTCAACTACTTTCCTATCTTTGGTTCTCTCTTGTAACTTCTAATATCTCTTTCATCTTACTCACCCTCATCTAATGATCTTGGTCTCTATTAAACTGATTAAAACAAACACAACTCCCACTATCTTATCTGTTAACCTACTTGAATCTGTTCCTGTATAACACTACCTATCCTCCTGTTATTACAGTCAACCTGTTTTAGGTCCTATCGAAGGCCAAACACTCCACTTGTGCCCTGTATCTAAGGCTATTATAATTATTATAGTAATCCCTCCATATCTGTGGATTCGACTAACCATAGATTGAAAATATTTAGAAAAAAAATGTTACCTTGTTGCTAATGTAGTTAAGGCTACCATAATTGCATCAATACTGAATGTGTACAGGCTGTTTTTTCTTATCTTTATTTCCTAAACAATACAGTATAGTAACTATTTACATAACATTTACATTGTATTAGGTATTTTAAGTAATCTAGAGATGATTTAAAGTATACAGGAGGATGTGTGTAGGTTATACGCAAATATTGTACCACTGCATATAAGGAACTTGGACATCTGAGAATTTTGGTATCTGTAGGGGTCCTTGAATCAATCCCCCCATGGATACTGAGGGATGAGGGTAAATTCTTAATTTGCCCTGGATACTCTTATTTTACAGATGTGTTTCTCATGTAACTGTGGCTGGTGTGATTATATATATAAAGTTCATGAAAGAAATTTCACTGTCTGTATTTCTTTTCAGACTATTATTAGTTAGGGTATTTTTCATGGTTATAATCAAAAATGATTTCATTATATAGAGGAAGAAAGTGTTAAGAAATGAACAGCTCTGGGTTTCAAATACAATAAGTTTGCTACTGTCTCCATGTACCAAATTCAATGATCATTTTCCTCCCTTTGACCTCTCAGCAGAGTTCAATATAGCTTATCACTTATTCCTCCTTGAACATTCTCTCCTTCAGGACATTATTCTCTTGGTATTCCTCCCCCTCATCAACTACCACTGTTTCATCTATTCCTAGTACCTCTTCACCTATCTAACTTCTAACTGTTGGAGTACTTACCTCACATCTTATCTCATCCATGCCAACACTTACTCCCAAAGTTATCTCTTCCAGAGTCAAAGCTCTTGTTAAAGTATAATTTTAAAAATGGTAAAATTAAGACATTTGAATACATTAAAATAGATAAATCTCTAATTAGAATGATGAGGAAAGAGAATAGAAACAAGTTATAAAGTATCAATACAAGAAATAGAAATTTAAAGATAATAAAAAATTATGAAAAATTATGCACGTAATTTTTATAATAGAAATAAATTATTTGAAAAATACAAATTAACAAGGGTCAAGGGACACATGCAATATTTTGTACCTGCATTCTTTGACCACTAAAGAGAGCTGTACTTCACATCCTCATGTCTATTTTGTAACTACTAATTTGTACTTCTTAATCCCTTCACCTTTCACACCCAGCCTCCCAAGCCCTCTCCCATCTGGCAGCCCTCAGTCTGTTCTCTGTATCTATATGAATCTGTTTCTGTTTTGTTAGTTTATTTTGTTCTTTAGATTCTACATATAAGTGAGATCAAATGGTATTTGTCTTTGTCTGACATATTTCACTTAGCATACCTTTTAAGTCTATGTTGTCACAAATGGTAAGATTGCATTTTTTTTGATTACTCCATTTTTGAAGAAGAGTGGATATTACATCTAATTTATAAATATGGATGAACAAAATTATGACAGAAAAAATCTTCGGACATAATATATAATAATCTCGAAACATAATATACTATGATTAGACAAAGTAGATAGTTAGAATATACCAAGAATACATAAAGAATACCAATTAACAAGATTCAGTACATTTGGTGTAAGGTATAATCTTATATATAGTAACAAAGCTCAATCAGTAAATGATATGAATCTAAAAATGTAAACCACCAGCCTAGAAGATGCAAAATTCATATTAAAGAAATAAAGTAGCAATCAAATTAACATTTTTAAAATAGCTGAAATTATGTCTGATAATATGTTGTTGATGTCTGATATAAGGCAATGCAGCCACCAGGATTCTTACAAATAGAAACATTATGGATAGCTAGGCATTAACAAATCTTTAGGAACTTCCCATATAGCATATAACTTCTAAAAGATTTACATTAATAATGTTTTACCCTTATTTACAAATTTAACCTAGAGAAACTCTAATCATCTTTTCTGATTTGACATTCTTACCATGTAATTCATCAATAGTAACATGGCAGGTAAACATAATTATTTCTAGCACCTCTCTTTTTGTAAAGTGTAAGAATAAGTTTTTGTGAATTTCCAGAGTCTCTCTGAAATATCTCAGAGATAATTTTCAGTGCAAAACATATTCTGAAATTTTTATATTATTTTATATTTAGAATTTTATTTTAGAAAGACAAATATCAAAAGTTGTCAGATTTGAAAACCTAAGATAAGAATTAAGTTATTGTTATGGATATTATAAATATATAATTTTTAATAAAGAACACATGTTGACCAAACTCATTCGATGTTAATCTAATTGCTGTTTCATTTATTAATGTAAATTAAGTTAACCTACTAGTTTGTATATTTCTAAATAGTGTGTGTGTTATTAGTGTGAATTATCAGTCCCTAGTTCAAACTGGCGTATAAAAAATGTTAAATTTCTTGAACTCTGTGTATTAATCTCAAGCCCACAAGCCTAAATCCTAGACCCTGAGCATATGAGAGTCACATTTCTGGACTATGCAACAGATCAGCTATGAAAAATAAGAGAAATTTTACTATATTAAAATGAGTTAAAGAAACATATTCTACAAGTTTTCATTCATAAAATTTCTGTGAGTTATTATAGAAAAGATCCTTCATGTTTCCTTTCCATTGAATCAGAAAATAAAAAGCACACATTTAGCATTTTCCTACTTCAAAGTAAGAAACATTTTTCCTACACAAGAAAAACATGTTCCCATACTAGTCCAGGAACAGAAGGAAGACATTTATTTCAAACTTGATGAAGAGAAAAGAAATTGGAATGACAAAAAGTGAGCTTAATAACACCACAATTTTATTTGCACTTTAAAAGAAATGGGCTTTCCACAAAAGTATTAAATGCTTTCTTTTTTTTCTTTTTAAAGAAAATAGAACATAATGTTGAAATAATAGCCAAACTAAGTAAATGGAGTAAATGGAGACACTTATCAGATTTTATGGACAGCTGTTTACTGCCTGACATTGAAAATATCAAGTTTTGAATTTCTGTCTTAAAATGTAGCGACTATCTAGCAAAGATAAAGAGTTTATATTGCTCAGATTGAAGCATCTGTGGCTTTATTGTTATCTGACAACATCAAAGCAATCGATAGATTGCCTTAGCAGTTTTGTGAAGATAATTCACCATAGAGAAGCAATCACTTTCCCTCCTTCATGTTTCACTTGTATTTTCAGAAAAGCCTTCCATGAATTTCCCTGTTTAAAATTGCAGCACACATGCCCCACCTCTGGCACTCCCTCCTTATTTTTCTTCATAAGACATGTGAAAATTGAAACCATTTATGATAAACCCACACAGCTTACTGTCTACATTAATATGACTTTTAGTTTGCCACTATCTTCATCATCACAACTAAGTAGACCTAAAGTGGTTATGGCTTTTGAGTTTTTTGTTGTGTTTTCCAGGAAATTCTTGCCCAAGTAGAGAAAAGTTCCAAATAACTTTATTCTTCATTTTGAGAACTTCGTAAAAAAAAAAACCTCAGGAAGCTCTATTAAGCTCTTCAATCAATGATTTCAAATGGTTATTTTCTCTCTTAGACTCTTCTAAAATCTTTCCTCAAAACTCTCACTTTGTTGTCTGTATCCACCAGACTGTCATGATCTTTACCCATTCTTTAGCCATTCTTTCACTGGGGGTAAGATATAAAGTTCACAGGTATCCCAAGAGCCATGGCTGCTTCTCCCTACTCAATGTCTCAAAATAGAGAAATATGTGGATTTTAAAGATAAAATAATAATTGTTGGTTGTTAGTCCAAAAGATCAACTCATGTATTTCAGAAAAAAGACT